>NC_040082.1:104775762-105148415 GCF_003369695.1 Bos indicus x Bos taurus
CCTTTTCTAAAACCAGCTTGAACATCAGGAAGTTTACGGTTCACATATTGCTGAAGCCTGGCTTGCAGAATTTTGAGCATTACTTTACTAGCGTGTGAGATGAGTGCAATTGTGCAAACAGGAGGCTGATTATAATGCCTTAACTGGAGACCACCTACCTCTTATATCAGAAAATGCTAACAGTTCTAAGTGTTCAGCCTAAAGCCCACTTCTTTGTGCCCCATGAAATGCAAACAGGAGGCCAGTTATAGAAATCTAACTGGAGCCCATCTATATCTTGCCTCACTGCCTGGCAAGCACCAGAAGAAAACTGCTCTTTTCTAAGCAGGCATTCCTGTGTTAAGATCTAAGTTCAGTCGCTCAGTTGTGTCCGACTCTTTGCAACCCCATGAACTGCAGCACACCAGACTTGCCCGTACATCACCAACTCCCAGAGCTTATTCAAACTCATGTCCATAGAGTCGGTGATGCCATCCAACCATCTCATCCTCTGTTGTCCCCTTCCAGTCCTTCCAATGAATATGCAGGGCTGATTTCCTTTAAGATGGACTGGTTCTCCTTGCAGTCCAAGGGACTCTCAAGAGTCTTCTCCAACACCACAGTTCAAAAGCATCAATTCTTCTGCACTCAGCTTTCTTTATAGTCCAATGCTCACATCTATACATGACTACTGGAAAAACCATAGCTCTGACTAGATGGACCTTTTTTAGTAAAGTAATGTCTATGCTTTTTAACATGCTGTTTAGGTTGGTCATAGCTTTTCTTCCAAGGAGCAAGCGTCATTTAATTTCACAGCTTCAGTCGACCATCTGCAGTGATTTTGAAGCCCCCCCAGATAAAGTCTGTCCCTGTTTCCATTGTTTCCCCATCTAATTTGCCATGAAGTGATGGGACCTGATGTCATGATCTTCATTTTCTGAATGTTGAGTTTTAAGCCAACTTTTTCACTCTCCTCTCTCACTTTCATTAAGAGGCTCCTTAGTTCTTTGCTTTCTGCCGAAAGGGTCATGTCATCTGCATATCTGAGGTTATTGATATTTCTCTCTGCAATCTTGATTCCAGCTTGTGCTTCCTCCAGCCCAGCATTTCGCAATATACAGCCTTGACATACTCCTTTCCCGATTTGGAACCAGTCTGTTGTTCCATGTCCAGTGCTAACTGTTGCTTCTTGACCTGCATACAGATTTCTCAGGAGGCAGGTCAGGTGGTCTGGCATTCCCATCTCTGTAAGAACTTTCCACAGTTTGTTGTGATCCACACAGTCAAAGGCTTTGGCGTAAATTTAGTTAATCTATAATACAGACACATAACGCACACTAAAGGCGAGCAGGTAGTCACCCAAGAGGGCAGAGAGAATTTTACATTAAAATTTTTCTCATCCTACGTTAAAAACGATTTTATTTTATCACAAATATAAAAACCATTTTTTGCTCTCCTGTGGCATCAAAAAAACAGGCAGTGGACTAATCGATAATACGGTAAAAAGCTGGAACATGTATAGGAGTAGATAATATTCTGTTCCCCAGTTGACCATATATGTTCCATCTAAGCGTGTAAAGCACTTAGCCATTCTAAATACTTTTATACCATCTTAATGAATTATATGTGTGAATAAATCCTCAAGTTACACCAAGATTTCATGGCTCACGCTGGTCCGTACTTTTTACTAGTCGCTGTATAACCCATGCAAGTGTCTTTTGGGATGACCTCTGGGATCAAAAATTGCGGATTTTTCATATTTCTCTCGGAAATTTCCGGGAAACACCGACGACAGTAGCTCTGGAAGAGAGGCTGATACCGCACGGAATTCTGGGAAATGTAGTTCTGGTTCCCAGATAGAGAGACATTTCCGGCAGAAGTCGCTGGGCTTGAGGTGAAAGCGAGACAGTTTTCCGCAAACGTCTCTCACGGGCGCACCTGAGGGACGTGGCTCCTTGTCCCCACAAGATTGGCCGGCGGCTTTCCCGGCACGCGCATACCGCGTTTCCTGGCCCCCCGACATCGCAAGGCCGTCTGGGAGTTGTAGTTCAGGTTCCTGTCGAACTCCGTAGTCCAGCTGCGGCTGGAAGGTCCGAGGCTGTCTGCCGCCTTCGGTGCCTGTTTTGGAGGATGGATCCGGGGCCCGGGGCCAACGGGATGCCGTTGGCTGGCTTAGCCTGGTCGTCGGCCTCGGCGCCCCCGCCGCGGGGATTCAGTGCGGTGAGCGACGTCAGGGGGCCGGGGACGGGAAGGCAGCGGCACTAGGGGCCGGGGGTTGAATGGGGGGCAGCCGCGGCTGCGGCCAGGTGATATCCTGGCTCTGACCAGCGTTCGCGCTGCAGATCTCCTGCACTGTGGAGGGGACGCCCGCCAGCTTCGGCAAGACTTTCGCTCAGAAATCTGGCTACTTCCTGTGCCTCAATCCTTTGGGCAGCCTAGAGGTAGGGAGCTCCCATCCTCGGAACCCCCCGCCCTTCCCACTTCCCCTGTCCATTCGCGGAGCATTATGCCCGGGACACAGTCCCTGCTGCTGAGTGATTCTCGCTGTTTCCCCCCGCGCCGCGACCCCGACCCCGACCCCAGAATCCACAGGAGAACGTGGTAGTCGACATCCAGATCCTAGTGGACAAGAGCCCCCTCCCGCCGGGATTCTCACCAGTCTGCGACCCCCTGGACTCGAGTGAGTCCCACGTCGAAGGCAGGGGTGGGTGTGTGGAGGGGGTGAGGGGCAAGTTCGCTCGTCTCTGCCGGGAAGACCAGGCAGGGAGGGAATGGAAAGACCATAGGCGCGCGATTTTTGAGCCTTGGCCGCCCCCTCGATGCTCTGGGTAATGACGGTGTTGGCTGAGGATTGATCTAGGGCGGGGTGATGAACCCCGCCCTGCGTAAAAAATGTGTCTCTCTTTAGAGTAAGTGTTCAGTTTGTGCTACCTGTTTTATTCCTGTTGTTACTCCACCTTCTTACACTGTAGCCAAGCTGATCCAGGCGCAGTTCTCTTTTCCATTTCCAGGCTTTTGTACAGGGACTGCTCTCCCAGCTCTCGGCCCTGACTGCTCTGCTTTCTAATCAGGCTCTCCCTGCCTTCCATGCCCTCTCCGTGTCTTGTCATTTGTATTTGACTGTCAGCATATATCTATTGGTGGGTTTCTCTGGTGGCTCAGCAGTAAAGAACCTGCCTGCCAATGCAGGACACGCGGGATCCATCCCTGCATGGGGAAGATCTCTGGGAGGAGGAAATGGCAATCCACTCCAGTATTCTTGCCTGGAGAATCCCATGGACAGGGAAGCCTGGCGGGTTGCAAAGAGTTGGACATGACTGGAGGGACATAGTATGCATATATATGCCATAGACAGCATCTGGGTTGCAAAGTCTAATATATTTACTACCTGGCCCTTTACAGAAAAAGTTTGCCAAGTCCTGTACCAATAGATAAGTGTTGTTTAGTCACTAAATTGTGTCCAACTCTTGGTGACCCTGTGGACTGTAGCCCGTCAGGCTCCTCTGTCCATGGCATTCTCCAGGCAAGAATACTGGAGTAGGTTGTCATTTCCTCCTTCAGGGGATCTTCCCAACACAGGGATCAAACCCGTGTCTCTTATGTCTCCTGCGGGTTCTTTACCACTAATGCCATCTGGGAAAGCCCTTGCACATATATGCATATATGTAAAAGCCGTGCTTAGCTCATGAGCCAGACAAGAATAGACTCTGGGTCAGATTTGGCTTATCCATTGTAGTTTGCTGATCTCTGGGTTAGAGGGCTGAGGGCAAGTGAGTTTGGAGGGCCAGCACGGGCACCCGGTGCTATCTGATCCCACAGCTTCCCACCCTCACTGTGGTCCCCATGACCACCCCATGAGTGCTCCTCCATATCACCAAAGATGAGCCTGTCCCAATGGCTCCTAAAAGCGTCATGGATTCTCCTCCTATGGCTTTACCATTCATGATAAATGGTACCCTGGAGAGCGATCTCCTGGAGCCATCTTTGGGCCCCTTCCCTGCTTCTTGCCTCTTCTCACCCCCTTGCTCCCCACCCCTCCCCTTCCCAGAGGCCTCCGTGTCCAAGAAGAAACGCATGTGCGTGAAGCTGGTGCCCTTGGGGGCCGCGGACACAGCTGTCTTTGACATCCGACTGAGTGGGAAAACCAAGACAGTCCCTGGATACCTGCGAGTAGGGTACGCCTGCTCCCCCGCCTTCCTTCTTTGCCCTCCCAACTCCCTGCCTGCCCCTCTGGCTCTCAGGGACTCCCATGAGGCCTCACATCCCCCTGCCACCTCTCTGTGCCTCAATTTCCACATGTTAAGATGGGGACAGTTGTACTGGGATCTCACTGGGCAGTGGTGAGGAGCTGGTGTGTCTGAAGTGCCCGATACGGTGGCTGAACCCAGCAGGATTAGTTAGGATGTTGCTGATGGTGTGGGCTGAGACGTGAGGTCACCAGAGCCTGTCTTCCCGCTGGCAGCTGTTCTCATCCCTGGCTGCACATCAGGCCAGAGCCCCTTCTCTCTCTTCTTCCTCCCCTAGGGACATGGGGGGCTTTGCCATTTGGTGCCGGAAGGCCAAGGCCCCTCGGCCAGTGCCCAAGCCCCGAGCTCTTAGCCGAGACGTGAGGGACCTCTCCCTGGACTCGCCGGGTCAGCCGAGGTGAGTCCTCCAGCTATGGGGCTGGGGTGGGGGTGGGGTCAGCATCAGGTCGCCGACCCGGGCTGTCCTGCCTCCATCAGCAAAGGTGGCTTCCCGGAGCGGACACTATCCAGACTGGGCTCTCGGGCTTCTACCCTGCGGAGGAACGACTCCATCTATGAGGCCTCCAACCTCTATGGCATCTCAGGTGAGAGCAGAGTGGGGAGATTGACACCCTGGGGTGGGGGTGGGGGGGTAAGACTGGTCCGAGGTTGTACCCCCAGGTAGAGGCCAGGGCAGGGTTGGACCAGCCCTGGGCTTGCCCTGTTCTGTCAAGACTGGGAAGAGCCGAGACCTCTAGGCTGGGCTTCTTGGGTTGGGGTGGGCAACAGGCAGGCTTCAAGTCTCCTCAGCCTCAGCTCCATCCCTCTCACCCACTTTCCTCAGCCATGGATGGGGTTCCCTTCACGCTGCACCCCCGATTCGAGGGCAAGAGCTGTGGTCCCCTGGTGAGTCCAGGTCCTGGGGAGTCTGGGTCTGCCCCCACCCCTTGAGTTTTTAGGCACCACGATGCAGGATGTATCAGCGTGTGTATCCAGCACAGAGGGGAGTTCCTGGGTGGGAAGAGGCTGGAGGCCAAGGGGTGGGGGCGGGAGGGTCTCCTTCTGGAATGAGGGGTTCAGGAGGGGCAGCTGGATGCTGGGGGGCGAGAGGCAGTGGCAGGAAGGGGAAATGATGTTCAGGCAAATATTGAGGGGGCCCTTCATGAAGATGAGGGAACAAGGGTTCCAGGTTGGGGTCCCTGTCCCAGACTGACCTGCCCTTGCCTGCCAGGCCTTCTCTGCCTTTGCTGATCTGACCATCAAATCGCTGGCGGACATTGAGGCGGAGGTGGGTGTGGGATTAGGGAGGGGGTGGAGTTGCGGGGATGCAGGCCACTTCCTCTCCCCTGGGCCCCCCTTCTGTCCCAGCTGTAACCCACCTTGAGGGCTGCAGATCCCTCATGCCCCACACCCTACCATTCCTCTGGCGCCCCCCAGTGGCTGCTCTCTCACTTTGTACTCTCCCTTCACCCCACTCCTCACCCGCCAGTACAACTACGGCTTCGTGGTGGAGAAGACGGCAGCTGCCCGCCTGCCTCCAAGCGTCTCTTAGCCCTTCAGCAGTCCCAGGGAGGAGCCGCCACACCTGACACCGCCCCTCCCCACCCCATCACCCCGCTGACTGGCAGCTGCCCAGCCCATTCCACCTTGGGACCTTTAGCAGCACAAGGCATGCTGGACCCTCGGCCACTTGGAGGAGCTGCAGCCTGGAGGAGGGAGCATGACCGGTTCGCCCTGTGATGGGTTCCCGGGCCCTAATGGATAGGGGTGGGGGCTGGACAGAAACCAGTGCCTTCAAGTCATTTGTGTCAAAACTCTCTGGTGCCTGGAGGCCATGCGGGTGTCCTGGTAATAAACACCACGCTGTCCAGAGGTTATCTATAATCTCCATCCTGACTGTGTGTCTCTGTGTCTCGCGGGAGCTGGGGTGGACGCACGCTGAGCAAGTGGGTGAAAACCTGGAGGGGAGGGGGCGCTGCTGCCGCTCCCATTCTACAGGGAGAAACAGGCTCCGTGATTCTGGACCACATCAGGTCCCGCCCCTCCATCGTTGCACCCAACCGTAATAATAGTAACAGCTACGGTTTGTACTGTGAGGACCTTCTCCCTAGTATCTGGTGCGTAGTACCTCATTTAGTCCTCCCGAGCCCAGTGGGAAGTCCTGGTTTTGTGGCCATTTCACAGATAGTGAAACTGAGGCACGAGGTGGCTAAATTCAGAGCTGGGATTCGAACCCAGAGCCTGCTTTCTTAACTATCAAACTGTACTGCTGTCTGTATCTCTTTTCCTCTATCGTGTGGTGGACACAAACCATGAATTCTCATGAATCATGATAGTTATCGTGTATAAAGTGGAGGGAACCCTGAATTGGGAAATACTGGTGCCTCCAGGGGACACGGGTAGGTTCCTCTAAGCCTCTGGTCACATGTTTCTCAAGTCATCAATACATAACCTGTGTGTTTTGAGACACCTTGTTTAACACGCAGCTGATTAATGGTGACCTCACAGCCACTAGTCCTATAACTCATGTCTGAGCAAAATCATGCCTGACACTTGTGATCCCCTGGACTGTATCCCACTAGGCTCCTCTGTCCATGGGATTTCCCAGGTAAGAATACTGGAGTGGGTTGCCATTTCCTTCTCCAGGGAATCTTCAAGACCCAGGGACTGAACCCAGGTCTCCTGCAGTGCAGGCAGATTCTTTACTAACTGATACACCAGGAAGCCCAAACAAAGCTCATCTAACAGTATATTCTCCTGGAGGCACATCCCAGCCTTCTTGCACTTGCGGACACTAGATAGCTCTTCAGCACCACACTTGGGAACCTTTTCGAACAGCAAAAATCACCAATGAAAAAGCACAAAAATGAAAAATGTCCCACTAGCTAGACCTCAAGAATGATGCCTGTGAGCTAGAACAGGAAGGCAGAGCATCGGCTTGTCCCACCACAGCTGCAAACATGTACCTCTGGGGACTCAAATTTTTCCCTGCACTGGGAATTCCCTGGTGGTCCAGTGGTTAAGACACAGCGTTTTCACTGCAGTAGCCACGTTCAATCCCTGATTGGGGAACTAAGATCCAGCAAGACATGTAGCATGGCCAAAAAAAATTTTTTTTCCCTTCACTGTGTATGTCTTTCAGTGACCACTAAAGCACTGCGAGTGTTAATTTGGGAGTCACAGATTTGAGCCAGTAGGAGGACTGGCAAATATAGACTCTGTGAATAATGAAAGTCAATTATTTCTGTTAAGAACATAGGCGATGATGGCTCAGATGGTAAAGAATTTGCCTGCAATGCAGGAGACCCAGAGTCATTTCATTCCCTGGGTCGGGAAGATTTCCTGGAGAAGGGAATAGCTATTCACTCCAGTTTTTTTTGCCTGGAGAATTCCACAGACAGAGGAGCCTGGCAGGAAAGGGAGACTGCAAAATGTACCCCTCCCCCACACATGTCAGCTGCCTTGGGAAAGTTAGGCCCCTGGTGCTAAGATATCTCCTGGAATCTCCCCGTTCTGGGCACAGCCGGCACCTGCCAGACCCACCCAGGCTGCTGTGGCGCCAGCCATGGAATCTGATCCACCTAGGAAGCAAAGGCTGTTTGTTCTCCCTGGTTGGGATCTTGGCCATCCTGAAACCAGCCCCAGATCACTTTCCAGGGCATCTGTGTGTGACCAGGGGCCCCCGGATAACCTGGGCTGGCCTTGGGTCCAGGTGGACCAATCATCGTGGCCAGTCACTGACTCTGCAAAATCGCAACTCTCTGAACCCCACAGGGCCTGGCGACAGACAGCCTCACAAAGGGACCAGAGGATCCCAATGGAGCCTGTCCCCCGGCTCCGCAACTCCTGACTTGGGCCACATTGATCAACACTCTGACTGAGCTTATATCATCTTGGGCTACAGGGGGAGGGGGCTTCTTGGTGGCTCAGGCAGTAAAGTATCCACCTGCAATGCAGGAGACCTGGGTTCAGTCCCTGGGTTGGGAAGATCCCCTGGAGAAGGAAATGGTAACACATTCCAGGATTCTTGCCTGGAGAATCCCATGGACAGAGGAGCCTGGTGGGCTACAGTCCATAGGGTCACAAAGAATTGGACATGACTAAGCAGCTATGCACACACAGGAGAGGGGAAAGAAGAGCTTTATCCTTTTGCCTTTTGCTCTCTCCTGGGCGCTGAGAGCTGGGTATTGCAGGGACCTGAGTACTGAGAGAGAGATTTCTGAAGACATGCGGTCACAGCTCCAGTGCTCACTAGCTGGTCACCCTGAGCAATGGCTTAATCTCTCTATACCTCAGTTTGTCTATCTATACGATGGGCATCTCACTGGTCCTCACCTCAAAGGGTAGTTCTGAGGGGGAATTTTTGTGGGGGCATGTCTCTCCATTGTCCATGTTGACTATTGTAAAAATGCTTCCTGGCTCTGAAAGTCCTTCTCTGCCGGAAGGTTTCTGCAGCCCGAAGTCCATGCAGAGTGGATGGCCTCTGCTAGTGGAAAACCCCACACTATGAAAGTGAAAGTGTTAGCCCTCAGTCATGCCTGACTCTTTGCAACCCCATGGACTGTAGCCCACGAGTCTCCTCTGTCTGTGGGATTCTCCAGGCAAGAATCCTGGAGTGGGTTGCCATTCCCTTCCCCCGGGGATCTTCCCAACCCAGGGATCGAACCCAGGTCTCCCACACTGCAGGCAGATTCTTTACCATCTGAGCCACCAGGGAAGCCCAAACCCCACAGTTGTATTTAAATGTTTCAGAGGCCGGCTGTGGTCCCTGCTTCTCTCCCCACCCCCAAATCAGAGCATTGATCTGTGCCAAACCTGAGCATCCCCTTTGGCCCCCTCCCTGCCAAATCCCACAAGGCTTCTATCCCATCATTCATTCTGCCTGTTCTTTTAAAAACTATTTGAATTTATATATTTGGCTGAGCCAGGTCTTAATTTTGGCATTTGAACTCTTAGTTGTGGCATGTCGGATCTAGTTCCCTGACCATGGATTGAACCCAGACCTCCTACATTGGGAGCATGGAGTCTTAGCCAGGGGACCACCAGGAAGTCCCTAGATTTACTCCTAACCAATGGAATACAGTAAGGGTTCTGGGACTTCACTTTTGTAACTAAGTTTAAAATACAAGACTTTCATCTTGTTGCAGGCTCTCTTGCTGTCTTTGATGATACATGCTGCTCTATAAAGAGACCCACATGTCACGGAACTGAGGGCAGCCTCTGGCCAACAGCCATCAAGGAACCTAGGGCCTCAGTTCCACAGCTCATAGGGAATTGAATCCTGCCAACAACACAAAGTGAGCTTCAAAGCAGATATTACCCTGGTTGAATCTTGATCACAGTGTGGAGGGGAGGACTCAGGAGAGCCATGCCCAGATTCCTGACCCACAGAAACTGTTAGATAAGAAATGTGTTGTTTTGAGCTGCTGATGTTTAGGGATAATTTGTTATGCAGCAATAAATAACTGATACAAATGACAAGTATATTTAAATCAGGGAAAGAGAGTGTGCTGGGTTTTAAGGGAACATTTTTGTCATTCCTGCTCCATTTGTCCTCATAAACTCAGCTGGCATCTCAGGTGGTCTTCTGAGTCTGAGGCTCTATGTGCCTCGTACCTAGAAACATCCTGAAGATGGGAGACTCATGAAGTCTTTTCAAAATTTTTATTTCACCAAAATATGTTTTAAAGGGTTTGAATAAAGTATTCTCTGATGGGAATGGGCCCCTTGTTGCTCTGAGCAATTTCCCTGAAGGTGGCATCTGGCCTTCTGTTCTAAATGTCATCATTCCAAAGGAAGCAAGAAATAAAGGAGAGAGAGGGGCTTCCCTTGTGGTCCAGTGGCTAAGACTCTGCACTCAGGGATCTGGGTTCAATCCCTAGTCAGGGAACTAGATCCCACATGCCACAACTCAGACCTGGTGAAGACAAATAATTTTATTTTTTTTTAAAGTAAAGGAGAGAGACCAGGGATTGTATTGAGTCGACAACAGTGGTGACCCTTGTGGGAGTTAGGCAAGGTGTTGGCACTTGGCGGGCATCCAAAAATTAATAGTTCTTCTCAATCACAAATAGCAGAGTTAAGTGCTTTCAATATCCCATTTATGCCTGCTGTTGCAAAAGTGCCTTGAAGCTTGAACAGATGCTATCTATACCTCCATCCCCTCCACAGTAGTCTCTATGTGATGAAGGCCACTCACAGTAAATCCCTGTGGCCCTGCCTGGGGCCTCCTGTGGTCACAGGTGCATGTCTAGCTGGTACACAGGGACGGCCAGGAACGTGAGGGGTCAGCCCCGCAGGAACAGATCTCAGCTAATGCTGGATGGTGATGAGAGGATAAATACCCCAGCCCCTTGCCCCTGGAGTGGGACCAATTGCCGTGTGTGTTCTATGCATCTCCCTGGGGTCCCCAGTGGGATGGAGTCCCAATTGCCCTCAGGGCCATCTGCTCATTGGTGCCCACTGCAGGGCTCTAGGGCTTCTGGGGGACGTTGTTGTTTAGTCACTAAGTTGTGTCCAAACTCTTTGCAACCCCATGGACTGAGGCCTGCCAGCTTCCTCTGTCTATGGGATTTCCCAGGCAAGAATACTGGAGTGGGTTGCTGTTTCCTTCCCCAGGGGATCTTCCAGACTCAGAGATTGAACCCCGGTTTCCTGCACCGGCAGTTGGACTCTGTCACTTCCCAGGTAAACCACATCTCAGCAATCGTGTCAGTCTTTGGTTCTGATGACCCCAAACCAAGGCCACATCTTTGACAGATGTTGTCTACATCTTAAAGTGCGCCAGACTGCTAATAGTGACTTGCGTTGGGGAGGAGCCACTGACACCCTTTCTGATTTGGTCCTCACAGCGGTGCTATGTAGGAGCCGGGGGAATTTGCCTGATTTTTAAAAATGTATTTGTTTATTTGGCTGCATCCAGTCTTAACTGCCATACTTGGGCTCTCCTGCTTTAACGTGAGGGCCCCGGAATGAGCAGGCTCAGTAATTGTCGCGCAAAGGGCTTTGTCGTTCTGTGGCGTGTGGGGTCTTAGTTCCCCGGCCAGGGATTGAACCCTCATCCCCTGCGTTGCAAGGCAGATGCTCAACCGCTGGACCACCAGGGCAGTCTCTGGTCCAATTTTTATAAAGAAAGAAACTGAGGTAGAGGTCGCATGACCGCTCCCTAAGCCAGGTCTGCACCAGCTGGCTCCTGGAACACCAGACTTTCACCATTTAAAAATGTGCAGCTCAGTGTCAGTTCGTGCATGGACCGCCTGTATCTAGTTCCAGAACATTCCCATCACCCCAAAGGAGACCTCGTCCCTATTAGCCATCACTCTCCAGTCCCCACCCAGCCGCTGGCAACCACTAATCTACACTGTCATCGATTCGCCTGTTCAGGACATTTCATATAAGTGGGATCATACACCACGTGGCCTTCCGTGTCTGGCTTCCTTCAGCCTGACGTTCTGTAGGCTCACCCGTGCTGCAGCGTGCCAGAGCTCCACTCCTCGTCACGGTTCAGTACTATCCCGTTGTATGGAATATTATCGTATCACCACTTTGTGTTTCCTCATTCATCTGTTGATGGACATTTGCGTTGGTTCTGTCTTTTGGTGATTATGACTAGAATGAACACATACGTACAAGGATTTGTTTGAACACTTGTTTTCAATTCTTTTGAGCTGCCTTAACTTTTGTCCGTCTCCCCTGGTCCTGGCCTTGGGTGTGAGGCCTAGAAGTTCAACTTCTAATTCTCCTGACCAGTCCAGGAGATGAGGCACTCCTCACCCACAGCCACCTGGGGTCCTTCCTCCTCAACTCTCTTGCCCCTCTTCAGAGTCCCCAGGGCCTCCCCCATTCCAGAGAGTTCGCAGAAAACTGGAGTCTCCAATGTTTCCCCGGCGTGTGCTCTGTCCTGGATCCATGTGACAAGGTTACGTGCTCCTAGCCATCACCATTGCTGTGTGGTCGCACAGAAGCGGCCTTGCTTCTCCGGCCTCCGTTTCCTATCGGTGAGCGGGGTTGTCCTAAGAATTAACTAAAGCCAAGAAGTGCCTGGTGCGTGTCTGCAGTACCAGGCATGTGACATGACATGGTTTTTTTTGCCTGCACTGTGTCTTGGTTGCGGTCACAGGCTCTAGAGCCGGGAGGCTCAGTAAGTGCTGCCTGCGGGCTCCCTAGTTGCAGCTTCGTTGCCCCATGACATGCGGGATCTTAGTTCCCCAACCAGGGATCAAACCTGCATCCCCTGCATTGGAAGGTAGGTTCTTAACCACTGGACCACCAGGAAGTTTGATATTTGTTCTAACGTTATCCTCTTCCATTGATATTTTCATGCACACCAAGAGGCTGGATACCCCCTGAGACAGGTGCCATATAGGAGGAGGAGGTTTGTGTAGGCTCCCAGGGGGCTCAGGAAGGATGTGGCCCAGGGGAGTGGGGCATCCAAGTCTCTACCTGATCATTGGCTTGGGGACCAGCCTCCCCCAAGGCTGCTGGGCGCTGCCACCTCTCTGCCCATGGGGACAGGTCCTGGGGTCTTCAAGCCACTGTGTGGCTGAGCTTTCTCCACTAGTGGCCCTAGGTGGCCCAGGAAGGGAGGGACAGGCTGGGAGACTGCTGAGGACACTTGTCCATTCGGAGTGGCGGCAGGAACCAGGGCATCCCCACCCGCTGTGATATTTATATGCATGAAGATTTGTGGGAAATGGATTCCAGACTTGGCTCTACAAGGGGTACACTCTGTCCCCCAACTCTTGCCCTCCCCACCCCCACTCCTTCCAGTGCACCCTTCATCCTAGACCTAACTTGGCCATGAGGCACATTTGGTTGTGGCTCAAGTGACATGGAGATAATGACATGGAATTTATTTTCCAGTTTTGCGGGACAGGGATGGGGCCAGGACCTCGGGAGACCCCTGAGGATCTGAAGGGCTCAGACCCCTGAGGGGCTCTGAGTTAACCACCAAGCCCCATAAGTTTCAAGAGTCCCAGAAACCAGCCATCAACCCACATTTTCTTGCCACCAGGCACCCCAACCTAACAGAAGCACAGGTTGACAAGCATTGAGGACCTGCTGTGCACAGGCCCCTGGAATGACTCATATAGTGTCTCACAGGAGCCCTAGAAGAAGGAACCACCTCTGTTCCCATTTTACAGGCCAGGAAACTAAGACACAGAGTGGTGAAGCCCTCAGCCACAGGCACAGCCAGGAGCCTGGATCCAGGTCTCCAGGTGCATCCGTGGCCCGGGGCTGCTCTGAGCTCGACACATGCAGGTTTCAAATGCTCACAGCCCAGAAGGAGTCGCAGAGTCTGAGACTTGCACTATCAGCAGCATGGAGGTTACAGGACCCAGGTTCGAATCCAGGCTCTGATGCTCAGTACTGGCCATGGGACCCTTGGTGAGTCACTGCCCCTCTCTGGGCCTCGGTTTCCTCATCTGTAAAATGGACGGAGATGTTTAGAGAACCACTTTCTAAGCTCTCCCCTCCCCCTCCTGCCTAGAACAGAATTTTATTCATTCTGGGCAGCTACATTTCCTTGTCTCCTCTATGCTGAAGTGTGGCCACATGACTGTTTTGGCCAGTGATGTATAACCAGAAGAGTTCCAAGGCCTCTCAGGAAGATTTCCAAAAGCTCCTGAGTCAGTCCTGGCCTCTACTTTTCTCTCTGAGTGAGGAGGTGAAGGCTGGACCCCCAGCAGCCATTCTGTGCCATGAGGCAAACTTGAGGACAAAACTCAGAGATGCTGCGAACTGAGAGAGAAATCAAGTTGTACTGCTACTGTGGTTGAACCTGGAGCTATTTCTACAAGAGTCCTCTTCCTGCTGCCTGACACTAGGTCTCTATCCCTGATCCTTGGGTTCACACCAAGGTAGAGTCCTTCCCTGAACCCGCTGGCCTATGGCCCAGGATGCTGCGCATCTCATGTGTGACCTCTCCCCAGCGCCCCTCACTGGCAGACAGTGTCCGGTGCATGCGGGATGCAGGCAGGCAGCTCTCCCGGCCTCCTCCCATGACTGCAGGTGCTGTGTCAGTGACCATGGGTCTGAGGGAGTCCCCCAGCTTAGGGAAGGATGAGTAGAGAGTCCAGTGATGAGTACCCTGCTGGGGCTGGGCCCTGGGGCCGGCCTTGGAGACTTCAGCAGGGCGGACAGGGTCATCTTCAAAGTGTGGTGGGGACAGTTCATGGACGCCCCGGCGGGTGGTCCGGGCAGCCTGGAGCAGAGTGTGGGTCAGTGCTGCCACCAGGACTAGAGCACCCAAGCCAAGGATGGAGGCAGCTGCTGCACCTGTCTCGATCTCGAAGAGCAGCAGGGCGTAGATGGACAGTGCTGGGGAAGGAAATGGCTCTCATTCAATGTTTGATCCCCAAGCCCTGGAAGAGCTCCCCAACACGGAAGGCAGTTGTAGAAAACTGTACATTATGATAGGCACATAGACTAACTCATCTAACCCTTCCACACCTGACAAATGTGTCACCATCACATCCATTTTACTGTGTGTGTAGACGCTCAGTCATGTCCAACTCTTTGTGACCCTGTGGATTGTAGCCCACCAGGCTCCTCTGTCCATGGGATTCTTCCGGTAAGAATACTAGAATGGGGTGCCATTTCCTCCTCGCGGGGATCTTCCCAACCCAGGGATCAAACCCTCATCTCCCGCTTTGGCAGGAGGACTCTTTACCCCTGAGGCACCAGGGAAGCCAGTGTTATGTGTACTTAACCACAATTGAAACAACCCAGATCTCAGACTTTTGCAATCCTTGTGATTGACCTGGAGTAAATCACAGTCCCTCTCTGACCTCAGTTGGCTTATCTGAACAATAAGACAGTTGGCGACCTGACCTCAAGGACCGGTTCTCTGTTGCCCTATCCAATGTCCGGTTGGCACCTTTCTTTTCGGTGGGAACTATCCTGTGCATCGTAGGATATTTAGGAGCTTCTACCCAGCAGATACCAGTATACCCTCCTCCATCCTATCACGAAACCAAAAATGTCTCCAGATATTAATTGCCCAGGGTCCCCTCCGGGGCAGAATCAGCCTCCATTGAGAGGTGCTGGTCCAGTCCCTAACCCCACCCTGTTCACTGGGCTAGGAGGACTGACCCGCTTCCCTGGCATCAGTGATGTATATGGTCCTAAGTCTTGGCCAGTCAGAGTGTTGCTTCCGCTGGTTGTAGTGATTGGTGCGTGGCTATCACATGACCGGAGTTCAGCCAATCAGAGTCAGCCCTGGGACCTTTGCCTGGACTATGGGGATAGGGGAATTTCCTTATGGCAGCAATTAAAGAATTGCCAGCCTGGTGTGCTGCAGTCCCTGGGGTCGAAAATAGTCGGACATGACTTAGCAACTGAACAACAACAAAAAAAGGAGAGCGGCTCAGAGTTGGTGGGGGATTTCTTGGCACTTTGTGGACTGTTTTTAGGCTTTCTCCAGCTCTGCACTCTTGCTTTTGAACATGCCACACTGTATTATGTCTGGCATATTAAAGCGAGGCCAAGGACTT
Source organism: Bos indicus x Bos taurus (assembly GCF_003369695.1). Taxonomy (NCBI): domain Eukaryota; kingdom Metazoa; phylum Chordata; class Mammalia; order Artiodactyla; family Bovidae; genus Bos; species Bos indicus x Bos taurus. The sequence goes on from NC_040082.1 coordinate 104,791,463, forward strand.
TTTTTGCTCTAAACGTTTTTAAAAGGTCTTTATAATTATTATTTTGGTTCTGGTTAGCAATGAATGAATGACTGGCTGGACATGCTTGGGAATTCTTGCTGAGTGAGGTCACCTAACCTCAAAAAGAATATAAATGGGAGCTGAACAAATTCTTAATTTAATGCTTAATGAGGCTGACATAGTTTTTGTGCCCTTTGTGAGTTTTTGTGTATTTTAGGACAAGAATATTTTATTCTCCAAGTCTCTAACAGTTTTGTCAGCCCCTGAAAAGGCTTGAGGTCATAGGTACTATGTTGAAAGTGCTTACAGATAAAGACTTCTTTCTCAGGGCACAGTGGGTGAAGAGGTGAAGTGAGAAGCATTTTTTTTTTTTTCTGACCTCATTTGAGTGCCTAGATCCAGCCACACCTGAAGCCACTAACCCCTGACCTTTTCAGATAGATAAGTCACTCCATCCACTCTCCTTTTTTAAAAAACCCCACATCCAGAGTATTTTATTAAGTCAAACAACAAGAGCGATCCAGAGTTAGTTATCCTGTGTGTACAAATTCCCACAATAAACCCTAGGCTCATATTTCATAAATTATCTTTTAAACATATCTTCCAAACTTCTATTTCTCTATTGTGGTACTAAGGAAAAAAACAGTAACAGCAAATCCCTTGTTATTCAGTAAGCTGATTTTTTTTTCCTCCAGTAAAACAGGTAATCTATAGGGCTACTAGAGATCTATGGATGATTTAACAGAGTCTCCAGAATCAGCGACATATTTTTCAAGATTGGAACAAAACATAAGATGTCAACAGTCTCTTCAAAGAAATGTGATGATCTGATTTCTTTACCAGCATGTGTGGGTGATCAAAGAAGAGTTACAAACGAGGGAAGGAAAGACTGTGTGTCCTTCTGGCACCCAAGTTATTAGATTTTACTCTGCTTCATATTTGGGAATTTAAAATTGCATTTCTGGTTTAGGAAGCTTTTTTTTTTTTTTTTTTCTTAAGCCCTTCTTAAGCTGGATTCTGATATTTGTGATCAAAACACAGGTTTGCTAAGGCCAACCTGTGAAACATTATCTCCAGAAACCAGCAAAGACTGGGAAACTTTTGTTCAAACCAGGTGTAGACAAGTGATGAATCACGAGTGTTCTGAAGACAACCACCATTTATGGAATCCCCATTGGGATCAGATGCCAGCCATGTGCACAAGTGTCAGAACCAAGAGTGAGAAAGGTGGGCTGGCTCCAGAGCTGACCCTAATTGTGGGGCCATTACCCTTGGCTGCTCCAACTCAGGCTCCTACACCCCATGTTCTATCCTGAGCACATACCTGCCAAGTAGACGGAGACCCCACAACAGAAGAGGCCGAGAGCCACATGTCTGAGGAGGCGGCAGTCATAGAGAAACCAGTCAGACCTGGCAGGGAGGGGGGCAGGAAGAAAATGGACTCAGGAGGCAGAACTGGTAGAAGAAGCTTGGGGAGGAGAGGAAGGGAGAATGGTCCAGCTCTGGGGAACTGGAGATCCATGTGAGGACCCAAACATCCACCCATGTATCCATCCCCCTCCCTGCTCAATCATTCTTTACCATCCGCCACCATTTACTATCCATCCATCCACCTATCCATCTGCACGTATTCAACCATACAGCCATCCATCCATTTAACCATGCTGTGTTAATCCATCCACCCATTAATTTAAACAGCCACTATCATCCATTATCCATTTGTCATTCACCATCCATTCATTCATCCATCGATCCATCTCCCACCCCTGACCCACCCATCCATCATCTGTCTCCCAGTCACCATTCATTGAGCCAACCAACTGTCTGTCCATTCATCCATCCTGTCATCATCCATTCCATTCCCCTCCCCCATAACCCACCGATGTAGTGAAAGTGAAAATGTTAGTTGTCTCTGACTCTTTGCCACCCTGTGGGCTGTAGCCCACCAGGCTCCTCTGCCCATGGAATTTTCCAGGCAAGAATACTGGAGTGGGTTGCCACTTCCTTCTCCAGGGGATCTTCCCAACCCAGGGATTGAACCTGGGTCTCCTGCATTGCAGGTAGATTCTTCACCATCTGAGCCATAAGGGAAACAACCTACTTATATACATCAGTCCACTAGAACATCCAACATTTATGAAGCAGCCGTTGCATGTGGATACTTGCTAGGCACCTGACTTCCATTATTTTACTGACCATAAGCTTATTTGGGAATGAGGAAACTGAGGTGAATTTGTTATCAGCTGCAATAGAAACAGAGATTCCCAAGAGCTGTGTGCATTGAGGACATAATTTTGAACCTGGCCCTATGTTAAGTTTTTCTGCTGTGTGCATGCTCTTCTCCAGTCCTGTGAGATCAAGAAAAGGAGCTTCCATCATTGCTCACCTCCCACCAGTACCGTAGAAATGGCTTCCTCCCTCTTTCTGCCAACTCCCCTCCTGACCCCTTTTCTGCACAGTAGCTAGAGTGAGTTCTTCCAAACCCACTTAAGTCAGATTATGCCCCTCCTGGCTCACAGCTTTCTCAGTCAGAGTAAAAACCTAAGAGCTTCACCAGAGCACAGGAACCTCTATCCAATCCAGTACCTCTTGGACTTCCCTGGTGGTCCAGGAGTCAAGACTCCACACTGCCACTGCAGGGAGTGTGGGTTCTATCCTTGGTCAGGGAACTAAGATCACGCAAGTTCCACGATGTAGCCAAAAAAATCCAGTACCTCTCACTTCCACTTCCTGGTCCTATCTCCCTTATCTACCCCTACCCCAGCCACACCAATCACCTCCATCCCCCTTTAACACCTCAAGCTCATTCCTGCTCCAGGGCCTTTGCACATGCTGGTCCCGCTGCCTGGATCACAGTCCCTTAGATCTTGAGCCTCCTTTCCTTCTTCAAGTCTCAGCTCAGTCCTCCCTTGATGGTAGGACTCACCCCCATCCCCATGATGGTTGGTGTCATCCCTACCCTTTCCTGCTCCACCACATTACCTCATTTTCTTCCCTTTCCAGCATTCATCACCATTTGACATTATTAATCTGTTTTTCTTCTTCATTATCTGCATCCCCAGGAAGGTGGTCCAGATCCACTTGGATCCTGCTGAGTCCCCAATACCCAGTACTGGTCTCAGCCCCCCTTGAACTAGCAGATGGAGGGTGCATGGTTTGGATAGGATTCAGTGGTAGAAGCGCCCATCTGATCAAATCTATGGAAGCCTGGGCCGGGATCCTGGCTCCCCTCCCCCAGGAAGGTGGGACAGCCAAGTCTTTGGCTCAAGGAACGGTCCTCACTCCACATGCAATGCCCCACCGCCTGTGCCCATCTCCCTGAGCTCAGGTGCCTGATAAGGAACCCTACCCTCACCCCCACGCCCACCCCTAGCCAGGGCACAGGTTTCTGGCTCTATCAGCTTCAAGTTCAAATTCAGTCCACTCCCTTCCAATCTTAGCAGCTAGACTGAGCAGCCTCCCCTGTCTGAGACTAAACAGGAGGATGATCACGAATACCAGCCGTTCAGGGGGCTTCACTGTGCTAATCACAAGATGTGGGAGGCACCTAGAGCCTAGGGTTCCATTAAATAACAAGTGCTATCAACTGGGGCTAGCTGCTTCCAGGCCTTCTTTGAGCCTCAGTTTCCGCATCTGTGAAATGGGGAGTTGCAGCAGCAGTTGTACCTGCTGTAAATTTTCAACAAATATAGGAGAGAGGGAGGGATGGATGGAGAGGAGAAAGCGAGGGAGGGAGGGATGGACGAAAGGAGGAAGGGAAAGGAAAGCTCTCCCCCAAGCTGAGGCCCAGAGAAGGGCAGCGGCTCTCCCGGGCTCGTCCAGACCCCAGCCAGGCAGTGGGGCCGGTCCTCCTACCTGTTAGAGCCCGGTCCCCGCGCCATCTCGGCGCCCAGGTGGCCGCAGAGCGCGGCGAGCAGCAGGCAGGTGAGGCCCAGCACCAGGGCAAGCGCGGAGAGCGCGGCTGCCAGCGGCAGCAGCGCCCCGGCCGCGTCCTCCGGCAGCCGGGGGCCGGCGCCCAGCTCCGGGCCCAGCCCGTCGATTCGCGGTCCTCGAAGCTCCGCGCGGCCCGCCTGCAGCTGGAACAGCAGCTGCGCGCCCAGCGCCGCCAGCACCGCCGCGGGGATGCCCAACAAGACCATCGCGGCCAGCACCCGGCCGCCGTACGACCTGGCCATTGGAGGGGTCCTGCGGGCCTGGGGGACAGCTAAAGAATCAAAGAGATTTTAGGAGGCAGGGCAGTTGAGGAGCGTTCTAGGGCCCTCGGCGGTCCAGAATGGGGCGGTTTTTGAAAGTTGGAATGGGCACAGAGAGCTTGGGACGCCAGTCGCGGTGGGGACGAGGAAGCGCTGGGAAAACTTGAGACGAAGTGTCCTCTCTCTCTGGGGACCCTGTGGGCGCCAGCTCCCGGCCTCCGGGCTCTTGGGGGGCGTGGCCAGAAAGGGGCGGGGCGAATAAGGGGCGGAGGCGGCCCCACGTGGGATGAGGGCACAGTGGCTGTGTCCAAGGGCCCTCACGGGCCACTAAACTCATTAAAGTGTCCCCCTTTCCCCTCCCGCCGCTCCAAGCGCCTGTTTTATCGTTGTTTGAGGGAAAAGAAAAGAAACTTGCACGAATTTTTAAATAATTCACTTTGTTACGCGATCTCTACCCGCGGACCTGGCAATTGACTGGGATGTCCCCTCCGCTCACCTTCTTTCAAGGCTGTGCAGAGACGTCACCACCTCAGAGAGGCCCTCCTGGACCTCCTCCCCAAGAGCACACCCGTCCTTCACTGCTAGACTTTGTTCTTCCCACGGCACCTTTTGGAGGGTTATTATTTCTTTAATTTTTTGCATTTCAAGAAGAATTTTTTTTTTTAATTTTTAAATGAACCTTATTTCTTGCATCTTCCCATACATAGAAAAACAGCATAACCATGAACTTGAAACATCTGTTCTTTGTGAGTAGCAGTAATATTTCACCAAGATTTATGTCTGATTACATGTATTCCTTAACAGCAAAACATATAAACTAGTTTCCTCCCACCTCTTCAGAGCAGCTCCTCAGAGCTGAGAGACTTATCTCCCAGGTTATAGTCCTCAGTAAGACCCTGAATAAAATTTAACTCACAACTCTCACATTGTGTATTTTTCTTTTAGTTGACAACACAATATATACATATGTATGTGTCTGTGTATATTTCTCTGTATATGTATATATTAATCACAAAAGCATTTAGAGTGATTATTATTTCCTGTCTACCAGGGCTTGTCAGCATGTCTTCCATATAATGGACCGGTATGGTGTTCTGTGGGATGTCAAGATATTTGGAGTCCCTAAGTACTCTTGCCTGGAAAATTCCATGGACTGGTAGGCTGCAGTCCATGGGGTCGTTAAGAGTCAGACATGACTGAAGTAAGTGACTTAGCAGCAGCAGCAGCAGTAGCAGCAAGGTCTATACTATGATAAGGAACAAAGGAACTGGCATTGCCTTGAGGCCTTAGAAAGCATCACTACGAACAAAGCTAGTGGAGGTGATGGAATCCCAGTTGAGCTATTTCAAATCCTGAAAGATGATGCTGTGAAAGTGCTGCACTCAATATGCCAGCAAATTTGGAAAACTCAGCAGTCGCCACAGGACTGGAAAAGGTCAGTTTTCATTCCAATCCCAAAGAAAGGCAATGCCAAAGAATGCTCAAACTACTGCACAATTGCACTCATCTCACATGCTAGTAAAGTAATGCTCAAAATTCTCCAAGCCAGGCTTCAGCAATACGTGAACCGTGAACTTCCTGATGTTCAAGCTGGTTTTAGAAAAGGCAGAGGAACCGGAGATCAAATTGCCAACATCCGCTGGATCATGGAAAAAGCAAGAGAGTTCCAGAAAAACATCTATTTCTGCTTTATTGACTATGCCAAAGCCTTTGACTGTGTGGATCACAATAAACTGTGGAAAATTCTGAAAGAGATGGGAATACCAGACCACCTGACCTGCCTCTTGAGAAACCTGTATGCAGGTCAGGAAGCAACAGTTAGAACTGGACATGGAACAACAGACTGGTTCCAAATAGGAAAAGGAGTACATCAAGGCTGTATATTATCACCCTGCTTATTTAACTTATATGCAGAGTACATATAACTGAACTGAGGCATCAACCAAAGTTATACGCTTGTTCCCGCTTCTATTCTGATTTTGGTTGCGATGTGAATGAAGAAGAAAGCATTCTCCGAGTCTGTAGCTCCATTATCAGGTGCCTGGTGCTGTGTTAATTTGCTCCAGAAGAGATTCCTCACTTAGAATTGTGATTTTTTTTTTTTAAATCACCACCTAGATAAATTTGTGATGATCTGTCATTTTTCCATGACTCAACTGGCTTTTATTAGTGGCCAAACAGAGGCCCTAAGGAGACTAGCCACTGGGTTGGAAGGCAGATATTCCAGGTGTAGCAACTGAGACACTTGTATGCAGAGCAGGGATAACTGCTTCAGAGACTGGGGAAAGGACGCCTCCTTGGGCAAAGGAGGTTTGGGGCAATTTAGAGGTATTCAGTTTGCAGCCTCATGTCTGCCTAAATGTACCCATCCCAGGTCTCAGAGTTCCACCCGTTTCCACCAGTACTGTTACCTTGGCATAACAAGCATGGCGAGGCTGACCATTTAATTTGTGACGGCAACTCTGCAACTCACATGCTTAGCTCCTAGGTTTGGTATTAAGTTCACGTATCTGCCTACAACCCCCAGGACATGGAAGACTCCTCCAGAACTCCATGGATGCATCATCAGTTCAGTTCAGTTGCCCAGTTGTGTCTGACTCTCTGCAACCCCATGAATCGCAGCACGCCAGGCCTCCCTGTCCATCACCAACTCCGGGAGTTCACCCAGACTCACGTCCATCGAGTCAGTGATGCCATCCAGCCATCTCATCCTCTGTCGGCCCCTTCTCCTCCTGTCCCCAATCCCTCCCAGCATCAGAGTCTTTTCCAATGAGTCAACTCTTCGCATGAGGTGGCCAAAGTACTGGAGTTTCAGCTTTAGCATCATTCCTTCCAAAGAACACCCAGGGCTGATCTCCTTTAGAATGGACTGGTTGGATCTCCTTGCAGTCCAAGGGACTCTCAAGAGTCTTCTCCAACACCACAGTTCAAAAGAATAAATTCAAATATATATATATATATATATATATAAGCTCATGGATATTCTTTGTATATATTCATAACATTTAATTTCTTTTTTCCCCTATGTATGCTGTAAAAAGAAGGTGCATGCCCAGTCGTGTCCAATACTGCAACCCCGTGGACTGTAGCCTGCCAGACCCATCTGTCCATGGGATTTCCCAGGCAAGAATACTGGAGGGGGCTGCCATTTCCTTCTCCATATTTATTTATTGTTAAGTTTTAAAAATATAACTGAAACTTACATGACATAAAATTAACCATTTTAACGTGAACCATTCAGAGGTCTTTAGCACATACCCAACGCTGTGCAACATCACCTCCATCTAGTTCTGGAATTTCCATTCCCCACCCCAACCCCCATTAGCAGCCATTTTCCATTCCCCCTCTCTCAGCCCCTGGTAGCCACTAATCTACCTTCTGTCTTCTACGGATTTGTCTTTTTTGGACATTTCATATGAAAGAAACCAGACAATACGTGGTCTTTTGAGTCTGGTTTCTTTCCCTGAGGCTAAGATTTTTAAGGCTCATCCATACTGTAGCACGTGTCATTCCTTTTTTATGGCTGAATAATATTTCATTGTATGAATGGACCACATTCAGCTTATCATCCATCTGTTGATGGACATTTGGGTTGTTTCCACCTTTAGCTGGTTATGAATAGTGCTGCTAGGAACAGGTCCATGGAGCAATTTGAGTCCTGGTTTTCATTTCTTTCGGGTCTATACCCAGAGTGGAATGGCTGGGTTATAATGGTAACTATAAGCTGTTGAGGAACTGCCTGTTTTACACAATGCCAGCACCAGACACCCCAAAATCATTTTACATTCCCACCAACAGTACACCAATTTCTCGATTTGCACATCAACACTTGTTATTTTGTTTGTTGATTATAACCATCCTATAGGATGAGAAGGGGTATCTCGTTGCAATCTTGATTTGCATTTCCATAATAACCAGGGATGTAGTGCATCCTCGCTGGCCAATGCACTTGTTAGCCATTTGCATGTCTTCTTTGGAGAAGTGTGTCTTCGTATCCTTTGTTCATTTGGGTTGTTTTGTCTTTTTGCTTTCCTACAGCGCTTGGCATCTCTGGCAGCACATTGCAGCACATTGCATACACTTTCCTGCTATCTGTGGCTGGGGGGTGGGGGCGAGGCGGGCTGCTTCAGGACCGCTGCTTCAGGACTACTTCAAGTGTCCACTGCTGCATTCCCTTTGTGTCTGGATCTGCACCCAGCACATAGTAGGTCCTCAATAAAGGCTTGCTGGACATGAATGAATGGGTTGCCTTGTACTCTGGCTCTGGAATTCTTGTAAAGTTTGAAATATCAAATCTGGAAAAGGTTTCAAAAGTAACACATTCCTGCTGCATCCAGAATCTAAGGGTAACTGAGGTCAACATGGCCTGATGCAAGCAGATCCCTGTCTTAATGTATCAGGTCTGAAAGATGACATAGCCATCATCTGGACTTTATAGAAGAGGAAACTGAGGCCGTGAGAGGTTCAGTGACTCCCTGGGCCACACACTCACCACAGACAGCCTGGCTGTATAAAACCAGTGCTTTATACTACTTTCCAGAAATGTTATAGATCCCACTGGTTTTGAATTTCCATGTCTTTTCTCCAACTTGGGGAGTCATTTATCTTTTTCAGGTTTCAAATTTTGGGGGTCTTTTGGGAAAAGTTTGTGAGCCTTGAGCCCCCAGCCCCGCACCTGATGGGTAAAATGACCGCAGGGTCGAGAGTACAGGGTGAACTTTCAGCAACAGGTGGCCTCTCTTCCCCTGGAGATTGGGGGTTAGGGATGAGCATGAAATGAAGCACTTGTCCAGCCCCAAAGCCTCTGCTGCTGCTGCTGCTGCTAAGTCGTTTCAGTCGCGTCCGACTCTGTGCGACCCCATAGACGGCAGCCCACAAGGCTCCCCCGTCCCTGGAATTCTCCAGGCAAGAACACTGGAGTGGGTTGCCATTTCCTTCTCCAATGCATGAAAGTGAAAAGCGAAAGTGAAGCCTCTAGGGCCTCCCAAATCCGAGTCTCAACTCCTTCCCCACTTACCTTTTCCCTGAGCTGGGAGAAGGTGTGGGTTGCATTTATTAGCATGTTTAGCCCCACTCAGACGACACGTCTCGCCGCCAGGCGGCGCCAGAGACAAAGTGAAGAGATAGGTGCGCGGGGCGAGCTCCAGCTCTGGCTCCTTGGCTGACCTGCTAGGTAGAACCTTATCTTATTGTCATTTCCCAGGAGAAAGAAGGCTTCCCAGGTGGCCCTAATGGTAAAGAACCCGCTTTCCAGTGTCCGAGACTTAAAAGACCAGGGTTCAATCCCTGGGTAGAGAAGATCCCCTGGAGAAGGGCATGACAATCCACTCCAGTATTCTTGCCTGGTGTATCCCATGGACAGAGGAGCCTGGAGGGTTACAGTCCATGGAGTCGTAAAGAGTCCCACACGACTGAAGCAACTTAGCACAGGAGAAAAGGTGGCTTAGAAAGGCGGAGGTGACTGTCTTAGAGTCACACAGCCAGGAAGTGTTCCCGCCTGGCATTTTTGATATCTATATTCTGCTGTCTCTCCATCCCCCACCCCCTCACGGGGAATCCTCGGGGTTCACCAACAACAGGGAGACTGAACCCTCGCTGTAGGTCCGGGACTCAGCGCACATGGTACCAAATACTGAACTGCATCTTTTGTAAACGATAAATCTGTTGTTAAAGGATTGTTGCAAGTTAGCGCATAAAATACGTGAACAACTCATTTAGCGTGTGATGGGCGAGCCGTTCTCAGCGCAATTCATTCGATTTTAGTTTGTAGTTTCCCTTTTTGCAACTATTAACCATCTCACCTCTTCAGTCTTAAAGATATTTCTGAATATTTTAAAATATGAGTCAGACATGCCACTGGAGAACCAAGACAGGCCCTGGGTGACAGATTCTGAGGGGGATCTCACCTAGAAATCTCCGTCATCCGCCCTGCCCTGGGTCTCACCCTCCATCTGTTGGCGGGGGTGGCGGGGTGGGAGTTGCGGGAGGGTGGGAGGGTGGTCAGAACTGACTCCATCAGGTCCTGCCCTGCTTCTCTCCGCCATGTCATTACACACCCCCTCGCCCTCACTCATTCCTGGAGGATGGGCCTCAAAAACACCTCGACGCCCCAATTCTAGGCTTTTCTTCCGCATCCGGGTAGCTCAGAGCAGCCCCACCCCCTACCTCCCCTCTGCTCCTGGGGCTGGGCTCAGAATAAAGACAGCTTCCATCCCCAGCCCTGGGGTTCGGCTTTAAGCTGGGTCGCCTCCCTCTCAACTGAACTGAACCTCCCTCTTCCTGCACTTCTCAGGTAGCCTTAGTGATAAAGAATCCGCCTGCCAATGCAGGAGACGTAAGAGACAGTGAGTTTGATCTCTGGGTTGGAAAGATCCCTTGGAATAGGAAATGACAACCCATTCCAGTATTCTTGCCTGGAGAATCCCATGGACAGAGGATCCTGGCAGGCCACACAGTCTATGGGGTCGCAAAAGAGTCCGATACGACTGAGCCACCGAGGACATCCTCCTTCCTGGACTGAACTCAGAGAGGTTCCTTCCCCTCATCCTGTCCCCCTTTCCCGCCCTGTTGAGCCCTTTTCAGAGATTGTGCTTGCTCTGCCAGCCAGCCTTCCACCTTGGGGCTCAGAACAGCTTCCCCCACTCTGGTCCCGCCCACTACCGGGAGGAGGGGTTTGTCTTTGTTCAGTCGCTCAGTCGTGTCTGACTCTTTCCGACCCCATGGGCTGCAGCACGCCAGGCTTCCCTGTCCATCCCCACTCCCGGAACTTGCTCAAACTCACGTCCATCTAGTCGGTGATGTCATCCACCCATCTCATCCTCTGTCGCTCCCTTTTCCTCCAGCCCTCAGTCAGGGGGAGATGAGGGCTCATCAAAGAATCGCTTTCCCCCTCGCTGTCCCCCGCCCCGCCTCCTTGTGTTCTTTCCTACAGGGGATTCAGAACAGCCTCCAGCCGCCAGTCCCACCTACCCTTGGGGGTGGGGGGAGGACTCATCACAGACCTGACCCTCTCTGTCCCCTCCCACCAAAAGGATCAGAGCAGCCGGCTTCCCCCTCCCCCCGGCTCCGCCCCAACCTTCCTCCTGAGGTTTCATCATAGAACTCCCAGTCCTGTCCACCCTCCAGGGGTCAGAACAGTCCCGCGGCCTCGCCCTCGGCCTCGCCCTCCTGTCCGGAGCCGCCCGCTCTTCCCCGGCCTCGTGCCCTCCGCGCAGCCGGGTCTACGCGGTACTTGCAGCGGCGCAGGGGCTCGGTAAGGCTCCGCGGCGCGGGGTCGTCCAGGTCCTCGGGCTGCAGAAAGCTTCGGTCCAGCACCTCAGCCGCCTCCTGCCAGTTGGCGAAGCAGGCAGGGCCCAGGCGCCGGATCTCGTCGGCCGCGTCGAGCGTCAGCACATCCCCGCTGGGTTTCAGCACCACGACAGCTGGCAGGCGCTCCACGGAGAACTGGCGCCCGAGGTCCCTGCGGGGCGGGTGGGTCAGTCCGATCGGACCCTCGTCCTAGATCCTGAGCTGAGGAACCCTCCACCCCTCCTCCTAGTACTTGCTGAGCGCCTTCTGTGTGCAAGTGTCCCATACCAGCCTCTAAGAATGCCCAGGAACCCAGAGAGGCCGGGGCCACCCTGGGCTCCTGGCTGTGCCTCCAACGCCCCAGACACGCACCCACCACAGAGCCTTTGCACTGGCCGTGTCCTCTACCTGGAGCGGTCTCCCCAGACATCTGAGGATTAAGACCCTGTATGCTGCAGACACCCAGCCTTACATTTCAGTGCCTCCCTGCCGCTCTCTCTGCTGATCCACGACTCTCCGCACCCAACGCACTGCATAGTTTATTTCTCCTGTTGTCATTTTCTCCCACAATAGAAAGCAGTTTCACTGGGGCACGGATTTCTGTCTCTATACCCGGGTGTCCCCAGTGTCTGAAACAGTGCAGGACACACAGCAGATGCTCAAAAAACGCACATGGGATGAGTGAATAAATATTGATCAATTCCATAAAGAGGTATTAAACTGGCTAAAGGACTTAGGGTCAGAGAGGGCCTCTCTCAGGAGGTGCCCTTGGAGCTGAGATCTGCAGGATGAGGAAGGGGAGAACAGAGGAAGGTTTTCCCAGGCAGAGGGCTCAGCTGGTGCAAAGGCCCGGACATCAGGGAGAGATTGGAGTGCGGCCCTGATCATAGTGCAGGGCCATGGGAAGAACTTGATTTTGTTTTCTGTATGAGAGGAAGGCTGTCAGAAGCCATCCACTGGAGACCCCAGACTTCATCTCCCATTTAGGCCAGAATCTTATGCAGTCTTCATAGAGTAAAGGAGGCTGCCAGGGCTGGGCCCATCCATCCACAGTTCTTAATTTGGGTTCTCAGGTGGCCCTTTTGCCGGCCTTCACGCAGAGAAACATAGGTGGTGCTTGCAAAATCCCAAAGGAATAGGTTGCCAGACTTAGCAACTAGAAATAGAGGATACCCTGTGTGAACGAATTTGAATTTCATGTAAACAACAAATAACTTTTTATAAGTATATCCCTGAATTATGTGGGACATACTTATACTCCCAATTCTCCATTGCTTATGTGAAATTTATATTGAACTGGGTATCCTGTATTTTATTGATTAAAAAAGTTGTTTTTAATTTGGCTATGCAGCCTAATTTGGCTTCCCTGGTGGCTCAGATGGTAAAGCGTCTGCCTGCAGTGCGGGAGACCCGGGTTCAATCCCTGGGTTGGGAAGATCCCCTGGAGAAGGAAATGGCAGCCCACTCCAGGACTCTTGCCTGGAGAATCCCATGGACAGAAGAGCCTGGTGGGCTAGTCCATGGGGTCGCAAAGAGTCGGACACGACTGAGCGACTTCACTTTCACTTTCATGCGGCCTATGGGATCTTAGTTCCCTGACTAGAGACCAAACCCACAATCGCTGCATTGGAAGTTTGGAGTCTTAACACTTGGACCACCAAGGAATTTCCCTGGGTATCCTGTATTTTATCTGGCAGCCTAGTATGTAGGAAGGGTAGAGGGTAGAAACTGTCTGGATACTTGCCTGGGGGAAGGGTGTCCGACTCTTTGTGACCCCATGGACTGTAGCCCACCAGGCTCTTCTGTCCATGGGATTCTCCAGGCAAGAATACTGGAGTGGGTTGCCATGCCCTTCTTCAGGGGATCTGCCCAACCCAGGTATTGAACCCTCGACTCTTCCTTCTCCTGCATTGACAGGCGGGTTCTTTACCACTAGCACCACCTGTTGTTGAGAGGACCCTGCCCCAAACAAAGTCAGTGTTTGGCTGTGATGTCCTTGTCGTTGGCATTTCTTGCCCCTCAGGAGGGAGATATTTGCCCTTTGGGGAATGGAGCCTCCTCAGCTGCAGAAGCCTGTGGGAGTGAGCAAGTTTGCAAACTCTGATAATCTTGGGTGGCGGATAAAGGTCTCCATGACCAGAAACTTCTACGTTTTGTAACAAAACTGATGAGATCAGTAAAATGTCCCAAAATCTGCAACTCACTTTCAAATGGTTCAGCACAAACTTCACACCAGTGGAGATAAAGCAAATAGAAACATATGAATAATCTTCATGGGGTTCATTGTGTGCTCCTTTCAACTTTTTGATATCTTTGAAATTATTCTTATCTCTCTCTTTTTTTTTTTTTTTTTCTCTTGGATGCTCTGTGTGGCTTGCAGGAAATTTTTCATGATAAAAACTGGGGGCTTAAAAAGAATGTAAGTCTGAGTCTTCCCTGGTGGTCTAGTGGTTCAGACTTCATGCTTCCACTGCAGGGAGCATAGGTTTGATCCCTAGTGAGGGAACTAAGATCTTGTGTGCCATGTGGTGCAACCAAAAAATAAATAAAAAAGAATGACAATCTTATTGCAGAAAAGGGGAAAGTGTGAAAATAGCCACAAATGATCACACTGTTTATCGGGCAGCTCACTGGAAAGCTTGAACCCAATCACCTCTCTCTCTCAGCTCCACTGCTTGTCTGAGGATCACAGGCCCACTTATTAGGCGACATTTGGGGCAGAGACATTACTTTGCCAACAAAAGTCCATCTAGTCAAGGCTATGGTTTTTCCTGTGGTCATGTATGGATGTGAGAGTTGGACTGTGAAGAAAGCTGAGTGCTGAAGAATTGATGCTTTTGAACTGTGGTGTTGGAGAAAACTCCTGAGAGTCCCTTGGACTGCAAGGAGATCCAACCAGTCCATTCTGAAGGAGATCAGTCCTGGGTGTTCTTTGGAAGGAATGATGCTAAAGTTGAAATTCCAATACTTTGGCCATCTCATGCAAAGAGTTGACTCATTGGAAAAGACTCTGATGCTGGGAGGGATTGGGGGCAGGAGGAGAAGGGGACGACAGAGGTTAGGATGGCTGGATGGCATCACCGACTCGATGGACATGGGTTTGAATAAACTCTGGGAGTTGATGATGGACAGGGAGGCCTGGCGTGCTGGGATTTACGGGGTTGCGAAGAGTCGGACATGACTGAACGACTGAACTGACTGACTAGGGCACTGCTACACACGATGCCTGCTGGCTTCCCAGGTGGGCGCTAGTGGTAAAGAACCCGCCTGCCAACGCAGGAGACAGATTCGATTCCTGGGTTGATCCCTGGGTTGGGAAGATCCCCTGGAGGAGAGCATGACAACCCACTCCAGTATTCTTGCCTGGAGAATCCCATGGACAGAGGATGGCTACAGCCCATGGTTACAGCCCATAGGGTCACAAAAGAGTCGGACACGACTGAAGTGACTTAACATGCATGCGTGGTACCTGCTGGCTTCTTTACAGTTCAGGGAACAGTTACAGTTCCCTGAACTGGCTGTTTTTTCTCTGAAATCCTCCGAGCCTTTGTGCTGTGTCTGTCCTCTGCCTGGAAACCCTTCCCTTTCCTAACTCTGTACCCTCCTTTCCTCCCTCCTTGGGGTTCTCTCTTTGAAGCCATTTCCTCTGGGAAGCATCCCCCGACTCCCAAATCTCAGCAAGGTCTCCCTGTTATATTTCACACGACACTCTCCCTTTCGCCTTTGGAACTGCTGCAGTTTGTTATTATGTATTTCTTTGGGTGTTTGAGTGTCGGTTTCAGGTTTGGCTCGCCCCCTAGGTGGTAAACTCCCCTGCAGCTGGGTGGAAATGGGCATAGGTGCCCCTCCCTCCCCCATCTCCACGCCTGACTTCTCTGTCCTGACTGGCCCCCAGAGGATGCTTTTATCAACTCCAGATGGAACAGATACACCAATAAACAAATGGTCTTCCTGGGTAGCTCAAATGATAAAGAATCTGCCTGCAACGTGGGAGACCTGGGTTTGATCCCTGAGTTGGGAAGATCCCCTGGAGAAGGGCATGGCAACCCACTCCAGTATTCTTGCCTGGAGAATTTCATGGACAGAGGAGCCTGGCGGGCTCCGGTCCATGCAGTTGCAAAGAATCGGACACGACTAAGCAACTAACACTTCACTTTCAGCAGAAACAGCCCCTCCTCCAGGAAGCCCTCCCTGACCTCTCCTCTTGTCTCACCTCCTCAGGTCATCCTCGAAGGGCAAGAAGAGCCACTTCTCGGGCATGTCCCTGAGGAACAGGTCTTGCTGCTCCTCCGTCGGGTCCTGGGACACGTACACCAGGGCCACCTGGGCTGCCCGCAGCACGTAGAACTCATCCGTGAGCCGCACGAAGAAGTCCCGGAGGATGGGTGCAAAGGCCTGGCACTCCGGGCAAGACCCAGCACCAAAGAACAGCAGCACCAGCCGGTTTTCCAGTCGACGGCTGAGCTCAGCCTCTGTGTCCAGCTCATCCTGGTCGCTGTTGTTTCGGATCAGGACGCGGCCAGAGAAAAGGGAGGCCATGGCAACTCTGGCTGGGTGCTGGGGACAGGGTGGAAGGACCTTGTGTGACCCTGAGCCTGCTGGCTGGCTGCTGCCCCAGGATTAGGAATCCTTAGGAGGCCAGTTTAGGACGTCAGTAATCTACCTAAACCTCGACCTGATTCTTTGCTGCCTCTGAGGGCAGAGGGCCAGCTGCTCATGGGCTGGTCTCAGGAGACAGCTGCGAAGAAACTAAGAAGCCAGTCAGACTGAGATGCAGGTGTGAAAATAGCTTATTCAATTGTGATGTAAAAAGATAAGTGAATCTTACTGAATACACTCAGGAATTCAATCTTCATAAATGCATTTGGTAATCCTAAATCACAAAGGCTCTACTAATTAATGACTGTGATTTCTAAGTTGTTGTTTGGTCACTCAGTCGTGTCTGATTCTTTGTGACCCCATGGACTGCAACACTCCAGGCTTCCCTGTCCTTCACACTCTCCTGGAGTGTTCAAACTCCATTGAGTCGGTGATGCCATCCAAATATCTCATCCTCTGTCGTCCCCTTCTCCTCCTGCTCTCAATCTTTCCCAGAATCAGGGTCTTTTCCAGTGAGTCAGCTCTTCGCATCAGGTGGCCAAAGTATTGGAGCTTCAGCTTCAGCATCAGTCCTTCCAATGAATATTCAAGATTTATTTCTTTGGGGATTGACTGGTTTGATCTTCTTGCAGTCCAA
The DNA here is from genome assembly GCF_003369695.1 of Bos indicus x Bos taurus. Classification (NCBI taxonomy): domain Eukaryota; kingdom Metazoa; phylum Chordata; class Mammalia; order Artiodactyla; family Bovidae; genus Bos; species Bos indicus x Bos taurus. Next base: position 104,808,179 of record NC_040082.1, read on the forward strand.
GGGACCCTCAAGAGTCTTCACATTTCAAAGGTATCAGTTTTTCGACGCTCAGCCTTCTCTGTGATCTAATGCTCACATCTGTACATGGCTACTGGAAAAACCATAGCTTTGTCTATATGGACCTCTGTCGGCAAAGTGATGCTTTTTAATATACTGTCTAGGTTTGTCATAGCTTTTCTTCCAAGGAGCAAGCGTCTTTTAATTTCATGGCTGCAGTCACCATCCACAATGATTTTGGAGCCCAAAAAATAAAAGTCTGTCCCCATCTATTTGCCATGTGATGGGACCGGATGCCACGATCGTAGCTTTTTGAATGTTGAGTTTACTGTGATTTCTAAGTTGAGATGAGTGTAAATGATATTTGAAGGTATCCGCCTGCCATGACCATGAGGTGCTTGAAATTATCTGAGATTTATGCAGGTGACAGAGTCATAGAACTGGCCAATAGCTGCTTTGATAGCCCATGAGAAAACACGCACAATTCCAGTTAGAAGTTAATAAGAGTCAACTATTTTTTTTCTTCCCTCCTCCCTCTTGAATTCTGTCTGGACAGCCCATCTTGAGATTCCATGGTGTCTTAAGTGTGAAATTCACCGTCATAGTATTTTGCAACCCTCTCCTATCAAGCCCTGGGGACTAGTTTCCCTCTCCTTGAAGCCAAGTTGGCTCCTAACTTGCCCCCTGCCTTTTTTTTAAGTTTATTCATTAAAAAAATATTTTTTAATTCATGGCTCTGCTGGGTCTTCATTGCTACTCGCAGGTTTTCTCTAGCTGCAGCGAGCAGGGTCTACTCTTCGTTGCGGTGTGTGGGTCTCTCACTGCGGTGGTTTCTCTTGTTGCAGAGCACAGGCTCTAGAGAACAGGATCAGCAGTTGTGGCACACGGGCTTAGTTACTCTGAGGCACGTGGGATCTTCCTGGACCAGGGATCGAACCCGTGTCCCCTGCATTGGCAGGTGGATTCTTAGCCACTGAACGACAAGGGAAGTCCATTCTTGACTTGCTTTTGACCAATAGAATGTGATGGAAGATGTGAATTCTCAGGATAAGGCTATTCTTGCCTCCCACGCTCCCTGTTTTGGAACGTGGCCTCCTGACATCCCATGTAAGGAAGTTGATCTAGCCCCGAGGTTGGCAGACTTTTTATGTAAAGGGCCAGGGAGTAAATATTTTCCACATTGTAGGCCATATGGTCTCTGCTACAACTTGGAATTCTCTCATTATGTGCGTGCAAAAGCTTCTCTAGACAATATGAAAATGAATTTATGTGTCTGGCTTCCAATAAAACTCTATTTACAGACATGGACATTTGAATTTCCTAGAATTTTCATTTGTCATGGGATACCAATCTTCTGACTTTTTTTTGTTTCAACTGTTCAAAAATGTGAAAACCATTCTTTGCCCATAGTGAGCAGGGTTTGGCCTGTGACCCTGTGCTAATCTACTGGTTCAGAAGCCACATGGAAGACACCTAGACGCCCAGCCAACTGCCAGGACCAACTGCCACACATGTGACCTTACAGCCTAGCTGCTAGCAGAATGTAGCAGAGTGCCTGAGCCAGGTGAGACCGGCAGAGGACCATCAGGTGTTACGACCAGGGTTGGGTTCTTGGCCTCCTTAATCAATAGAAATTGATCAGAGGCCAGATGAGAAGTTCAGGCAAGACTTTACTGGCAACCCTGATGTAGCAGTGGGGAGAGGGAACAAGTAACAGTTTCTGTTGCTTGCTCACTCACTGGGAGCGGGGAAAGCTTGCTCCTTATTTGGGGCGAGGGTAAGTGTGTGTCCAGGAGTGGGGTAGGAGGGGTGGCTTTGGTGGTGGTATGTGCACGTGGAATACCCCATTGCTGTTGCTCAGTCACTCAGTCCTGTTCGACTCTTTGTGACCCCATGGTCTGCAGCGTGCCAGGCTTCCCTGTCCTTCATCATCTCCCAGAGCTTGCTCAAACTCATGTTCATTGAGTCAGTGATGCCATCCAACCAGCTCATTCTCTGTCGTCCCCTTCTCCTCCTGCCTTCAATCTTTCCTGGCAAGAGGGTCTTTTCCAATGAGTCAGTTCATCGCATCAGGTGGCCACAGCACTGGAGCTTCAGCTTCAGCATCAATCCTTCTAATGAATATTCAGGATTGACTTCCTTTAGGATTGACTGGTTTGATCTTGCTGTCCAAGGGACTCTCCAGAGCCTTCTCCAACACTACAGTTCAAAAGTATCAGTTCTTCTGTATTCAGCCTTCTTTATGGTTCAACTCTTACATCCATACATGACTACTGGAAAAACCATAGCTTTGATTATACAGACTTTTGTTGGCAAAGTAATGTCTCTGCTTTTTAATATGCTGTCCAGGTTGGTCATAGCTTTTCTTCCAAGGAACAAGCATCTTTTAATTTTGTGGCTGCACTCACCATCTGCAGTGATTTTGGAGCCCCCCAAAATAGTCTGTCACTATTTCCATTGATTCCCCATCTATTTGCCAAGAAGTGATGGAACCTAATGCCATGATATTCGTTTTTTGCATACTGAGTTTTAAGCCAGCTTTTTCACTCTCCTCTTTCACTTTCATCAAAAGGCTCTTTAGTTCCTCTTCACTTTCTACCATAAGGGTGGTGTCATCTGCATATCTGAGGTTATTGATATTTCTCTTGGCAATCTTGATTCCAGCTTGTGCTTCATCCAGCCTAGTGTTTCAAACTCTGTATATAAGTTATATAAGGGTGACAATATACAGCCTTGATGTACTCCTTTCCCAATTTGGAACCAGTCTGTTGTTTCATGTCCAGTTCTAACTGTTGCTTCTTGACCTGCATGCAGGTTTCTCAGGAGGCAGGTAAGGAGGTCTGGTGTTCCTATCTCTTGAAGAATTTTCCACAGTTTGTTGTGATCCACACAGTCAAAGGCTTTAGCATAGTCAATGAAACAGAAGTAGATGTTTTTCTGTAATTCTCTTGCTTTTTATGATCCAACAGATGTTGGCAATTTGATCTTTGTTTCCTCTGCCTTTTCTAAATCCAGATTGAACATCTGGAAATTCTCAGTTCGTGTTCTGTTGAAGCTTGTCTTGGAGAATTTTGAGCATTTCTTTGCTAGCACGTGAAATGAGTGCAACTGTGTCATAGTTTGAACATTCTTTGGCATTGCCTTTCTTTGGGATTAGAATGAAAACTGATCTTTTCCAGTCCTGTGGCCACTCCCGAGTTTTCCATATTTGCTGGCATATTGAGTGCAGCACTTTCACAGCATCATCTTTTAGGATTTGAAATAGTTCAACTGGAATTCCATCACTTCCACTAGCTTTGTTCGTAGTGATGTTTCCTAAGGCCCATTAGACTTTACATTCCGGGATGTCTGGCTCTAGGTGAGTGATCACACCATCGTGATTATCTGGGTCATGAAGATCTTTTTTGTACAGTTCTTCTATGTATTCTTGCCACGTCTTCTTAATATCTTCTGCTTCTCTTAGGTCCCTACCATTTCTGCCCTTTATTGAGCCCATCTCTGCATGAAATGTTCCCTTGGTATCTCTAATTTTCTTGAAGAGATCTCTAGTCTTTCCCATTCTGTTGTTTTCCTCTATTTCTTTGCATTGATCACTGAGGAAGGCTTTCTTATCTCTCCTTGCTATTCTTTGGAACTCTGCATTCAAATGGGTATATCTTTCCTTTTCTCCTCTGCCTTTCGCTTCTCTTCTTTTCTCAGCAATTTGTAAGGCTTTCTCAGACAGCTGTTTTGCCATTTTGCATTTCATTTTCTTTTTTAAGTGCTACCAGTTTATTGCTTCCAACTCATCTCCCTCCACCCTCATGCATGCATGCTCAGTCATGTAACCCCATGAACTGTAGCCCACCAGGCTCCTCTGTCCATGGGATTCTCCAGGCAAGAATACTGGAGTGGGTTGCCATTTTCTTCTCCATGCATTTCTTTCTCCTGGGGATGGTTTTGATCACTGCCTTCTGTATAATGTCGCAAACCTCCGTCCATAGCTCTTCAGGCACTCTATCAGATCTAATCCCTTGAATCCATTTGTCACTTCCCCTGTATAATCATAAGGGATTTGATTTAGGTTTACCTGAATGGTCTAGTGGTTTTCCCTATTTTCTTCAATTTAATTCTGAATTTTGCAATAAGGAGCTCATGATCTGAGCCATAGTCATATTCAGGTCCTGTTTTTGCTGACTGTATAGAGCTTCTCCATCTTTGGCTGCAAAGAATATAATCAATCTGATTTTGGTATTGACCATCTGGTGATGCCCATGTGTAGAGTCGTCTCTTGTGTTGTAGGAAGAAGGTGTTTTCTATGACCAGTACATTCTCTTAGCAAAACTCTGTTAACTTTTGCCCTGCTTCATTTTGTACTCCAAGGCCAAACTTGCCTGTTACTCCAGGGATCTCTTAACTTCCTACTTTTGCATTCTAACCCCCTATGATGGAAAGGACATCTCTTTTTTGGTGTGTGTTCGAGAAGGTCTTGTAGGTCTTCACAGAACTGTTCAACTTCAGCTTCTTTGGCATTAGTGGTTGGGGCATAGACTTGGATTACTGTGATATTGAATGGTTAGCGTGGAAACGAACAGATATTATTCTGTCGTTTTTGAGACTGCACCCAAGTACTGCATTTTGGACTCTTTTGTTGACTGTGAGGGCTACTCCATTTCTTCTAAGGGATTATTGCCCACAGTAGTAGATATAATGGTCATCTGAATTAAATTCACCCATTCCTGTCCATTTTAGGTCACTGACTCCTAAACTGTCGACCATCACTCTTGCCATCTCCTGTTTGACCTTTTCCAATTTACCTTGATTCATGGACCTAACATTTACAAGTTCCTATGCAACATTTTCCTTTACAGCATCAGACTTTACTTCCATCATCAATCACATCCACAACTGGGTGTTGTTTTTGCTTTGGCTCCATCTCTTCATTCTTTCTGGAGTTATTTCTCCACTCTTCTCCAGGAGCATATTGGGCACCTACCGACCTGGGGAGTTCATCTTTCAGTGTCCTATCTTTTTGCCTTTTCATACTGTTCATGGGGTTCTCAAGGCAAGAATGCTGAAGTGGTTTGCCATTCCCTTCTCCAGTGGACCACGTTTTGTTAGAAGTCTGCATGACCCGTCCATCTTGGGTGGCCCTACTTGGCATTGGCTCATAGTTTCTTTGAGTTGGACAAGGCTGTGAGCCATGTGGTCAGTTTGATTAGTTTTCTGCGATTATGGTTTTCGTTCTGTCTGCCCTCTGATGGATGAGTTTAAGAGGCTTGTGGAAGCTTTCTGGTGGGAGGCACTGGCTGTGGGGGAATCTGGGTCTTGCTCTGATGGGTGGGGCCATGCTCAGCACATCTTTAATCTAATTTTCTGCTGATGGGTGGGGCTGTGTTCTCTTCCTGTAGTTTGGCCTGAGGCCAGACTATGGTAGGGCTAATGGCAGTAATGACCACCTCCTTCAAAAGGACTTATGCCAGAATGCAGGGCCTCCCAGGACTGTTGTAGTTAGTGCCCCTGACCCTTGGCAGGCCACCGTCGACCCACACCTCCACCAGAGACTCCTGGACACTCACAGGCAAGTCTGGCTCAGTCTCCTGTGGGGTCGCTGCTCCTTTCTCCTGGGTCCTGGTGCACATAAGGTTTTGTTGTGCCCTCCAAGAGTCTTGTTTCCCTGTGGGTTCTCAGCCCTTTGGCTGGATCCCCAGTTTGGGAAATCTGTTGTGGGCCTTAGAACTTTTGCAACAGTGTGAGAACTTCTTTGGTGTAATTGTTCTCCAGTTTGTGGGTCATCTGCTCGGCGGCTCTATGGTGGGGCTAAGGTGACTTCCTCCAAGAGGACTTAGGCCACATGCCACGACGCTCGGGTCTGCTGCAGCCAGAGCCCCTGTCCCTGTGGCAGGCCACTGCTGACACTTGCCTCCGCAGGAGACACTCAAACACTCAAAGGCAGGTCTGGCCCAGTCTCCTGTGGGGGTCACTGCTCCTTTCCCTGGGTCCTGGTGTGCACAAGGTTTTATTTGCGCCCTCTGAGCGACTCTGATGGGTCTGAGATTTGATTTGAAATGCGATTGCACCTCTCCTACCATCTTGTTGGGGCTTCTCCTTTGCCCTTGGACACTGTATCTTTTTTTGGTGGGATCCAACATACTCTTGTCAATAGCTGTTCAGCAGCTAGCTGTAATTTTGGTGTTCATGCCGAAGATGAACTTTTGTTCCTGACACCCTGCTTTTGCTCCCCGGTCTTCAGAAGTGGCTGTTGGGTTTTTTTGGGTTTTTTTTTTTTTTTTTTGGTCTTTTTGTACCTTGTTGTCCACAGTTTGCAGTTTTTGTTTTTAATATTTATTTTTGTTTATCTATTTGGCTGTGCCAGGTCCTAGCTGTGGCATGCCGGATCTTTAATTGTGGCTTGTGGGATCTAGTTCCTTGATCAGGGATTGAACCCAGGCCCCCTGCCTTGGGAGTGCGGACCACCAGGACACCTTGGGAGTGTGGACCACCACAGAAGACCCATATGCATTAATGTTTAGTCCCTGATCTCCCTATGAGGGAGCTCAGTTGTTAAAGAATCCGCCTGTAATGAAGGAGAGCTGGGTTAGATCCCTGAGTTGGGAAGATCCCTTGGAGAAGGAAATGGCAACCCACTCCAGTATTCTTGCCTGGAGAATCCCATGGACAGAGGAGCCTGGTGGGCTACAGTCCACAGGGTCGCAAGAGTTGGACGCAACTTAGTGACTAAACCACCATGAAAGCAAAAGTTGCTCAGTCGTGTCTCACTCTTTGCGACCCCATGGACTAGATAGTCCGTGGAATTCTCTAGGCCAGAATACTGAGTGGGTAGCCTTTCCTTCTCCCAAACCACCATAGTTTCTTTGTATTTTGCTCCTCAAGGAGACATCTGTCCAGGTACAAGTGCTGCAGCAAAGGGTTCCAGGTCACAGGTCCCAGTCTCAGAGACAGCTCATGGGACCCTGAGAAATAGTTGATTACCCTTGTATGAAAGCACTCAGTAGAACACCAGACCTTGAGGACATTTTCTCGATCTGGGGAAACATGAGAGACTCTGAAAGAAACTCAGTACTGGTTTTAAATAGTACAAAAGAAAACCCACAAGATCCCCATTCTCAAGAGTCTACTTTGCCTTGTCAAGACCTTTGTCACCTGGCCCATACCTGATGGGACCCCATTAGGCTTTGCTGGTGGCTCTGTGGTTAAGAATCTGCCTGCCAATCCAGGAGGCGTGCCAATCCCTGTGTCAGGAGGACCCCCTGGAGAAGGAAGTGGCAACCCAGTCCATTATTCTTGCCTGGAAAAATCCCATGGACAGAGGAGCCTGGTGGGCTATGGTCCATGGGGTCGAAGAAGAATCGGATACGACTTCATTCTGATAGGGATAGAGTAAGATATCTATCACGGTTAGAAATCCCACTTGGGGATGATAGGTAGAGAAGGACTTCAGGAGATCATTATAAACTAGACACCGATCAGGAAATGCCCAGACCTTCTGGTGACTAAGCAACAATTGGAACATTTTGAAATTAAACAAACTTACTTAGGCCAGTATCACAGAAAAAGATACAAGACCCACTCTTGGCCTTGAGAGGTCTGTAAGATAAAGAACCCTGAAAAACTGCATTCCTGCACGTAGCGTGCACAAGAATATGGGGGAAAGGTGAAAGAAACTGGGGGAAAGGTGAAAGAAACTGGGGGAAAGGTGAAAGAAACTAGGGGAAAGGTGATGTCATACTGAAACCTGAGATGAATTACCATATTTTCGTCTATGTTACAGACTTTTTGCTAATATCCATATGATTCTAGGTAGCTCATAAGAGTCCCAGTTAGACCATATAGAGTTAAAAGAGGAGCTAATGATGTAAGTCTTGACATCTACCCAAGAATGAGGAAGAAAGTGGCATTCTTTCCTCCCCACTTTTTCTTCTTAAAGATGTATCTGTTTGCTCCTTTATTTTTGGTTGTGCTGGGTCTCCGCTGCTGCTTGTGGGATGTCTCGCATTGCGGGGAGAGGGCACTGCCTTTCGTTGTGATGTACGGGCTTCTCATTGTGGTGACTTCTCTTGCTGCAGAGCACAGGCTCTGGGAGCTCATGCTTCGGTCGCTGTGGCGCCCGGGCTTAGCTGCTCCAAGTCCTGTGGGTTCTTCCTGGACTAGGGAGCGAACCTGTGTGCCTTGTTTTGGCAGGTGTATCCTTAACCACTGGCCCGCCAGGGAAGGGCTTCCCTTGTGGCTCAGATGGTAAAGAATCCACCTGCAATGCAGGAGACCTGGGTTCAACCCCCCCTGCTTTGTTCTCAGTGTGGCAGAGTGCTCGTGCCTGCCTGCTTTTATCCTTCACAAGCATCCTATACTATTAAATCCACTTCTTACCTATCACTTTGCCTCTTGTTGAATTCTTTCTGCACCAAGACAAAAGCATCTGAGCTTCAGTAAGCTCTGTGATCAGGTGTGATGTTTCAGCTGGGAGATTGTGGGTTTGAGTCCCATCTGAGGCATGTGGCTTCAACTCCGTTCAGAAACAATTTCCTGGTCAAATTTTCCTCAGTCTGCCAGAACCGTGGGAAGTCCCAACTTGTGAATTCAAGATGTTACTGAGAGCAAAATGATCTCAACGATGGAGAATTTTTCTATGATGTTTATGAGGTGTGAAGGAAAATAAAAGCAAACCTCAGGAAAATGGTGTTGGGAGGCCAGAAGGGGGAGCTCTCACGTAGTACACTCAAGATCAATAATAGGAAGACCTGTCCTTTACAGCGGAGACGGCGATGGCACCCCACTCCAGTACTCTTGCCTGAAAAATCCCGTGGACCGAGGAGCCCAGTAGGCTGCAGTCCATGGGGTCGCAAAGAGTCGGACACGACTGAGTGACTGAACTGAACTGATTTATTTTGGCTGCACTGGGTGCTTGTTGCATCATGGGCTTAGTTGTGTGTGGAATCTTAGTTCCCCAACCAGGGACTGAACCCAGCCCCTGGGTGTGTGTATTGAGAGTACAGAGTCTTATCCACAGGACCACCAAGAAGTCCCCTTGTCTGGTGGTGGTGTTGTTTTTTTTTCTTTTTTAATCATTGGACTTGCCTATGGTTTATGCTGTAGCTTGCGTGTCCTGAATTGCAATTCCACGCTATTCCCCTATAAGCCCATCTTTGCTGGTAAAATAACGGTTTTATTTTTAAGGTCAACAGAGGTGCTGGGCTTGTGTTCTCAGAACAGCCCTATGAGGCCTGCGTGGTTTACTCCATTTTACAGTGAAGCATAGAACCTGGGAGCAGTCACTCAGCCAATGATATCTGTCAGACCGCACAGCCCATCCCAGCTTGACCGAACCGTTCAGCTATCCGAGAATTTCCAAACTGTAGCACCTCTCCCCTTTGGGGCCAGATCATTCTGGGGGCTGTCTTGAACATCACAGGACATTTGGCAGACTCCCTGGCCTGGACTCACTAGATATCATAAGACCCTCCACTCCCACCACACGATTCATTGTAACAATTAGCAATGCCTCCAGGGACTTCCCTGGCTGTCCGTGGCTGAGACTCTGAGCTCCCAGTTCAGGGAGCCCTCGTTTACCCCTGGTCAGAGAACTAGATCTCACATGCCACAACTAAGACCCAGCACAGCCATATAAATAAATAAATACATAAATAAATATTTTTTAAAATGTCTCTAGGTGTCAACAAATGTCCGGGGTGGGCAGGATGACCTCCTAGTTGAGAATCACTGGTCTAATGTGTTACCCTGCTGTTACTGGGCTGACTGGTTGCCCTTACAGAGACATGTGCAAGTCCTAACCCCCTAGAACCTGTGACTGTGACTTTTTTTGGAAAAAGGGTCTTTGAAGATGCAATTAAATTAAAATTTCATGATGCGATCATCCTGGATTACCTAGGTAGGTCCTAAATCCAACAAGTGTCCTTGTAAGAGGCACAAGAGATACAGACACAGGGAAGCAACGTGAAGATGGAGGCAGAGATTGGACGAAGGTGGCCACAAGCCAAGGAATGCCTGGAACTGGAGGCAGGAGGGAGACGCCCCCCTACACCCAGAGTAAAGGGATCAGAGATTCATTCCCCATGGACTGAAACTCCAAGAAAAAAACAGCAGGACAATTAAAGGAGGAGGCTGGGCCCTGCCCAGACCACATATTTCTCATTCTTGAAGTCAGGAGAACTTCCCGACCACACATGTGCAGAAAGACTCTTTAGGAGTCAAAGGTGATGTGAAAGGATGCTCTATGCCTTTTCAGTAAATCCATCTTGGCTAAGAGATGCATAAGCACACATGGGAGGATCCTGAGATATACCAAACATGGACTGTGAACCAGGAAATCAAAGTGACTGGCCAAAGGAAACCCGGAAGAAATGCCCCCTAAAGTAATTCAACTACCACAAGGGCGCAACTCGGCGGCTCTTTCTCTGAGTCTGCCCATGTGCCTATCCACGTCGGTCAGATCAATCGCCCCGTCGTGTCCGACTCTTTGTGACCCCGTGGACTGCAGCACGCCAGGCTTCCCTGTCCATCACCAATTCCCAGAGCTTGCTCAAACTCATGTCTATCGAGTCGGTGATGCCATCCAACCAGCTCATCCTCTGTCATCCCCTTCTCCTCCTGCCTTCAATCTTACCCAGCATCAGGGTCTTCTCTAAGGAGTCAGTTCTTCATATCAGGTGACCAAAGTATTGGAGCTTCAGCTGCAGCATCAGTCCTTCCAATGAATACCCACATGTACTGTACTCTTTTTCCTCTTAATACTTTGTTTGACTACCTTCCATCTTTGCGGGAATTCTTTTCTGCAAAGCCAAAGGGCCAGGGCCTTGTCACTGACCACCAGTCCACTGGCTAAGATTTGGTGGTCTCCCACCAACCTGGCCTCAGTCTCCAGCTGGGAACCCAAGCTTCAGGCTGTTCCTCGCTGAGGACGCTTGAGGTCAGAACCACCAGAAATGGAAAGAGGCAAGAAAGGACCTCTAGAAATTCCAGACGGAGGGAAGTTGCTGACACTTTGATTTCTGAGCCCGGCTTCAGGAAAAGCTGTGAGACAATACACCCCTGTTATTTTAAGCTACTCAGTTTGTAGGATGTTGTTATGGCATCCCCACTCAACTAATACTTCTACTGTGGTGGGCACTTGAACTTGCCTGAGAGAAACCACCCCCTCCCCCACAGCGCTCATTTTCTATTTATAGCGCAATTCCCGAGCTGTGATGGTCCACTTATTTTAGTTCAACCTATGCTTCACTTCTCTCGTTCGTCCAGAAAGTTCTGATAATTCCCTCTGCTGAGGCCTGTGGTTACCTGGGGAAAGGAGACACCTGTCTTTCTGTGTCCCCCGCCTGTTCATTCCCCAGATGAGAAGCCTCCACGAAACTTTGTGCATGATGCCCTGGGAGGTGATCAGCCAGAGGACAACCAATGTGCAGAGGTGAGAGGTGCCCCACCCAGGATCACCCCACTGGAGAGGCTCAGAGCCTGCTTGACCCTGAAGCTTGAGTTCTGCTCCCCTTGTCCAGGTCTCAGTTGCCCCTTCTGTGAAATGGGGACAGGACTGTTCCTTCACCGGTCATCTGGAACCCTGGAGAACTGCTATGTTTTTGGAACTGGGAATTATTCAGATCTTAGGAAGGGAATGCTGCCCTGTGTTGTGTGATGTCCCTGGGGGTGTGTGGAAGCCCTTATGTAAAGAGACAACCAAAGGGCTTCCCGGGTGGCGCTAGTGGTAAAGAACCTGCTTGCCAATGCCGGAGACCTAAGAGACGCGCAGGAGATGTAAGAGACGTGGGTCCGATGCCTGGGTCGGGAAGATCCCCTGGAGGACAGCACAGCAACTCAGTCCAGTATTCTTGCCTGGACAATCCCATGGACAGAGGAGCCTGGCAGGCTATAGTCTGTAGTGTTGCAAAGAGTTGGACACAACTGAAGCGACTTAGCAGCAGCAGCAGGGGTAAAAAAAGAACACTGCTCACTGAAAACAGCTTGGGTCAGTGCTAGGGAAAGGGTCCCTCCACTGGAGGAGTACTGGCACCATCTCAAGAAAAAGGTGGGTCTCTAGAGCCGTTAGGACTTGGGGATTGCTGACTGAAGACCCAGAAGAGTGTCTCCAGTAGCCACGGGAGGAGTTAGAAGAGATTGTTATGTGGCATATGGGATCTTAAGTTGCTCCACCAGGGATGAACCCTGTGGAAGCACAGAATCTTAATAACCACTGGACCACCAGGGAAGTCCCATGTGTACTACTGGTATTTAGCCAGGGCTCAGTAAACTTGGAAAGATGGGGGGAAGAGGAGAGAGAAGAAGGTGGAAGAAGTCGGGAGGAGGGAAGGCCACAGGATGGGAGGAGAAAGGGAAGAGGAGTGGGTGGAGGAGGAGAAGGTGCACAACGCGGGAAGTGGAGGAAGGCTAAGGGAGGGGGCAGAAAACTTGAAGAAGGGAAGGAGAATGGGGGAGGGGGGTGGGGGGGAATCAGGGCAAGATGGAGAAGAGGGAGAAGTTTAAGGAAGACTGAAAGGGGAGGAAGGGCAGCAAGCTCTCTGCCCACATTTGTGAAAGAATGAATCTCAACTCCAGCTAGTGCGACAGTGTCAAGCCTCAGTTTCTTTACCTGTAAAATGGGGTGATCACAATAGCGCTATCTGGAAGGAAAAGAGTAGCTGCTATAGTTTCTGGGCATTCCTGATCCCTAGCTGAGAAAGTCGGGGACCAGTGGCTGGCTCTGGGCCTGTGCTCCGGATCTGCCTCCTCGTCCCCATTTCACCCACCCTAGGCAGCCCGCAGGGCCCAATGGCAGCATGTGTGGGGGAGTGCCTGCCCAGTCCTGTCCTCTAAATGGTGCTGGAAGCAGACGCTGGCTGCCTCCCAAGGAGAGAGCTGAGAAGGTCGGCCAAGCAGGAAAGAAACAAGCAGGGGTGGGATAGGCAGGGGGGCAGAGGTAGGGGGAGCTTGGAGAGAGGGTTCCAAGGGAGAAGCCCACATGGGCACAATGCAATCACAGCAGGCCCCATGAGACGGCAGAACCAGAAGCCCCAAGGGGAGGTCCTCTGTCTTGGCCTCACTGTCGGTGTCCGCCTCCTGCCTGAGCTTCTGGGAGCCCACGACCGAGCAGCCAAAGCCTGAGGATCCGTGAGCGGCTCCAGGTCAGCCAGGGAACAAGGTGGTGAGCGGTGAGGACAGCACTAGCCCTCACCTGATCAGCTGGAGGGCTTCAGGGTCTCTAGGTGAGCATTTAGGGTTAGGGTTGCAAATAAAGGACTCTGTGGAGCTTCCTGTGGAAGGATGGGGACCTGGTGTGTGGATTTTTTCATCCTCCCTGGGCAGCTGGGGTGTTATTGAGACTAAACTCACAAGATTTGGAGATTCGGATTTGGGATTAGTCGGGTCCCTGGAATATACCTTTAAGACTGAGACGGGGGTTGGATTCCCTCACAGGTCAGTCTCAGTCGGTGAAGAATCTTTCTGCAGTGCAGGAGGCCTGGGTTCCATTCCTAGGTCGAGAAGATCCCCTGGAGAAGGAAATGGCAACCCACTCCAGTGTTCTTGCCTGGAGAATCCCATGGACAGAGGAGCTTGGTAGGCTACAGTCCATGGGGTCGCAAAGAGTCGGACACGACTGAGCGACTAAACCACCACCCAGGGGTTGGATATTCTGGGGCCCCTAGGCTGTGAGTTTAGGGCTCCTCAGGTTCCTGGAACGTGTGTTTAAAACCGAAGAGGCGTTAGGGATTGGATTTAGAACAAGCTGGGCCAAAACCCAGTACAGGTAGGCCCTGAGTATAAACTGGGACTTTTTAGTCCCCGGGCGGTTAGAATTCAGTTTGCCATCTAAGGCTTGGGCCGGGAGCGCCGGGGAGCCACGCCTCTTGGCTGAGTGACGCACAGTTTTCTAATTACCAGGCTGGGAGGGGAGCTGGGAGCCTAGCGAAATTTGGTCTTGGAGACAACAGCCGTCCTTGCCAGGGCGTTCTAGCCCCCGGGTCTCGTTGGCAGTGGTCTCTCTGGCCAGAAACCCCTCTCTATGGTCCTGGTCTCCGGTACGGGGTGGGCCTCGGCTGTGCCGCAGGGGTCTCTAAGTCAGGTCCGAAGAGAGCTTGTCTGGGAGGGCAGGTGGGGCGGGGCCTAGGGTGCTAGGTGGGCCCGGGGGGTGGTGACTGCCAAAGCCTGAGGGCGGGGTCGGTAGCCGGGGTGGAACTCAAGCCTGGGAACACCGGCTAAGCCCAGGATCGGGGGCGGGGCTTGAGCCCAAGGGCGGGGCCTGATTCAGAGTGGGGCGGGGCCATGGGACTAACCTAGGGGCCGAACCTGGTCTAGAGCGGGCGGGGCTCTGGAACAGTGCCTGGCGCTTACGGGCTGGGCCAGAGGCCCAACCTGGGGGCGGGGCCAAGTGAGTGGCGGAGGCAGGTGGAGGCGGGACCTAGGGGAAAGCCCGGGACCAGGGTGGTGGGGCCAAGGTGGAGCTTAGGCTTGTGGGTAAGTCGTTAAGGTGGAGCTTGGATTCTGGGTACCGCCGCTCAAACGAGGCATAGGGCGGGGCTCGCCAGTGACTGACGGAACAGAGACTGTGTCGGGGGCGTGGATATACACTAATGATTGGCAGAAAAGCCTGGGCCGGGCTTGAAGCAGGGAGGTCTGGGACGGGGCGGAGCCTGTCCGAGACACGTCCAATCCCAGACATCGGGGTGGGGCCTGGCTCAAAGCGGGAGCCGAGCTCGACCTGGGGGCGGGGTTGGGTCGGTCTTGAGGCGGGGCCCGGGCTGCCCGCGGCCTCAGAGCTCTCCGCCTCCCCAGGATGCGAGCTCCGGGTGCAGGTTCGGCTTCCGTGGCCTCTCTGGTGCTGTTATGGTTGCTCGGACTGCCGTGGACCTGGAGCACAGCGGCGGCGCTCGGCGTGTACGTGGGCGGCGGCGGCTGGCGTTTCCTGCGCATCGTCTGCAAAACCGCAAGGCGGGACCTCTTGTGAGTGCAGTCTGGGCCTGATCCAGGGGCTGGGGTCGGGGGCGGGCTGAGTGTCCATGGGGGGCGAAGAGAGGGGGTCTGCAAGGGCGGCGTGAAGACTTAGGGGAGAGAGAGAGGTTTTGGAGCCTCGGAGGCGGGGTTTGGGTGAGGGCGGGGCTAGGGCGGTGCTGGGACGGAAAATAGTGGACTGGGGACTCTGAGGGCACCTGCAGGGGACAACTTGAGGGTCTTTGGAGGGAGATGAGTAGGTTTCAATGCCCTTGAGACTGAGTGGGTGACTTCAGGGAGCTGGACGACAGCTTGGGGGTATTAGGAGTGCGAGTAGGACTTCCAGAGAGCTGAGACTGATGGAGGGGAAGCTGTGCGTTTTAGGGGGGCGAGGGTCTCTATGCGGCTTTGGTGACTGGAGGACTGGGGACTCTTCAGGGACTCTGGTAGGTTCCTAGGGGGCTGTCAGGGGAACTTTCTCGGGAAAGATGAAAGGGCTTCCTGGGGAATGTGTAAAGGGTTTTTAGGGTCTTTGGAGGGTGTTTGTCTCTTTAGGGCCATTTACAGGTTTCTCTGTAGTTAGAATGCTGTTTGAGAGTTTGAGATCTGTGCGTGATTTTGGGGGTTGTTCAAGGCCTGCCGAGAGGTTGCTTAGAGGTCTCTGGTGACTGACTATCTCTAGGGAGAGTTCGCAGGCATCCTTGGAAGGTCTCTGGGCTGTCTCTGAGGGCCTTGCTCAGAGAAGCTGTTGGGAGTCCTTCTGGGGTGACATAAATGTTTCTGGGCATTCCACCGGAGCAAGTCTTAGGAACAGCCTCGATGTGGAAGTCCGTGAACACTTGCTATGGGTCTGCCAGTCTTGGTGCCCATGAGAAGATGGGAGGACTAACCCACTGTAAAGATAAACTGAGTTTCTGTGAGCAACAGGGGTAGTGTGGAGTTGGGAAAAGTTCCTCTGCTAACTGACTGGTTCTGAACCTTTTAGAACCCACCCTTTCCTTTCTATACCCTGGTCCCTGCCCCTGGTTTTCTGACATGCAGCTCAGACTGTGCTCTCTGCTCACACATTTCCCACGACCTCTACCTGCTGCAGTAGAAAAGACTCAGTCCCCAGCTGTGTCCTTGGGGTTCTGCCATTCTGTTGCCTGCCCACTTGCCACTCCCCACGTCTCCATAGGGCCCCCAGATCAACTTGCCTTGTCAGGCTCAGGCTGCTTCCTCTGCCTGGAACATGTATGTGTGCGTGCTCTGTTGCTCGGTGGTGTCTGACTCTTTTCGACCCCCTGGGCTGTGGCCCACCAGGCTCCTCTGTCCATGGGAGTCTCCAGGCAAGAATACTGGAGTGGGTTGCCATTTCCTTCTCCAGGGAATCTTCCTGACCCAGGGATCAAGCCTGAGTCTCCTGTGTCTGGAGGATTCTTTAGCACTGAGCCACCTGGGAAGCCCATGGGCCCTCTTTTTTTTTTCCCACCTGCTGATGCGTTATGATGTTGCCTCCCTCAGATGAACCTTTGCTGAATTTTCCTGGGCAGCACTCTCCCATGACTCCTTGTTGCTCTAAGAATCTAGACCACATGAGCTTTCTGACCTTGTCCCCAACCTCCTGTCCTTTTCTTTGTCGCTCTTCCCACTGTACTGGCCTCTATGCCATTCCTAAACACGCTCCTATTTCTTCAAGCCCCAAGGCCTTTGCACTTGCTGTTCCCTTTGCCCAGATCACGGTTCCCTTGCTCTTTAGTTTCATCATGGGTTAAATGTCACCTCCTCAGACAGCCCTCCCTGACCCTGTGTCTCTGTAGACCCTCCTACGTTCTTGTTTTCTAGAATAGCAAAGATTGCCGCAGGGCTCCCTCTGTGTGAGGCACCCTGGGAATCATGACTTCTTCAAGTCCTCCCAGCCACCCTGGGAGGTCTGTACTGTCTTGTCCCATCTTACAGATGAGCAGATTGAGGCACAGCATGGTTTGGTCACTTGCCCAAGGTCACACAGCTGGCCGATACCAGGGGCAAGATTTGAACCCCGACAGTGTGGCTCCAGAACTTGACTTGTAACCACGAGCAGCATCAGTCACTTATAATTATCTTGTGTGTCTGCTTTCTTGCCTTTTAATTTTGGGGTCTCTTTTCCCCCTCGGACTAAACTGTGGGCCTGGTGGGGGCGGGTGGCACAGACTGTGCCACTGTGGCCCTGGCCTCTTCCCATCAGGGTGGCACCCAGGAAGTGCACAGGATATATTTTTTGGCTGATGGACCTTTCCCTGCCTCCTTCCTTGGACTTGCCTAGGCCCCAGCTCTGCTCCATGGGGCAGGGGCTATCCATGCCCAGGCCTTTCTTCCCTGGCACAGGGTAGGAGCTGAGTCCACTCTGAATCCCCGACACAGAGCTTGGCAAACTTTCTGTAAGGAGGCAGCCTGGAAGATGGCCTCACCTTCTGGTCTTCATACCTTTGTATGATCCCTTTGCTTTGAGTGTGGGCTGGACCTAGTGATTCACTTCTTTTTTTTTTTGTTCACAAATGTTTATTACCAAATTGCTGAAAGCTTGTAAGAGAAAAGATAAGAGGATTTCCTTAAACCTGGAAAAACAAAACATAAAAGAACCAGCAATATTTTAAACAAAAAATCATAAAAAATTATAATCTTCATCAGTTCATTCAGTCCTATGCGATTAGTTTTTGATCTTCATCTTTTGTTAGCAGTTTTACGAATCTAGTTTTTCTTTAGAGTTCTATAAATCCTTACCCAGTAGATGTTATGATCTGAAAATTACCGTAAACTTGTATCCTAGAGTACTTGTCAGAATCCTTTTTAGAAATTTCTCTGAAGAAGGAACACTCTTGTAGTAACTCTTTAGGAAAAGCCTCAGAGTAAAGCAGTAACTGTCTGTAAATGTCAAAAGACTTAAAATGCCATGGCTAAAGATCTGATTAGAGTTCAATACAGTGTAGTTGACAGGGAAATTTGGTTATTTCTATGATACATAGCACTGTAAGACAATGACTGGAATTATGACTGATAATATTATCTATTATATTATTATTATAAATAGAATATCATTATATGTATTATAATGTTTTATCTCAACATTACCAGATACTAACGTATGTTATATTTCTAGGAACATCATATAATTTTAAAAATACTTACATACCTATATAAATACAATATAAAGAAAACTTAGTATTTTTACTTCTTAATGCTTCTTCACATGTAATTTAACATATCAAATAAGTCTAATTAGTTTAACATCTATATTTTTATGAGAAGAGAGAACAAATCTTTTGTAATATGCTGCTGCTGCTGCTGCTAAGTCGCTTCAGTCGTGTCCGACTCTGTGCGACCCCATAGACAGCAGCCCACCAGGTTCCCCGTCCCTGGGATTCTCCAGGCAAGAACACTGGAGTGGGTTGCCATTTCCTTCTCCAATACATGAAAGTGAAAAGTGAAAGTGAAGTCGCTCAGTCGTGTCCAACTCTTAGCTACCCCATGGACTGCGTGCAGCCTACAGGCTCCTCCATCCATGGGATTTTCCAGGCAAGAGTACTGGAGTGGGGTGCCATTGCCTTCTCCTTGTAATATGCTAGGGGCCCTCTAAAAAAATCCCAAAGTTAGTTTGAAGTCAAAAAGACTTCTTTGAGAATTTCATTTTGGGGAAGTTGGTAAAAAAATATTAAAAGGTTTAAAAACACTTGGTCACAGAGGGTCATAGGACACTGTGAAACAATACTTATGTATTTAACCAAAGTGGCAAAGACTTTACAGGCAAATATAGATTGCATGGCTAGTGATTCACTTCTGATGAACAGAATATAGCAGAAGCAATAGGATATTATTTCTGAGATTAGGTCATCAAAGACTGTGGCTTCCACCTGGGGTGCTCCTTCGTGGGTCCCTTACATGGCAGTCAGTAAGACAGCTCTCTGGAGAGTGAACTTGGAAGTGAATTCTTCCCCAGTGAAACCTTGAGATGACCACAGGCCCAGCCAACACCTTGATTTACAAGAGAGCCAGAGCCAGACCACCCAGCTAAGATGCTTCTGAGTTCCTGAAACTGTGAGATGATGAGTGTTTGTTATTTCCAGTTGGTAACTTTGGGTGTAATTTGTTACACAGCCATAGCTAACTAGTGCAGCTTGTCATAATACCCACCTCCCACACCACACCAGTGTTCCAGTGTTCTCACAGCCTTGTAAGGAAGGAATGCTTACTAATCCCATTTGATTGTTGATGAACCAAAGCACAAATAGGGCAGGTCATTTGCCTAAAAATGCATAGCCAGGGAGGAGCAGGGCTCTAGAGTCTGTTCTTTGCTGTGTTGTGCTGGAGTAGTGGTGGAGGCTGGCTGCCTTTAGATCTGACGTTCAAAAATATTTCAGCACCCTGCCCCAGTTCTTCCAGCTCTCCTCTGTTTTCATCATGAAATCTGATCACATTCATCCTTGTTTATTTCTTCCTGCCCTGGTGCCCTGGAGCTCAGGGTGGAAAACAGGAGGGGGCAAAAGGAACAGAGGGACAAGAAGAAGTCTCAGGAAGGGTCCAAAGGCAGACAGTGGCCTCTTTGTCCCCAGAGTGGGGGTGGCTTGTGCTGCTGCCAGGCAGGGCGGCCCAGGCATGTGGCTGGAGCCCAGCGCTGAAGTTCACTGCCCATCCGTGGGTGTGCTCCAGAGAGGGCTGCGGATGTTCGGGTAACGTGAGCACGAGCCCCTGTGGCCTCAGTTCACATTTCTTCGCTGTGTTGTCTGTGGACAGGAAGCATCCTTGTGGGGGCTGTTTCCTATGGTTCCGACCCTTAGTGCTAACCCTCTCCCCATGGCTGTAACACTAGTATCCCTTCATGGGGTTTTTGGGGTACCCTATTGAATTCATCCATGGGAAGCTCTTAGAGGAGAGCTGGGCACAAAGTAGATGCTCAGACTTGTTGGTACTGATTGCCTTCAGGCAGCAGTGGGTACCTCAGGGGTTAGGAGCTTGGTGGCTGGAGCCAGAGTAGCTAGCCCATGAAATATCACCCTCTGGGTCTCCGTTCCTTCGTCTGTAAGAGTACACTTTGTACAGCACCTCTCCTTCAAGAAAACGTGAGTTGAGCACCTGCTGTGTGCAGCACGGGCACTCGGCCTGCCACATGGTACACTTGAATGTTGCCCTCAAGCTTCGGGGCAAGCTTGAGCAGGAGCAGAGGGACCGTGCCAGGGAGCCTGGGTCTGGGTTGTTCTGTCCTCTACTTGTTGTGTGACCTTGGGTATGTTAATTCACCTCCCTGAGCCCCCACCTCATCCACCATCTGACATGGGGATTTTAGAACCCTACTTTGAAGGGTGGCTGTAAGGTCAGCTCAATAAACATTGAAGACGCTCATCGGAGCAACTCTATTTATTAGTTGAATGGTCAAGATATCAGGATTTGACCGGGGAGTTGAGTGTATAAACAGCTAACTTTTGGCATTTTACATTTTCAGTTATTTTTTTGTAGCAATTAATACATAACAGGTACAAAATTCAGATGTTAGAGAGAGGTTTGCAGTGAATGTTGCCCTCTCTGGACTGCCTGCAGCTCTGCAGTTCCCCTCCTCAGAGGTGTCTTATGTCTCTTTGCCAAAATATAATTATATAGGGGCTTCCCTGGTGGTCAAGTGGCTAAGACTCCATGCTCCCAATGCAGGGGGCCTGGATTTGATCCGTGGTCAGGGAACTAGATCCTACATGCTTCAACTAAGAGTTCATAGGCCACAACTGAAGAACCTGCTTGCTGCAAACAAAATCTGGCGCAGCCAAATAAATACATACATATTTTGAAAAAGAAATATATGCAGACCTTTTGTTCTTTTTTAAAAATACTTGGCCATACCCCTCGACTTGTGGGACCTTTGTTCCTCAACCCAGGGTCAAACCCATGCCCCCTGCCTTGGAAGGCAGAGTCTTAATCACTGAACTGCTGGGGAAGTCCCAGACCTCTTGTTCTTGGTGCTTACGAGTGGCCACACATTCATCATCATTTTCTTCACCTCATGCTTTCTTTCTTCTCTCCACTTACACTTGAAATTTTTACGTTTATTAAAGTCATGCAGGGTTCAAGATGAAAGATTCTAAGCCGTCTACCTCAAGTGGCAGCTGCCTGCTCAACCTTGACCCACATTTTCTCTTCTCTATCAGGAGTGATTCTTACCTCTTGTTTGAATCTCCAAATGGCTTGCTGCTGCTGCTAAGTCGCTTCAGTCGTGTCCGACTCTGTGCGACCCCATAGATGGAAGCCCACCAGGCTCCGCCGTCCCTGGGATTCTCCAGGCAAGAATACTGGAGTGGGTTGCCACTTCCTTCTCCAGTGCATGAAAGAGAAAAGTGAAAGTGAAGCCGCTCAGTCGTGTCCAACTCTTAGCGACCCCATGGACTACAGCCTACCAGGCTCCTCTGTCCATGGATTTTCCAGGCAAGAGTACTGGAGTGGGGTGCCATTGCCTTCTCCGCCAAATGGCTTATGTGACAGTATGTGCATTTTTTCACTTTGAGAGCTCGTCTGTCCTCTCCCTCTATGGAAGATGAGGATTCAGCATCCCTTTATCCCCCGTCCTCATTTTCTTTCTGTTCCTGTGCATGTTGTACGCATATCCACCCCCCGTACATACCCAGACACACATGTTTTTCCATTCCTTCATTGTCCCAGTATTATCACAGTAGATTCTCATCATCTGTTCTACAGAATTGCTGCACACATTGAATTAGCAAATACTGAACCATTGTTCCTAGGGAAAATACAGGGTTAGGTTCCTGAGAGCCTCTGATCATGACATTTCCATCAACCAATCAGTATGTAATCTTGTTTTATGCGTGTTCTATTTAAAGACACCTCCTATATATTATTTATTACAACTTAACTCACTGCCAACAACATTATAACTCATGCCTGAATAAAACTTTTCTAATATGCACGTCTTCTCCAAAAGGCACATCACAGCCTTCTTGTGCTTAGGAACCCTAGACATCATTTCAGCATTATGCGTAGGCCCATTTTAAACAGAAAAATCACCAACAAAAAGCAAAAAGCTTACAAAAACTGTGGTGTATGTGGTGTTTCAGTTCAGTTCAGTCGCTCAGTCGTGTCCAACTCTTTGCGACCCCGTGAACCACCATACGCCAGGCCTCCCTGTCCATCACCAACTGCCAGAGTCCACCCAAACTCATGTCCATAGGGTTGGTGATGCCATCCAACCATCTCATCCTCTGTCGTCCCCTTCTCCTCCTGCCCTCAATCTTCCCCAGCATCAGGGTCTTTTCAAATGAGTCAGCTCTTTGCATCAGGTGGCCAAAGTATGGGGAGTTTCAGCTTCAACATCAGTCCCTCCATTGAACACCCAGCACTGATCTCCTTTAGGATGGACTGGTTGGATCTCCTTGCAGTCCAAGGGACTCTCAAGAGTCTTCTCCAACACCACAGTTCAAAAGCATCAGTTCTTATGCACTCAGCTTTCTTTATAGTCCAACTCTCACATCCATACATGACTACTGGAAAAACCATAGCCTTGACTAGATGGACTTTTGTTGGCAAAGTAATGTCTCTGCTTTTTAATATGCTTTCTAGGTTGGTCATAACTTTCCTTCCAAGGAGTAAGCGTCTTTTAATTTCATGGCTGCAGTCAGCATCTGCAGTGATTTTGGAGCCCAGAAAAATAAAGTCAGCCACTGTTTCCACTGTTTCCCCATCTATTTGCCATGAAGTGATGGGACCAGATGCCATGATCTTTGTTTTCTGAATTTTGGGCTTTAAGCCAACTTTTTCACTCTTCTCTTGCACTCTCATCAAGAGGCTTTTTAGTTCCTCTTCACTTTCTGCCATTAGAGTGGTGTCATCTGCGTATCTGAGGTTATTGATATTTCTGCCTGCAATCTTGATTTCAGCTTGGGCTTCCTCCAGCCCAGCGTTTCTCATGATGTACTCTGCATACAAGTTAAATTAGTAGACTGCCAAAAGGATGTTTGTTTTTAATATAAGCTAAATAATTTTATGTATTTTCTCTGGAGTTATTGATTGCCTTTGTATTTGTTAGTTTTCTATGTATCTATCTCTACTTCGGGCTCAAACTCCACACATTTGTCTCTCTCTCTTCTTATGTTTATAGTATCAGATGGGCTTCCAATTTCACCTTTTTGGAGAAATCTCTGTTCTAGCCTCCAATCTGTCCAAACTGTGCAAATTTCCCTTTCCACCTGGGGTGTAACCATCACCCCAGCCTTGTGCCTAGCCATCTTCCTGAGGATTAGCATCACTTTGTCTTGGGCTGGATGCCCTGTTTCCTGAGTTCCTGGTAGTCCTCCTC
Organism: Bos indicus x Bos taurus; assembly: GCF_003369695.1. Taxonomy (NCBI): domain Eukaryota; kingdom Metazoa; phylum Chordata; class Mammalia; order Artiodactyla; family Bovidae; genus Bos; species Bos indicus x Bos taurus. Next base: position 104,831,415 of record NC_040082.1, read on the forward strand.
TTTGGTTTACTCTCTTAATTAGTGGGAGCACATCTTTATTAGTTTTGGGAGAAATGATGCATGGGAATTTAAGTTTTTGAGACCCTCCATATATGAACATATCTTTATTTCCACCCTCACACTTGATTGATGGTCTGGGTATAGACTTCTAGTTTGGATATTATTTTCCTTCAAAATTGAAGGCATTTCTTATTTTCTTCTCACATCATGGTTATTATTGAGAAGTCTAAAACCCTCTGGTTCCTGATCCTTCGTAATGGCCTGTTTTTTTGTTTTGCTTTCTGGAAGCTTGTGGGATCTTTTCAAGATAGTGGGCTATTTCCATCCATCATACGATCTGTTGGTGGGGTTTCAGGTCAAGGAAGTTTTTTTAATCCTGTGATTGGTGATTTCCTCACCTTTCCTTCCTTTGTTCTTCTTGGAACTCCTGTTATTGAGTTACTAGAACAATGTCTAGCTTGATACCTATTTGTTGAATATGATTTTGGATCTTCTGGACTGATGCTATAATTTTCTTATCTTTTCTCTTTTATTTTCCATCTCTGTCTTTTTATTCTACTTTCTATGATATTTCTTCAAATTACTTATAACCCTTCTATTAATGTTTAATTTATGCTCTCACATTTAAAATTTTTATTATGTTATCATTTGTTCAAATTAATAAACTTTTTATTGATTTTTTAATTATGTTTTTTCTTTTTTACAAAGACTTCATTTTTTATTGTGAGTTATAGGTTTACAGAAATTGAGCAGAAAGTATTATATACTCCCTCCCTATCCCCTGCAGTTTTCTCTATTTTTAAGACCTTGTATTAGTATAGTACACTTGTCACAATTGATAAGTCATTATTGATACATTATTGTTCAGTTCAGTTCAGTCGCTCAGTTGTATCCGACTCTTTGCGACCCCATGAATCAGAGCACGCCAGGCCTCCCTGTCTATCACCATCTCCCAGAGTTCACGCAAACTCATGTCCATCGAGTCTGTGATGCCATCCAGCCATCTCATCCTCTGTCGTCCCCTTCTCCTCCTGCCCCCAATCCCTCCCAGCATCAGAGTCTTTTCCAATGAGTCACCTCTTTGCATGAGGTGGCCAAAGTACTGGAGTTTCAGCTTTAGCATCAGTCCTTCCAAAGAACACCCAGGACTGATCTCCTTCAGAATGGACTGGTTGGATCTCCTTGCAGTCCAAGGGACTCTCAAGAGTCTTCTCCAACACCACAGTTCAAAAGCATCAATTCTTCAGCGCTCAGCTTTCTTCACAGTCCAACTCTCACATCCATACATGACCACAGGAAAAACCATAGCCTTGACTAGATGGACCTTTGTTGGCAAAGTAATGTCTCTGCTTTTGAATATGCTATCTAGGTTGGTCATAACTTTCCTTCCAAGGAGTAAGCGTCTTTTAATTTCATGGCTGCAATCACCATCTGCAGTGATTTGGGAGCTCAAAAAAAATAAAAGTCTGACACTGTTTCCACTGTTTCCCCATCTATTTCCCATGAAGTGATGGGACCAGATGCCATGATCTTCGTTTTCTGAATGTTGAGCTTTAAGCCAACTTTTTCACTTTCCTCTTTCACTTTCATCAAGAGGCTTTTTAGTTCCTCTTCACTTTCTGCCATAAGGGTGGTGTCATTTGCATATCTGAGGTTATTGATATTTCTCCTGGCAATCTTGATTCCAGCTTGTGTTTCTTCCAGTCCAGTGTTTCTCATGATGTACTCTGCATATAAGTTAAATAAGCAGAGTGACAGTATACAGCCTTAATGTACTCCTTTTCCTATTTGGAACCAGTCTGTTGTTCCATGTCCAGTTCTAACTGTTGCTTCCTGACCTGCATATAGGTTTCTCAAGAGGCAGGTCAGGTGATCTGGTATTCCCATCTCTTTCAGAATTTTCCACAGTTTATTGTGATCCACACAGTCAAAGGCTTTGGCATAGTCAATAAAGCAGAAATAGATGTTTTTCTGGAACTCTCTTGCTTTTTCGATGATCCAGCATATGTTGGCAATTTGATCTCTGGTTCCTCTGCCTTTTCTAAAACCAGCTTGAACATCTGGAAGTTCACGGTTCGCGTATTGCTGAAGACTAAATCCATATTTTTCACTAGGGTCATGTTGTATGTTGTATATTCTATGGTGCCCTCACATTTAAATTTTCCAGGATCTTTTTTTTTCTTCATTCCCTGAAAGCTTTTTTTAATAGCATTCTATTCTTATTTCATGGATGCAGTAAATCTTCTTACATCTTCAGGAATATTAATGACTTTATTAGTTTTCTTTTCCTCTTTGCACAATCTTTTTTTCCTCAGAGATTTTCTTCTTTGTTTAGTTTAGTCTCCATCATCCCTGTTAGAGGAGCTCCCCAAGAGTCTGGTAGTCTTTGGTCATAATGTCAATCAGAAGCTCTCAGCATGAGTGTGTGTAAGGGGCGAGGGGTCTTGTCAACTGAGCTTCATGATGAGGGCCACCTGGCTGGGTGGTGCTTTGGGGAAACCGCAGTGCAGTGTCTTCAGGTCTTTCCTCTGGGCCTGGTCACGTTTCCCCATAGGAAGCTATTCTGGTCTTCTGCCTGGGGTAGAGACCCCACCAGCAGCGTCCCAGGAATGCACAGGGGGAAGCGGGCTGGAAGCTCAGTATCTGGCAGGTGAATGTTAACACCCATTTGCAGGAAAGTGTCCCACCCAGAAACCATCCCGTGGTTGGATGTTCAGTCTCCTCCTGGGTGGCAAAGGGGCCACTTTCTTTTAAAATTTTATTTATTATTTTTGGCTGTGCTGGGTCTTCCCTGCTGTGCAGGCTTTTCTCTAGTTGTAGCAAGTAGGGGCTACTCTCTAGCTGCAGTGTGCGGGCTTCTCGTTGCAGTGGCTCCTCTTGTTGCAGAGCACAGGCTCTAGGGCACGGGCTTCAGTAGTTGCAGCACATGGGCCCAGTAGTTGTGGCTCCCGGGCTCTAGAGCACAAGCTCAGGAGTTGCAGCACAGGGACTTAGTTGTTCCATGGCACACGGGAATCTTCCTGGACCAGGGATCGAACCCCTGTCTCCTGCACTGGCAGGCAGATTCTTTACCACTGAGCCACCAGGGAAGCCCTGATTGAGATACTGACGTATAATACTCTTGGTTTCAGATGGGCAACATAATGGTTTGCTATTTGCATAAAGGTTTCCCCTGCTATACAAAAATAGAGCATTCCCGTGAAACTGTTCATTAGCCAAAATGATGTAATGCAAAGAAGTAATTACCTTAGGATGCATCTTGCTAATGGATGCACAAAAGAAACTGAGGTAAAAGTCAGGTGCTCACAGAGTTCAAAGCTATAGTGGCTTGATACTGGGATGCCGAGTGTATTCAGTTCCAGCGTAAGGGGCTTGGCGGTGCCTGTCTTGCTCCTTTGGGTTCATGCTGCCCCTGTAACAGCTCCCTGTAAAACAAACACTGAAGGCTGTTTTCACATTTTGCCTTTTACCTTGAAAGTGAAAGTCCTCTTTGGATTTCTTTTGGTTAGCAAAAACAGGTACTCATTTAGGTCTTTCACATAAGTGAAGAGGCATTAAAGTGAATTTTTGAGAAGTAAAGTGCATTATGTATATTATGAAATGATTACATTATATATATTGTATCTTGTATATTATGAAATGATTAACCACAGTAAATCTAGTTAACACCTATTACCATACAAAGTGACAAAATTTTTTTTTCTTATGATAAGAACTTCTAAGATCTACTCTCTTCGCAACTTTCAAATATGCAGTGAGGTATTATTAATTATAGTTGTTATGTTGTACGTGGATCCTCATGACATTTATTTCACAGAGGGAGATTCTTAATTTAATTTTATTTTTTGGTCATGCCATGTGGTATGTGGGGTCTTAGTTCCCTGACCTGGAATGGAACCCACACCCGCTGCATTGGAAGCACAGAGTCTTAACCATTGAACCTCCAAGGAAGTCCCAGAAGGGGCTTCTTAAACAGATCTCTACCAATCCTGCAGCCCAGGATTCTGCTTTCTCCCATCTCCTAGAGCCCCCACCTCTTATCTGCTGTTTCCCAGCTTTTCAAAGTGAGGTGATTTGGTCTCTACGCCCATCTTACCAGTCCTTTGAGTACACACTTAAAAAAAAAAATCCCTTTAAGGACTTTCCTGGTGGTCCAGTGGTTAAGACCTCAAACTTCCACTGCAGCGGGCACGAGTTCAACCCCTGATCAGGGAACTAAGCGCCTCCATGCTGTGTGGAGCAGCCACAAATAAAACAAAAAACTTAAAAAAATAAACCCTTTACTAGCTGTTTGGGGGGATTCAGGGAGGTGTGATGATCAGTCAGTGTTGGGTGCTCAATCAGCTGCCTTTGCTAGGAGGTCAGCACTGACTTTTCCCATTTACCTTCAGGGTCCTTCCTCATTCCTCGCAGTGGGGGTGCCGTTCTCCTGTGCAGCTTTCTGTTGTAACTTCGAGCTGATGTTCATCTAATCCCTCACCTACTGCAGGGTGTTTGGATTCCTTCCTATCTTCTACTCAGAGCTTCCCAGGTGGCTCAGTAGTAAAGAATCCACCTGCCAATGCAGGAGCCGCAGGAGACCCAGGTTCCATCCTTGGGCCAGGGAGATCCTGTGGAACAAGGAATGGCTACGCATTCCGGTTCCTGTCAGGATAATCCCATGGACAGAGGCCCCTGGTGGGCTATAGTCCAGTGGGTCACAAAGAGTCGGACATGAACTGAGCACACATATCCATCTTCTGCTTGTTGGAAGCTGCAAATGAATAATGTGCTGTCATTTCCCCCATGTGACTTTAATGTGCCAAAATCAGTCCATGAGTTAGTGGAGTGATTCAGAGCCATGAGAGATATTCCTGACCCCGTGCTCTCTCTACCCAGTCTCTGCTTCACTCTCTTTTCTCCCCTGTGGGCCTTTGCTCTCTTTTAAATCTGCCAATCTCCTTTTTGCCTCCAGGTCTTTGAACTCATGGAGCCCTCCATCTGGAATGCTTTCCCTCAAGCTTAACCTATGGCTGATTTCTTCTTATCCTTCAGAGTTCAGTGCAAATGTTGCTTCTTCAGGCAAGGCTCCCCGGTCCCCGTGGGTGAAATCTGGTCCTGGTTGTGCCTGATCACATCATCTTGTTTGCTTTTTTCTTAGGAAACATATAAAACTGTAATGGTTTTTGTTTGCTTTCTCCTTGATTATTAACTGTAGACCCATGGTGGCAGGGGTCACACCGCCTTGGTCCCCTGTGTGTCCCCGTTCCTGTCATGATGTCCAGCATGTTGTCATCCTTCATGGAGGTGCGCTGCACATGTGGATCAACTCCTCTGGGGAGGCGTTCTCTGTGAGGAGGCTTCAGCTGCAAATAGTGGGAATCCCAATTAGAAGTGGCATCAGTAGTAAAGCACATTTATAGCCACATGCAGTGGGGTATTGGGACATTAGATGGCTTCAGATGGTTGATCAGTTTGTGTTCAGCATGTTCTGTTGACCCAGGTTCCTTCTGCCTTTCTGCTCTGGCATCCTTGCTGCAAAGGCGTGGTGTCTCCAGTTGATTACCCTCATGGTCTCAGATTGGCTGCTGTGGCTCCAGCCATCACATGCTGACAACTTCTTTGGACAGAAGAAAGGGAATACAGGATTACTGTGTCCCATGTTGCAGGGGGTGTGAAAGGAGCTATTGTGATGGCAGGGGGTCTGTGAGTTGGGCACTTATGGAGTCAGAGCCAGATTTCCAGAGCTTTAAACACTGAGCAGAAGAGTCTTATGTTCCCAGGGAATGGTTCTGAGTAGGGAAGCAGCACAGCCAGGCTGACCTGCAAAGAGGAGGATGGTGGCTTGGTGAGGAGGATTTGGGGCAGCCAGACAGGAAGTGCTCTTGTTCCCAGATAGTGGGAATGGAGACACACACCCCTCTCTCCCCTTGAGTGGGGCACAGGGGTGAGAACAGTAAGGAAGACAACCAAAGGCTGGAGATGAAGCAGTGTGTGTTAGTTTCCTGTGGCTCTCAGAACAAAGTAGCACAAACTGGGTGACTTATAACAACAGAAATTCATTTGTGGAGGCCTGCAGTCTGAGTCTTCCCAGGTGGCACAAGCAGTAAAGAACCCACCTGCCAATGTGGGAGACATAAGAGACGGGGATTCGATTTCTGGGATGGGAAGATCCCCTGGAGAAGGAAATAGCAAACCAATCCAGTATTCTTGCCTGGGAAATCCCACGGACGGGGGAGACTGGTGGGCTACAGTCCACGGGGTCACAGAGAGTCAGACACAACTGAAGCAACTTAGCACGCACCCACAAAGTCTGAAGTCAAGGTGTGGGTAGGGCCTTCTGGAAGCCCCAGGGAGAATCTGTTCCATGCCTCTCTCCTAGCCTCTAGTAGCTTCCAACAATCCTTGGCAGTTCCTTGGCTTGTGGTTGCATCACTCAGTCCAATCTCTGCCTCCGCCTTCACACGGCCTATTTCTCTGTGGTTGTGTCTCCTCTTCTGTCTCTTAGGACACCTGTCACTGGGTTTAGCTGTGCTTAGTCGCTCAGTCATGTCTGACTCTTTGCAACTCCATGGACTATAGCTTGCCAGGCTCCTCTGTCCATGGGGATTCTCCAGGCAAAAATACTGGAGTGGGTTGCCACGCCCTCCTCCAGGAGATCTTCCCAACCCAGGGATTAAACCGAGGTCTCCTGTATTGCAGGTGGATTCTATACCATCTGAGCCACCAGAGAAACCCATTGGATTTAGGGCCTACCCTAAATCCAGGAGGATCTCATCTGAAGATCCTCAACTTCGTTACATCTGCAGAGACCCTTTTTCCACATAAGGGCTCATTCACAAGTTTGGAGGGTCAGGACTTGCATGTGTCTTTGGGGGGCCACCATTCACCACCACCCCCCCCCCACATGCAGGGTGGGGCCTGGCCCAGGGTGGAGGTGGGAGACTCGGAGGAGAGGACTGCACTGTTCCAGGTGTGTGATGTGGGGCCTTGGCCGTGCTGGTGAGATTGTCAGGCTCCAGCTAGTCTTCAACGGAGAAAGTAATTTGTTGTACCCAGCCTTGAGGACCTCCTGAGCACCACACCCCATCTGGGCTTCGGGATGCCGGGGTCACTGTGACGTGCTGTGAACACATCAGGCACTTTTTGTGTCCTCCAGAGCCCACAGCATAGAGAAGGACACTTGAGAAGGAATTAAGGAAATAATTTAAACATCAGAAAGTGACAGGAAGGGGACTTCTCTGGTGGCTCAGTGGTGGAAGAGCCAAGCTGCCAGTGCAGGAGACACAGGTTCAGTCCCTGAACTGGGAAGATCCCACGTGCTGTGGAGTGACTAAGCCCGTGCACCACAACGACTGAGCCTGTGCTCCAGAGCCCACGAGCAGCGGCTACTGAGCCCACCCGCTGCAACTGCTGAAGCCCTGCCCCTACAGCCTGTGTCTACAAGAGAAGCCACCGCAACGAGAAGCCTGTGCACCGCCACTGGAGTAGCCCCTGCTCACCACGGCTAGAGAAAAGCCCGAGCAGCAGTGAAGACCCAGCACAGCCCAAAATAAAAATAAACAGATAAAATTTATTTTTTTGAAAAGAGAGCAAGTGACATAAGGAATACAGCATGAAGGGGGTGTCAGGGTTCATGCTTGACTACTTCAGCCAGGGCGGTTGGTATGGGGCACCCTGCACAGGTGGTCAAAGAAGAAGGGACCAAGCTTGCAAAGAAGAAGAGGAACACCGAAAAAACCGAAGAAGGAAGACCTGCTCCAGGCAGAGGGAACACCAGGTGCAAAGTCTGGAGGCAGGACTGGGCCGAGTAATGATAAATCCCTCTTACTCAGTCCTTTTACTTGGTCGGGCACTTAATACACTTGACAGGTATTAGGCCAAGAATCCTATTGTTTCCCCATGTACAGAGGCATTGCCACTCTGGGCCTTGCTTCCTGTTTGTAAATGGGACGATGGCAGTACCTATACTTTGCTGAGCTGAAGAATACTTTAGAGGTTGTGACGTTTAGCCTTCTGATTCACAGTAGGGAAACTGAGGCCCAGAGAGGGCAGGATCTGCCCAGGTGCCACAGTGGGTAGGTGGTACCAAAGCTGTCAACTCCAGGCCACTTCTTCTTTCCTCTGGGTTCTGCTGGAGCTCAGAGCTCTGGGACAGACACTTGAGGAATCAGTGTTTGCACAAGGCTCTCAAGTGATGTCTTGCCCCATCTCCTAGACTCCTTGGGGATTTTCTGTGCTGGCCCCCACTCTTGGAACTTGTTTGTTCCTCTTTCTTCCTTGCAGTGATAGTGAAGTTGCTCAGTTGTGTCTGACTCTTTGCAACCCCGTGAACTATAGCCTACCAGGCTCCTCCATGGGATTCTCCAGGCAAGAATACTGGAGTGGGTTGCTATTTCCTTCTCCAGGGGATCTTCCCGACCCAGGGATCGAACCCAGGTCTCCCGCATTGTGGGCAGACGCTTTACCCTCTGAGCCACCAGGGAAGTCCAATGCTGGGCTGGAGGAAGCACAAGCTGGAATCAAGATTACCAGGAGAAATATCAATAACCTCAGGTATGCAGATAACACCACCCTTATGGCAGAAAGTGAAGAAGAACTAAAGAGCTTCTTGATGAAAGTGAAAGAGGAGAGTGAGAAAGTTGGCTTAAAGCTCAACATTCAGAAAACGAAGATCATGGCATCTGGTCCCATCACTTCATGGCAAATAGATGGGGAAACAGTGGCTGACTTTATTTTGGGGGCTCCAAAATCACTGCAGATGGTGACTGCAGCCATGAAATTAAATGACGCTTACTCCTTTGAAGGAAAGTTATGACCAACCTACATAGCATATTAAAAAGCAGGTACGTTACTTTGCCAACAAAGGTCCATCTAGTCAAGGCTATGGTTTTTCCAGTAGTCATGTATGGATGTGAGAGTTGGACTATGAAGAAAGCTGAGCGCCGAATTGATGCTTTTGAACTGTGGTGTTGGAGAAGACTCTTGAGAGTCCCTTGGACTGCAAGGAGATCCAGCCAGTCCATCCTAAAGATCAATCCTGGGTGTTCTTTGGAAGGACTGATGTTGAAGCTGAAACTCCAATACTTCGGCCACCTGATGCAAAGATCTAACTCATTTGAAAAGACCCTGATGCTGGAAAAGATTGAGGGCAGGAGGAGAAGGGGACGACAGAGGATGAGATGGTTGGATGGCATCACTGATTCAATGGACATGGGTTTGGGTGGATGCTGGGAGTTGGTGATGGACAGGGAGGCCTGGTGTGCTGTAGTTCATGGGGTTGCAAAGCGTCAGACACGACTGAGCGACTGAACTGAACTGAACTGAACTTCCTTGCAGGGTGGGTATGAGTCAAGTTTGGGAGCTTCCCTGGTGGCTCAGATGGTAAAGAATCTGCCTACAATGCAGGAGACCCGGATTTGAATGTTGGGTTGGGAAGATCCCCTGGTGAAGGAAATGGCAACCCACTCCAGTATTCTTGCCTGGAGAATTCCATGGACAGAGGAGCCTTGAGGGCTACAGCCCATAGGGTCATAAAGAGTCGGACACGACTGAAGTGACTGAGCATGAGTCAAGTTGCTGGGCAGATAAAATGCTAATTCAATTCTGATTTCTTATTGATAGTGCATACCTCCCTGAGGACAGGACAGCAGCAGAATTTATTGAGAATGTAAGACATGTCAGGCCCTGTCCTTAGAAGTCTCCATCCATCTCTTTTATCCCCCAGTGACCTGGAAGGCATAGAATCTTATTGTCTCCATTAACCAAGAGGCCCAGTGCAGGATGTACCCACCAGGGTCCCATGAGTGTCCTGGGGCTGCTGTAACAAAGTGCCACAATCCTGGTAGCTTAAAACAAAAGGAACTTGTCTCAAAGTCCTGGAGACCAGAAGCCAAAATCAGCTTCTGGGGACTCCAGGTGCCTTTGGCTTGTGGCTGAATCACTCCAGTCTCTGCCTCTGTCTCCACAGGGTTTTCTCCCTTGTGTCTCTGTGTTCTCTCTTCTTCTTTTTTAAGATCAATACTTCTTGGCCACGCACATCACTTGCATGCAAGATCTTAGTTCCCCAACCAGGGATCGAGCCCACATCCCCTGCAGTGGAGGTGCACTGTCTTCACCACTGGACTGCCAGGGACGTCCCTCTCTCTTCTTATAAAGACACCTGTCAGTGGATTTAGGGCCCACCTAGGCAATCAGAAAGACCTCCTCTCATATTTACCTTAATTATGTCTACAAAGAGCCTGTTTCAAAATAAGGTCACAGTCTGAGGTTCCAGGTATACATGAATTTGGGGGACACTCTTCCACAACTATAGTCACATAGACAGAAGAGACTGGGTTGCATTCAGGTCAGCCTGTGGGACACCAGCATTATCCTTACATTCCAAGCCCTATCTCTAGTGCTGGAATTACAGCTCTGGACACAATAGACAGACAGACAGACAGATGGGGTGCCTGCTGTCATGGAAACAGACAAAGAACTTAGGAAACCCACAGAGGAAGAACTGAAACCCACAGCTTCAGATTGTGATGATTGCTTTGAAGGAATAAAACCATATAGGGGTGGGAACTGGGAGTGTATTTACCCACTGTTACCCACTGCTGTGCAGCAAATTACCCTTGAGCCTCAATGAGGGGCCTAGGGCAGAGTACTCCAGGCAGTGGGAGCTGTGCAAAGGCCCTAGGGCAGGAACCTTTGACTTGCTGAAGATCAGGGAAGGAGGCAAGAGCAAGCTGGGGGAATGAAGGGTGAAGAGGTGGTCAGATGCATGGGGCCAGTCCATGCTGGGCTTCCCAGGACACAGGGAAGGCATATGATTAACAAAACAATAGGAGCCTTTGGAGAGTTAAAGTATTATTTTTTTAATTGATTTTTAATTTTTTTTTTAATTTTTAAAAACTTAGGGAATTCCCTGGGCAGTCAAGTGGTTAGGACTCCATGCTTCCATTGCAGGGCACCCAGGTTTGATCCCTAGTCAGGGATCTAAGATCCTGCAAGCCTCATGGTGTGGACAAAAAAATAAAAATTAAAAATTTTTAATTTTTAAAATGGAAACATTTTAAACTAAAATTTATTTTATTTAATTTAAAAAATTTATTTTTTAAAATTCTGTATTAAAAATTTTACTCTGGAAAATTCAAGGCTGCAAAAGTAGAAGGAATAATGTAATAAGCCCACGTGACCAACCCCCCAGCCTTCGTGATCTTCATATGATTGTTTCCTCATCTCCACCCACTTCCTCCTCTGTCTGAATCTCAGCGGCACATACTTTCATCTGTTAGTTTTCCAGAGTATATCTCTGGAAGGCAAGGGCTCCCTTTTTTAACCTTATCACAGATAGGCTTCACGAGTTTCAGTAATTTTTGTTGTAGTAAAATGCATATAATTTACCATCCGCAACATTGAGTACATTCACAATGTGGTGCAACTGTTAGCTCTAATTCCAGAACATTTCCATCACCCCAAAAGGAAACCCTGTCCCCATTAGCAGTCATTCCACATTCCCCTTTCCACAGCTCCTAGGAACCACTAATCTGCTCTGTCTTCATGGATTGTTTATGAGGTGTAACTTACCTATAATAAAATGTACCCATTCTAAGTGTTCAAGTGGGGCTTGGGGTATCACACCCAGGTTACCACCACTATCAAGATATAGAACATTCCTGGACTTCTCTGGTGGTCCAGTGGTTAAAAATCTGCCTTGCAATGCAAAGGATGCCGGTTCAATCCCTGGTCAAGGAAGATCCCGCATGCCGAGGGGTCACATGCACAGCTACTGAGCCTGCACTCTAGAGCCCTTGAGCTGCAACTCCTGAAGCCCACCTGCCCTAGAGCCAGTGCTCCACAACCAGAGAAGCGACTGCAATGAGAAGCCTGTATGCCACAAATAGGGAGTAGCCCCCACTAGCCCCAACCGGAGATATCCCGTGCACAGCAACAAGGCCCGGTACAGCCACAAGTAAATAAATAAGTATTTGTAAAAGCTGCATTAATCATTTCAGAAAGACATGGGACATTCCCGTCTCCCCGAGGACCTCTCCTGCCTCTTTGCTGTTGGTGTCCCTGCCCTCCGCCCCAGGCCCCCACTGATCTGCCTTCTTCCACTGAATCAGGTCACCTATCCACAGTAGGTGCTCACTGCTTTCGGGATGAATGATGGAAACTCTGCCTTTGTCCTGGCTGCCAGGAGGGGACAGGATTCTGGGCTTCATGTTCAGGGATGTAAATACAACCATCCAACCTCTGTTTACAGAGCACCCACTATGTGCCAGGCTCCTAGTCAGATGCAGAGGGAGTTGCTTCCTCTGGGCCCCCTCAGCAGGCTGCTGCAAACAGCGACTTTGATGAGGGGAACCCTCCAATTGGAGATGTTCACTTACAAGGATCCATTCAGCCACCAAGAGTAACAGGGCAGGCACCCAAAGGGACCCGGTGGGCAGGAAGCTGCCCAGGACTCCTTGTCCTCACTCTTCACATCGGTCTCCATTGCTGGTCCCTATTCAGAGAGGCCTTGCCCCGAGACCCTGTTCATGTGTGGCTGCCCCTGCCTTTGCCAAGGATCTGACCAGGGCCTGGCCAGCTGCTCCCTTTGGTTGCAAGGTTCAGGCCTGGCCTGGGAGCCCCAGACACTCCTCCCTTCCTCCCAGTGTCCCATGCGATTATTTATGGCAGGCTCACTCTACTCCAAGAGGGTGAACCTTGGTCTGTCTCCTCCACTGCTGTTTCTCTTGGGCCGAGAATGAAAAAGACAGAAGTCCTGTCTACCAGGAGCAGGGAGAGACAACTCAGAGGCAAATGGTGAACGAGTAAACTGCATTTGGCATTTGTGTATATGTGTGTGTGTGTTTTAGTTGCTCAGTCATGTCTGACTCTGCGACCCCACGGACTGTAGCCTGCCAGGCTCCTCTATCCATGGAATTCTCCAGGCAAGAATACTGGAGTGGGTTCCCATTCCCTTCTGCAGGGGATCTTCCTGACCCAGGGATTGAACCCAGGTCTTCTGCACTGCAGGCAGTTTCTTTGTCATCTGAGCCACCAGGGAAGCCCTTTAAAGACTGTAAGTCCATGTTAAAAAAACAAAGCAGGGAGGGGACTTTTCTGGCAGCCCAGTGGTTAAGACTTCACACTTTTACTACAGAGGCTGTGAGTTTGATCCCTGATGGGGAACTAAGATCCCACATGGTTTGAGGCATAGCCAAAGAATAATAATAATTAAAAAAAAAACGTAGGAGGGAGTTCCCTGGTGGCCTAGTGATTAGGAGTCCATGCTTCCACTGCCATGGCCCATGTTCAGTTCCTGCTTGGGAAAGTGACATTCCCAGAAACCATGCAACGCAGCCAGAAAACAGAACAAGAAAGCAGGGACCCGAGAGGGAAGAGGAGGGGGTGGTGCAGTAACAGATGGGGGTCCAGGAATGGCCACCTGAGTGGGTGGCATCTGAGCCAAGACCTCACAGAGGTGGAGGAGGAGCCATTTGGATGTTGGGAGGAGTGGTCCAGGCAGAGGGCAGAGCCTGTGCAAAGGCCCTGAGGCGGAAGCATGCCAGGTGTGCTCAAGCAACAGCAAGGAGGCTGGAGTGAGTGAGTGAGGGGGAAATCTGTGGGGAGGACAGAGGGGGAGGAGGGTTGGGTCTTCCTAGGCCTGGCACACAGCAGGTGCTCATCATTTGGGGATGAATGGAATAGTCTGTGCTCCTGTGCTGGCTGCTAGAGAGGGCAGGCACACCAGGTTCTGAGTTCAGGCAAGAACAGCCATTCAGTTTCTGTTTACTGAGCATCTACTACATCCTTGGCTGGAGCAGATGTAACTTCTCTGGCTGCTCAGAACCCTGGGGAAAACGGACTCAACAGGGTGGCTTCACACAGGGGTTTTGATGGGGGCGGGGGCGGGTAAAGGGAATTAGGGAGGGCTCTTGGGGTGGACAAGAGAACATTCCCCGAGCCCAGCCAGCACCCAATCCAGACTGGCCCCCTTTGGGGATGTGATGGGGGAGCAGTGGGCACAGCACAGGGCCTGAGCCCTGGAAGGCCCCTGGGGGAGGTGGTGAAAGGAGTCACCAGAGAGTGAGCAGGTGTGTGGGGCTGTGTGTAGCTCAGTGTGCTGGCAGGTGGCATGTGTGCAGGTGCTCTGGTTGAGCCAAGTCACAAGGGCCACAGGATCCTGGTCCCTTCACAGGGGCAGCTAGAGGGGCCCTCCAGGGACTCTCAGGATGTGCAGCTTGACCCCAACAGGAAGTCTCATAAATCTCTCAGAACCCTGACCTCTTGTTTTTAAAAACTGCAGATGCAGGTGGCTGTGTGGATCCATCCCCTCTTCTAACAGACCTTCCTGCCCACCCAGGACCCTGTCTTCCTCCATTCCCCAGGTCCAGTCCTACCCCAGGGCCTTTGCACTGGCTGTGAACCTGGCTTTACATTCACACCCTGCTTTTCACTTCCGAGGCCCTGCACAGGCCTGACCTACCTGGCTTTCTCCGGGGCCACCACTGCCTGCATTCTGACCCACGTCACTCTGACAGCCTTGTCATCATCTAGCGCTTTCCTCATGCTCATTCATTTATGTAGAGGGGGTTTCTCTCCTGGGAAAACTATGAGCCTCGAAGGGTTGGATCTAGTCATCTCTGAGCCAAGAATGCCCAGCGTGCAGTAGGTGCTGGTACCAAGAAAAAAAGAAATCCTGAAACAAAACAAACAAAAATAAAGCCAATTAGATCTTCAAACTGAAAAAAACAAAACACAGTAGGCCCTGATACACATCAGCTGCCTTCATGAATTAAGGACAGAGGGAATGAATGAGTGAATGAAAACGCTGAGGTCTGTTGTGGACCTGTTGAGTCTGAGGAAGCCATTGCAGGGAATTAAGGAAGCAGCACAGTGGAAGCAGTAGGGCCACAAAGGATGGTTCTGATAACCAATTTGACACTAACACTGGTGGGACACAATAGCCAGATGAAGCCTAAAGCGGGAGCAGAGTCAAGACCACTTGTATTGGTCAGGGCAGAGGAAGCTGCTCTAACAAACAGGTCCTCACTCACCAGAGGCTTATCCCAGCACCAAGCTGCCTCTCAGAGCCAGGGGCTCTGGATGGTGGGGCAGGGAGCCAGATAAAGCCAGGAGACCACTTGTTTCTTGAGCTCCTGCACTAGGAAATTCTGGCTTTCTTGGTTCTGTGATCTAAAAGCCGCCACTTTTGCTTTACACAATACAAACAAGTTCAAGTCTCACTCATCTCATGGCCTGGCGTCAGTGATGGCTGCTCATCCCGACAGGGTCATTCAGGAGGCTGGCTCCTTCTCCTGGAGTTCTCCTTTCCCCTGGGACCTCTGATCGCCTTGTATCCGCTGTCAGGTGGGGACAGAGGAACAAGTCACCTGCCGTTAGGGCCTCTCACTAGCCTGTCTCCTGGCCCCACCTGGGGCAGAGGCAGCTCCCCACCTTAGGTGGGGGCACCCGAGCTGGATGACTCAGCCAACTCAGCCTAGTGCCATTCAGTGACTTGGGAGTGGGGCAGCCACCCAGCTCAGGGATGGACCCCAGGGCCCAGTTGAGCAGGCAGGGCATGAGGAGTCCAGGCTGGAGGCGGTGTGGAGTCAGCATGGGGTACTCTGGATCCCCCAGTAAGGAGAAAGGAGGACTGGGCCCTGGCTTCTGAGGGTCACCAGGCAGGCTGTGATGGGGGAGGACAGGGTGACTCTAACACTGCATGGCCAGCTTTGAGAATCCGCCTCCTTCTAGGCTGGTTGGTAAATAGCCCTTTGCCCTTCGTCCTCCGAGAGACCCGGCACCCCAAGCATCCTCTTTGAACCCTCGTCGCCCTTAGGGAACTGGGGTCTCTTCCTCTGCCCTCTCCGTGTGGGATGCCGAGGCTTGGGGAGGTATCCTGGGGTGGGTGGGGCACCCAGTGACACCGTCTCCTCATCCCCCCTCCCAGCGGCCTTTCCGTGCTGATACGCGTGCGCCTGGAGCTGCGGCGGCACCAGCGCGCGCGCCACACCATCCCACAGATCTTCCAGGCGGTGGTTCAGCGGCAGCCCGAGCGCCTGGCGCTAGTGGACGCGGGCAGCGGTGCGTGCTGGACCTTCGCGCAGCTGGATGCCTACTCCAACGCTGTGGCCAACTTGTTCCGCCGGCTGGGCTTCGCGCCGGGCGACGTGGTGGCCATCTTCATGGAGGGCCGGCCTGAGTTTGTGGGGCTTTGGCTGGGCCTGGCCAAGGCAGGCGTGGAGGCCGCGCTGCTCAACGTGAACCTGCGGCGGGAGCCCCTGGCCTTCTGCCTGGGCACCTCGGGCGCCAAAGCCCTGGTCTTCGGAGGGGAGCTGGCGGCGGGTGAGGCCGGGTGTGGGTAGCATTTCTCGGTGGGGCTCTGGGGCTGCTCAGGGCGGGGAGACGGTGCTTCCCTAGCCCTGGGAGGGGCACCTGTCCATCTTCAACCACGACATGTTTCGCGCCGCAGCGGTGGCGGAGATGAGTGGGGAGTTGGGCAAGAGCCTGGTCAAGTTCTGTTCTGGAGATGTGGGGCCTGATGGCGTCTTCCCGGACACCCAACTCCTGGACCCACTGCTGAAGGAAACCTCCACAGCCCCCCTGGCGCAGCCCCCTGGCAAGGGCATGGATGGTGAGTCCAGGTGGGATCCCCTTGCCTATCCTGTCCCCTCGTCCCACCCAGCCCAGCCTCTGGTCCCCAACACCCGTGTCTCTCTCAGATCGACTCTTCTACATCTACACGTCGGGGACCACGGGGCTGCCCAAGGCTGCCATCATCGTGCACAGCAGGTGAGGGGCCCGTGGGTGTTGCCTGCCACCCCCACCCCCCCTACCCGCGCCCCAGCTCTTGTTGAGGATCCTGTGGGCATCTTGATCTCAACTGGGTAAAACCCACAGCCCATCTCAGGACCCAGTGCTGTCCTCTGCCCCTCCTCAGCCTCCTCCTGCCCCCATTCCTGCCCCCAACAGCCCTCCTCTCCTCCACGGCCATAGGATATCCCAACTTATGCCAAACTGCCCTGTACTTACCTTGGCCCTTGGATAAGAAGCCTCATTCGTGTTGTGCCCCACCTGCCACTTCTCTGATGTCATTTTCCCCTTCTGCCTCTTTGCTCACTCTCTCCTTGATTCCTCCAACCTGCCAGGTTGCTTCTGACCTCAGGACCTTTGCATATGCTCTGCCCTTCACCTGCGTGCCCTTCCCTAGCTCTCCCCACAGCTCCTTCTTACCAGGTCTCAGTCACTTCCCCAGAGAGGATACCCCAGCCTCCCTGGTTTTGTCCCCTTCAGCCTCTCTCTGTTGCTCTGTTATATTCCTCATGGCACCAAGCATCATTTCCTTTCTTTGTTGCATGTTCTTCACCCTCCAGCCTCTAAGGCCGGTAAGAGCTGGGCTGGCTCTGCCTGGGTCCCTGCTGTGTTCCCAGTATCCAGCACGCTCCCCCACCCCCACCCCCACCCCCCAACTCCCACGCTTTTCTCGGGGACGTGGGCCCCAGCCCCTGCACTCCCTGCCCCGCAGGTACTACCGCATCGCGGCATTTGGGCACTACTCCTACAGCATGCAGGCAGCAGATGTGCTCTACGACTGTCTGCCCCTGTACCACTCGGCAGGTACCACGGGGCGGCTCGGGCGGGGAAGGGGGCGGGGAACTGGAGACCCCTCATCGAGTCCACTCTCTGCAGGGAACATCATGGGCGTGGGTCAGTGTCTCATCTATGGGCTGACGGTGGTCCTGCGCAAGAAGTTTTCAGCCAGCCGCTTCTGGGATGATTGCGTCAAGTACAACTGCACGGTCAGGCCCCGCCCCTCTTTCACTCCTACCCTCCTCCCACCCGTCCGCTTTACTTCTCCGAATGGCTGCCTTGCAGGGACGTGAGGGGGCTCGGAGGGGGTCATCAGTGCTTTATGCGCTCTGTCCGGCCAGAGACTAAACCTTCAACATGTGAGCTCCTTGTATCCTCATAGCTGCTTGGGAGCGGGCAAAGGCATCACACCCATTTTGCAGGTAGGGAAACTGAGGCTTCTAATGCAGTTAGGATTGGACGCGGACTGCCTGAGCTCCTTAAGATGCTGCCTTCCCCACACCCTGTGCCGGAAAGGTTTTCCCTGCTGGTAGCTGCAGGCAAATGGATGGGTCATGCTTCCTGGTGCGGTAAGCATGAGGCAGAGGTGGAGGGCATCACTGTCCTGCAGAGCAGGTAGGGGTTAAGACAAGTCCTTTCCTCTCTCTGCCCTCCTCAGTGAGAGGAGACAGCCGGAAGGTTTCAGTGCCATGGTGGGGGTGGAAATCCAGGTGCTAGTACCTTCCTCCAGGTGGAAGAAGGAGTGAGAAGGGGGTGTGTCCAGAGACTGACAAATTGGGAGGTGCTGCCGAAGGCAATGACACCCCACTCCAGTACTCTTGCCTGGAAAATCCCATGGACAGAGGAGCCTGGTGGGCTGTAGTCCATGGGGTCGCTAAGAGTCTGACACAACTGAGCGACTTCCCTCTCACTTTTCACTTTCATGCACTGGAGAAGGAAATGGCAACCCACTCCAGTGTTCTTGCCTGCAGAATCCCAGGGACGGGGGAGCCTGGTGGGCTGCCGTCTATGGGGTCGCACAGAGTCCGACACGACTGATGCGACTTAGCAGCAGCAGCAGCAGCCCTCACCTTGAACAGGCGGGGCCGGGAGGGGTTCAGCTGGATACCTGAATCACACAGTAGGGCAGGGTGGGGGCTCTGGGCTGGCATCCTGGGGGACCCCTCAGGGTGAGGGCGGTGCCCTGCTCTGCTTCTGAGGATTTTATGTTCTACTTGGAGGTGGGGGGTCTTGGGAAAAATTGCTAATCTGAATCTTGACACATTAAACAGTCCATTTGATTAACTCAATTATTGAGAGTTGCAAATACAAACGCGGACAGAAACGTTTAGGGGCTTCCCAGGCACCCATCGCTCAGCTCCAGAAGAGATCAGATGCCCTGTCCTGCCCCCTTCGCCTGCCCACCCATGTCCCTTCTCCAGTCTTGTTGTGAAGCAGCTCCAGACAGCAGCCCATTTGCTTTAGAGATAATCTCAGTGAAACCGCCAAAAGATGATGGGTTTTTTTTCTAATTGAGGTGAAATTTACATAAGATTAGCCATTTTGAAGTGGGCACTTTAGTGGTATTTAGTCCATTTATAGTGTTGTACAACTAGCCCCTCTATGCAGTTCCAAAAACTTTCCATCACCTCAAAAGGAAATCCTGTCCCCCTTGGCAGCCACTCCCCATTCCCCCCTCCCACCAGGAATCTTTCTGTCTCTATGGGCTGGCCTGTTCTGGACATTTCTTGTAAATGGGACCTCTGTGTAGGCTTTTGTGTCTGGTGAGGGCTGTCCTTAAAACAAAAGATCTGAAAGCAGGGTCTCAAAGAGATATTTGTCCATCCATGTTCATAGCAGATTATTCACAATAGATAAAACATGAAAGCAACCCAAGTGTCCATCCACAGATGAATGGATAAGCAAAATGGGTCCATCCCTACAATGGAATATTATTCAGCCTAGAAAAGGAAGGAGACTCTGACACAGGCTACAATGTGGATGAACGTTGCAGATATTATGCTAAATGAAATACGCCCATCAAAAAAAGACAAATACCGCCTGATTTCACTTACATTAGGTACTCACAGTAGCTAGAATCATAAACAGAAAATAGGGTGGTGGTTGCCAGGGGCTGGGAGGAGGGAAGAATGGGGAATTAGCATTTAATGGGGATACAGTTTTAGATTTACAAGATGAAAAGAGTTCTGGGATGGATGGTGGTGATGGCTGCTCAATAATGTAAATGTGTTTAATACCCCTTTAAAATGGCTACCCAGGTGGCGCAGTGGTAAAGAATCTGCCTGCCAGTCGGGACACAGACTCAATCCTTGGATTGTGAAGATCCCCTGGAGAAGGAAATGGCAATCCACTCCAGTATTCTTGCCTGGGAAATCCCAAGAACAGAGGAGCCTGGCAGGCTACAGTCCATAGAGTTGTTAAGAGTCGAACATGACTGAGGGACTGAGCATGCACACACAAAAAAATGCCAAGATGGAAAAAGAAAATGCTAAGGTGGTGAATTTTATGTTATGTGTATTTTACCACGATAAAAGAGGAAAAACAAGAAGGAGAAAAACCCCACAAACACATAACTGCAGTATCATTATCACAGCCCCAAAGGATTTCTCAACGTCAAATCCTGTCCCCAAAGCGACAGGATTTCTCAACCATCAGGAACCTAGACACTGATCCCCAGTGTCTTACCATGTCAAAAATATGGGTTTTTTTTTTTTTCTTGTTTCTATATATTTTTAAAAAATTTAAATTAGATAAGACCCACACATGGCAACTAGTTGAGGTTTCTTGTAAGATTCCTTGTCTCTCTCTCATTCTTTCTCCTTTTCCTCCCTCCCTTCCCTTATAATTTATTTATTGAAGAAAGGGAGTTTGCCCTGTGGTGTGTTCCCAGCCTGGGGATTGCTGTGAGGTCCCTTGACATACTCCTGTCACTCTGGTTTTTCCTGTGCCTTGGGAGTAGGGTTGAGCCCAGCAATTTTTTTTTTAATCTATTTTTAAAAATTGAAGTATAGTTAATTGACCATGTTGTCTTGGTTTCAGGTGTGCAGCAAAATGATTCAGTTATATCTGTTTTTTTCCGATTCTTTTCCATTATCGGTTATTACAAGGTATTGAGTACCGTTCCATGTGCCCCACAGTATGTCCCGTTGCTTATTTTATATATAGTCGTGTGTATCTGCTAATCCCAAAGTCCTAATTTATCCCTTCCCGCCCCCGACCCCCTTTCGTAACTATTAGTTTTCTATGTCCGTGAGTTGTTTCTGTTTTGCAAATAAGTTCATTTGTATTGGTTTTTTAGACACCACATGTAAGTGATATGTGGTATTTGCCTTTCTCTGCCTGACTTCATTGTATATGGTACTCTCTAGGTCCATCCACGGCGCTGCAGATGGTATCATTTCGTTCTTTTGTTATGGCTGAGTAGTGTGTATATTCCATTGTGTATACGTACCACGTCCTCTTTATCCGTTCATCTGTCAGTGGACATTTAGGTTGCTTCCATGTGGACACTGAGATGCATGTATCTTTTCAGATTAGAGTTTTGTCCAGATACGTGCCTGGAAGTGGGATTGCTGGGTGTTTAGTTTTTTAAGGACTGTCTGTACTGTTCTCCATAGTGGAAGCACAGCATCTCTCAACTACAGCGCTGTGGACACGTGGCTCTGCCTCGTTCTCTGTGGTGGGGACCACCCTGCGCACAGTAGGATATTTAACAGCATTTCTGGCCTAAAATCACTGGATGCCGCCAGGACCCCACCGCCCACCCGTGATAATTAAAAATGTGTCCAGACATTGTCAAGTTCATGGCCATGGTTCAAAACTACTGCTTTAGATATTTGATTGATTCAGCGTCTACTTTTTTGTTTGGGGTTCCCTGTGGGTGGTGTCATGGCCTCCTACTGGGAGGCCCGCAGTGTCTGGTGGCCCCTCTCTTTGTCCTTGACACGCATATGTTGCTTCCGTTCTGTTTCCTTAAAGAGTTATTTCTGTGACCAAGAGAAAGCATTGAGGAGCTCTATAAGGATTAGATAGGGTGGAATCCTCAAGTGAAAGTCACTCAGTCGTGTCCAACTCTCTGTGACCCCATGGACTGTAGCCCGCCAGGCTCCTCTGTCCATGGAGTTCTCCAGGCAAGAATACTGGAATGGGTAGTCGTTCCCTTCTCCAGGGATCTTTCCTACCCAGGGATCGAACCCAGGTCTCCCGCACTGCAGGCGGATTCTTTACCATCTGAGCCACCAGGGATGCCACCAGGACTTAAGAAATGCTGCTGGGTTCAGAAATCCCATCTCATGGCTGTTGGATGGGAGAAACTGCATGGCTTTTTTTTTTTTTTTTTTTTGCAGCAGTGGGTGCTGGCCCAGATCAACTGGCCAACTGTCCTTATCAGAGGCAGCAGGCTGTAATCTGCTTTCTTGGCTGCATAAAGCAGGTGGGCAGGCAATAGACAAGTCAACCCATCATCCATCTATGGGTATTTGGTTCCTGTGTCACCCTGTCCATTTGGCTGTGTACATTTGGAGTTGTAGCGGGGGTCCCAGGTTGACAGTTCACTCCTAGCTTCTGCTCAGATGCTGCCCTGCAGGCTGGAGGTCACAGCATGGGGTGCCTGGTGTCTCCTCTCTGAGCTGACCTGAGTCGTTTTCCCTTTAGCCCTGGGTCTGTCCGAAGGTCCAGGCCAGAGTAAAGATCAGCTGTTTGACTCTCAGTACGTAGAGCTTGCCTCAGAGCCGCGGGCATGTCATTGTCACCTTCAGCTGCCTCAGTTGTGGTTCCGTTATCCCTTCCCCAGCCTAATTTCTGAAGAGGACAGTGGAAAGCTGCCTGGGACTATTTGTGATGGTCTGGAGGGCAGCTCTGTTCTTAGGCAGGACTTTGTCAGCTGACAGGTAAAACCGAAACCCTAACCCTAGCCCTAACCTAAACTCGAGCTTTCTTGAGGAAAGGCATATTATCAACTTGTGGAACTGAGGAAGCCAAATAGTGGACAGCTCCAGGCACATCTTGATGGGGTGGGGGGGGGTGTCTCTTGTTTTTCTCTTCCTCTTGATCTCTTCTTTCCTTAGTGGGTGGCTTCCTCCCCACCCTTGCTTCCCCAAGAGGGTTCCCAGCAGCCCCAGTTGACAAAGAGCCTGTGTTCCCACCAGTCCATTGAAAGTCTCAGGGATGATGCTCATTGGCTGAGCTGTGGTCACATGCTTATCCTTGAACCAATCAGTGTCTGAGGATGGACTGGACTGATTAGCCAGGCTATATGACTTGCTCTGCCCTGGAAATGGGGTGGACTGGGCCACCAAGACAGGTGAAGGAGCCTGAGGGCAGAGGGAGATAACCCATCAGGGGTCTCTGATCTTGCCTTGCCCAGGCTTGCCTCCTGGTGATCTTCGCCCAACTGCATCTCCTCTCTGGGTCTTGGTGCCTTCACCTTCAATAGGGAGTGTTGGGAAGATTAAACAGATGAGCTCTGTGTTCAACAGGCTTGTATTCATCAGATCCGCACCAAGTCCTGCTCAGCCATGGTGGCATTTGAGCTGAGACCTGACTCTCAGTGCATCAGAGGGAAGAGTGTTCTAGGCAAAGGGCACGGTATGTTCAAAGGCCCTGAGGAGGAGACCCATGTGACAAGAGCACAGGAGTGAGCACAGGAGTTGGAGGGAGACAAGGTAGTGAGGAAGGCAGGGCCAGAAGGAGTTGATCACAGGTCAAATTTTATAATGCATTTTGGTATGAGTACTTTGAAGCTATGACTGCCATGGTGGTTCATTCTGAACATGTAACTGTTTCATTGAGACTCTGGAGCCAGGATGTCAGATTCCAATCAGATTTACCACGTTATCAGCCTTGGTGGGCACTTAGTGTCTATGAGCATCTGTAAAGTGGGGAGGGTACATTCAGAAGCTCACCTGAAGATGAGGACTCAAGGGCAACTGAGTATCTGGGAGACGACCCCAGAGGTGGAGCCACAGGAAAGAGAGGGAAGGAGCTGGCGGAGAGGGGTGGTCAGTAGCCCCTGAGCCACTGGGGCTAGGTCTGTGCTGTGACTTCAGGGAAGCCACAAAGAACATGACCTGACAGTTATCCCAGCCCTAGGTCAGGCGGGCAGCCTGAGCTCAGACAGGGCTCTGAGCGAGTGCATAAGTATAAATGGTCTGGACTGTTCTCCCGCTGTCATAATCTTTAAGGCCATTTTGCTCCTAGCGCCCAGATGGGAGGAAGGAGGTTGTTGGGTCTGGGGGGCCTCCAGCCCGCGGCAGCCTCCGCCCCCAGTGGGCTCCTCTCTGCCCCAGCGCAGGCGCTCACTGCTCACTTCCCACCCCACCCCCAGGTGGTCCAGTACATCGGGGAGATCTGCCGCTACCTGCTGAAGCAGCCGGTGCGCGAGGCGGAAGGACGGCATCGTGTGCGCCTGGCAGTGGGCAACGGGCTGCGGCCGTCCATCTGGGAGGAGTTCACGGAGCGCTTCGGCGTCCGCCAGATCGGCGAGTTCTACGGGGCCACCGAGTGCAACTGCAGCATCGCCAACATGGACGGGAAGGTGGGCGCGGGTGGGGCGGCCCGGGCAGGGCTAGGGGTTCGGGGAGCACTGCTCCCTCTGCCTCGCCGGCCTGGGTTCCCATAGAACAGCCTGGTTTGTGGTGGGCAGCCTTCCTGACAGCTTGCTCAGTCACCTGACTGTCACCCCTGAGTTCCAATTCACAGCATGGCTCTGCCTCAGCCTTTCAGAGCCTCAATTTGTAGCAATAGAGGTGGCAAGGGGGAGCAGGGCTCTGGGGGACCCAGGGCCAGGAATGGGGTGCTGATCTACTAGGCAAGTCACTCAGAGGGCTTCTTGGGCCTCTGTTTCCTCATCAGTAAATGGGATTAACAACTTAGGTTTGTTCTGATCATGGAACATCCCAAACTCAGTATAGCACCCTTTCCCCCTGCAGAAAGCTCTCTGAAAACATGCAGACGTTTATGATTAGCAAATATTATCTCTGCTATATCCTTGCAGGACCCTCCCTCTCCCTTATCAAGCATTTCCCACCCAATGTCAGGGACAGAAAAGGAGAAGAAGAATAAAGCAAGCGCCCCAGAGGCAGGCATTCTTTTCTGTCTCTTGCTGCTGGGTCCCCAGTGTTGGACGACAAGGCCTGGTCCCCACCATGCACATGAGTTGAATATGCAGCCCCAGAGTACACTCTTGTCAAACCAGCAGAGGTTGCTGCTGGAACAAACATGCCCAACCACGTGCAGCAGTGCAAACCCACTAGATGGGCATTTCTGCTCCTAGAACTGAGCCAGGCAGTGTGCCATGCACTGGGCAGAAGCTCTGCCAGGGTCCCTTCATGGCTTCAGAGTCACTCAGGGCATCCACTTCCTGCCAGCCTGGAGGGTTTTAAGGACCAAGAAGTGGTGGCCGACTGGCAGGTCTCCTCACGTGACTGCAAGGGAGGCTGGGAACGGGGAGAGAAGGGGATGATTCCTGGTGGGAGCCTGCACTTCATAACCCCCTCATTCAGATCATCGAAGGTCACAGAGTTAGTGCTAATTCTAGGCCCTGAGGCAGGAGAGGCAAGGTGTCGGGGGTGGGGGTGGGGGGAGGCCACACCATGTCACTGCAGGGCTCCTCGCTGACTGGGTTGGCCCCATCCCAGGTCGGTTCCTGTGGCTTCAACAGCCGCATCCTGCCCCACGTGTACCCCATCAGGCTGGTGAAGGTCAACGAGGACACCATGGAACTACTGCGGGATGCCCAGGGCCTCTGCATCCCGTGCCAGACCGGTGAGCAGGGTCCTGTCCAGTGCCCCCCGGGGAGCTGGGGGCCCCACCTCCTGCCCGCCCAGCACAGCCTGAGTGCTGCCTCCTCCCCAGGGGAGCCCGGTCTTCTCGTGGGTCAGATCAACCAGCAGGACCCTCTGCGTCGCTTCGACGGCTACATCAGTGAGAGCGCCACGAGCAAGAAGATCGCCCACAGCGTCTTCCGCAAGGGTGACAGCGCCTACCTGTCAGGTGTGCAGATCCCAGGGGCCGGCTGTGGGGGTGCTGGGCCACCGTCTCACCTCCCGCTCTCCCCTCTGCCAGGTGACGTGCTGGTGATGGATGAGCTGGGCTACATGTACTTCCGGGACCGCAGCGGGGACACCTTCCGCTGGCGTGGGGAGAACGTCTCCACCACTGAGGTGGAAGGCGTGCTAAGTCGCCTTCTGGGCCAGACAGATGTGGCTGTGTATGGAGTGGCTGTGCCAGGCAAGCTGGGGCTCTGGGGTGGTCCCAGGGTCCTGGGGGCAGCCCCAGAGGAGCCCAGCCAGGAGGAACTTGGAGGTACAAGTGCCCTGGTAGGCAAGACCTAAAGCAGTGCACAGCCTGGACAACCACTCAACAGGGTGGTGTCCTGGATCTGGAATTATTCTTCATGCCTGATGTTGCGCTTCAGTTTCCTCATCCAGGAAATGGGCTCATGAGATCAGCTGTGGCTCAAGGTTGCAGGGAGTGCAGCAGGAGCTCAATAAAGGGTTCACTGCTTCAGCGAGCATTATCCCAGGTGGATAGGGCTGGAGGTCAGAGGCCAGGGGCTGCCACTGGAGGATGGATCTAGTCTCATGGTGGGGCCAGGGTGGTGGTCTCAGCCAGGTCTCTGTCTCTAGGAGTAGAGGGCAAAGCAGGCATGGCAGCCATCGCAGACCCCCATGGCCGGCTGAGCCCCAACGCACTGTACGAGGAACTGCAGAAGGTGCTGGCGCCCTATGCCCGGCCCATCTTCCTGCGCCTCCTGCCCCAGGTGGACACTACAGGTGCGGCCCCTGCCTCTCCGTCCGCCCATTTGTCAGTTTCTCAACCATTTACTTACCCGTTCTGGTTCAGCCCCTGCGCCTGGTCTAACCTGCTGTCCACGGCCAGCTGGCACTATGAGCTAAGCTCTCCTCTTGTCATATTTGTGCGCTTCCTCCTTCCCGTTCCTCACTCCTACCCCACTGGCCATCCTGCAACGTTTGCTGCATCTCTTCATTTTCGGCATTTTTCCGAGGACTAGGGAATTTGAGTGAATCATCTCACACCTTTGAGGTTTCCTATTCTGTAAATCACCTGCTCGTATCTAGTATTGTCTCATTCTTTCCTTGTGATTTACGGGAGTTCCTCCTAATAGTGTAGATGTTAATTCCTTAGCAATTTCAGACATTTTAAATCTCCTCTATTTTGGAATCTGTTAACTTTGTCCATGGTGCCCATTATTGAAAAGAAGCTTTAATTTTGATACAAAGGTGAACACCACCATCATCACCTCTGCCTCTGCTTTTTTAATCTTGAGGTTTGTACTTTTCCAGTTTCTTTTTTTTTTTTTTTAATGGCCAAGCAGCATAACTTGCAGGATTTTAGGATCAAACCTGTATCCCCTGCAGTGAAAGTGCAGAGTCCCAAATACCAGGGAAGTCCCTGAAGTTTCATTAAAAAGAAAAAAAAAAAAACCCAACCTTCCTAATTCTTGAGCACACAGGGATTCTCCCTCGATTTTCTACAAACCCAGATCTTTCACAAAACCCCTCTTTAATTGTCTACTGCAGGGAGTGCAAACTTTTTCTTTAAGGCCCAGATAGTAAATATTTTCAGTTTTGCGGGCCACAGCCTCTGCAGCAATGATTCATCTCCTCAGCTGTAGGGCAGAAATAGCAGTGAGTAGTGTGTATGTGTCTGGGGGTGGCTTCCTCAGGTAGGGGGTTGAATTTGGTCCGTGGGTGGATCATGGGCCTATAAGTTGCTGACCCCTGACCTCCTGTGTGACTGACCCAGCCCTTTCACCTTCTTGGTCTTGTGTGGGGTGGACATGTGACAGGCAGGGAGTATACATGGAGTTTTGGGTCATGCGGGAGGTGGTCAGGGAGGCCTCCCTGGCGGAGGGAGCATGAAGCTGAGATCCAAAGGCCAAGGGGGAATCAGGAGGGCAAAATGGGGAAGAATGCTTCTGGCAGAGGGGACAGCCTATTCAGAGGCCTGGAGGTGCCAGAGAGAGTAGTTAGCTGGGGCAGGGGGTTCCTGGCAGCCCCCTGCCAAGTTCCCACCCCACCCCCACCCCTACTTCCGCCCCTGTCCCCACAGGCACCTTCAAAATTCAGAAGACCCGGCTGCAGCACGAGGGCTTTGACCCACGCCAGACCTCGGACCGGCTCTTCTTCCTGGACCTGAAGCAGGGCCACTACCTGCCTCTGGATCAGGGTGTCTACACCCGCATCTGCTCAGGCGCCTTCGCCCTCTGACACTCCTCTGTTGGCCCAAGACTCCGCACCAGGCCCAGCGAGCAGGGTGGGCTGGAGCCAGACAGACAGCCCTGCCCTGTCCTGGGGCAGAGAAGCCGGATCGCAGGAGGAGCCCTTGTTTCCCGCCTTCATCCTCCTCCTCTCCACCAGCTGGCTGCCCCTGCCTGTCTTCCACTCTCATGTCTGTGTGTCTGTCTGTGCTCCCTGCTTCTGGGCCTCCCTGCTGTCCCTGACTGCCCTCCCCTCTTCCTCCATCTCTCCTCCCCTGCTCACTTCCTGCCAAAAGTAGAACAGACGTTTCTGGGAGCTGCAGTCTGTGCGGGGGCCCACAGCTGTCCTGGGGGCCTCTTCGGGTCCTCCCGCAGAGGGTGGTAAACCCAGAGTGGGGCCGCTCCACCTCCCTCTCAGCTGTGCCTTATTAACAAACTCCACCCAGCCCAGCCCTCCCTAGGCTGCTGGATTCCAGGACATTGTAGCCCTGTAGGAGCTCCAGGCAGCCCCTCTGCCTTCCTTGCTGAATGAGGAGCTAGGGATAGTCTGTCTGGACAACCTGGGGGGGCCTCGGCCCAGGGCCCTCCAGGTCAGCAGGGATTTTCTGCCCAGCTGGGCCAATTGCCTTTTGCACTTCCTGTCCCTGGTGGCTCTCCCTTGTCTTGCCTGCCTTTCCTGATGCCCCAGAAACTTCTGGAACTGACTGTGACCACTTGGATGTTACTCCTGCCCAGTTGTCACCATGGAGCTCCTGCTGGAGGGGACCTGAAGATGGCCCTGGGAGGCTGCTTGGCCCACTGCTCAGATGCTTACCCTGGAGGAGGCCTCTTGGGGACCCCACCTGCCATGGCTGCTGGCAGGACCCAGGGGAACGGCAGCAGTGGCTTTGGGGGAGCTGCCAGGTCAGGGGTGGCCTCTGAGATGCCCTCAGGGGTTCCTGCCTATTGACTGTTCCCCTGACCTTGCTAGTGACAACTTGGACCCTTGATTGGTGACATCCCAAAACCACCCTGCCAGGACAGCCCGGACCTTCCCATCAGCTTTGTCGGTGGCTCATCCCAGACACCCATCGGTGGGGCTGGCCACCCAGACTGCCCCCCGTCCCTCCCTCTGGCAGCACCGCCCGGCAGCTAGAACAGCAAGGCCAGTAGCAAATGACCCCGTGCTGTTTCGCATGGGCCTTTTCAAGCACTGAGGTTTTGTTTCCTTGTTGAGTTTAAGAAATAAACCTGCAGAGCGTCTGGTGCCTGATAGGAGCTCAGCCATTCACCTTTTGTCTCCATGTGGCCCAGAACCCTGTGAGTCTCAGAGAGCAGAGAGCAGGCCCCTCCCAGGGAACACATGGTTGGTCGCCAGACACAGGCAAAACACACTCGGCCTTTACTGATAGCTCCTGTTGCCTCTTCTCCCACCTGCAAGGTCCAGGGTCTGGGGACTGGATAGGGGGTGGCGGTGCCACGGGTTAGCATTCTTACCACCTCCCTACAGCCTCTGGGTTCTGGCAGGTGCACAGGATGGCCCGGGACAAACAGTATGTCTCGGCAGGTCTGGCTTCCCCTCTCTGGGGGGCCAGCATGTGTGGCTGTAGCTCTGAGTGAGAGCCACCAGGCCTGCGAGGGTAACTGTCTGAGCTGGGATTTGAACCCAGGACATTGAGCTCCAGAGTTCATCTTCTCAGCTTCCTCCTCCAGAATTACAATGTCTGTCTTATCTTGTCTCCAAAGGAGAGAGGAAGAAAATCTTATGAAAATTGCTAGGTGCTAGGTGGGGGCACCCAGGGGGTTACTCTGGGGATGCATGGGGGTTGGATGAGTCCTGGACCAGCCTAAGAGTGGATGAACTATTGTTGTGGGGTGCTGGTCCTTCACTGCTCACGGTGCAAGGAAGGTGATGCAAGGTAGAGCCTTTGAGATGCCCAGTGAAGGTGAGAAAGATACGTCGTGGTGGGGATGGAGGCCCCTGGTGTGCTGATAAGCAAGTGCATTCTGGGTAACATCCCATCAGACATCCGACCACCTCCAAAGGTGTCATCATGGTCCCTGTTGAACAAATGAGGAAACTGAAGACACAGGGAGGGGAATGAAGTCCCTATCAGGGGCTCTAGTGAGGAAGTGGTCTAGTGGGGACCTTTCTCAGTGCACAGTCAGTCTCTCTAGCTGCAACAATGTAAGAAGTTCTCTCCGACCAGCAAGAAAATAATCCTGATGACTGTTCGGTTCCGGCTCTGTGTGTGTTTGCTCTTAAAAATTAATAGATTTTATTTATTACGACAGTCTGAGGTTTACAGAAAAACGAGCAGAAAGGACAGAGTTCTCATATGCCCTTTGACCGCTGTTTCCACTAGAATCAACATCTGACATTCGTGGGCTACATTTGTTACACCTGATGAGTTAATGTTGATACATTATTATTAAGCCAAGCCCACAGTTTACATTAGGGTTCCACTCTGTTGTACATTCTATGGGTTTCAACAATACATAATGGCTTGCAACCACCCTTAAGAGTATCACAAAGAATAGTTTCTCTTGCTCTAAAAATCCTATGTTCCACCTCTCATCACTCCTATCCCAACCTGTGGCAACCACTGTTCTTTTTACTGTCTCCCTAGTTTTGTTTTTTCCAGACTGTCATGGATGGATTTGGAATCAGACTGGGTGTCATCTTTTCAGAGTGACTTCTTTCATTTGGGGTTCCTCTATGCCTTCTTCTGGCTTGATAGATCTGTATTTTTTTTCCCCATGCCAAATTAGGAGCTCCGTTGCCCCTGGGGACCCTCAGTAAATCATGAAGAGAGATGGGAGCTGATAGTGCTCTGCCCCGAGCTGCTCCTTTCTGGATGGGCCCTGGAAGAATGTGCACAGAGAGGACGCCTGTACTTGTGGGAAGGGAAACGCCCCAGCCTGGTGTTGGCAAGTGTGCTGTGAGAGGCAGGGGCTGGGCCGTGCACAAGGGACCAGGAAGCAGCAGCAGCTGTCCGAGCGGGCACATGGAAGACGAGAGTTAGCGCCAAGAGCTTCCGGGATAGGGGGCTGCAGGCTGGGTCCCTGCCCCACACTCTTCTGGCGTTCCCATCACTTTGGGGAAGAGTCCAGGCTCTTTGGGTAGCACTGCTGTCCTGCAGGCTGCTTCCCTTGTACCATGGATAATTGTTTCCAGCCTGTGTCTGGTTTCAACGCCTTCATTCCCATTATTCCTTGTGCCTGAATCACTATTTTTAATTGAGCTAATTATGCAGACCATAAATTCGCCCTTTTAAATAGTGCAACATAGTGGCTTTTAGTATATTCACAGGGTTATGCAACCACCCCCTATGTCTAATCCCAGAACATTTTCATCACCCCAAAAAACCCTCATATCCATTAGAAGTCACTGCCCATCCTCTGTCTTCAACCTCTGGCAACTACTACTTCCTGTCTCTATGGATTTATCTATTCTGGATATTTCATAGAAATGGAATCACACAATCTGTGGCCTATGGTGTCTGACTTCTTTCTCTCAGCATGCTTTTAGATTCATCCAAGTTGCAGCTCATTCCTTTTTATGGCCAAACAATATACCATTGTATGGGTAGACCACATTTTTTTTTTAGCCACCAATTGATGGATGTTTTTTTATTTCCTTTTTTTTTTTTTTTGGCTATTGTGAGTAATGCTGCTGAGATCTTTTGTGTAAAAGTTTTTGTGTGAACGTATGTCCTGAATTCTCTTGGGTGTAAACCTAGGTGTGGAAATGCTAGGTCACATGGTAACTATGTTTAACCTTTTGAGGAACTGCCAGACTGTTTTCCACAGTGACTGTATCACTTTATATTCCCCGCAACAGCAGTGTGTGAGTTCCAGTTTCCCACATCCTCCTCAGCACTTATTTTCTGTTTTTTTTTTTGGCCGCACAGCTAGGCATGCAGGATCTTAGTTTCCCAACAAGCGGTCGAAATTGTGCCCCCTGCAGTGCAATCTTGGAGTCTTAACCACTGGACTGCCAGGGAAGTTCTGTCTTTTTTATTGTGATCATTTTAGTGGGTTTAGTGGGTATTCAGCGGTATCTCCTTATAGTTTTGGTTTGCATTTCTCGAGGGCTAATAAGTAGAACATCTTTTCATGTGTTTGTTCTTGCCTAGTTGCTAAGTCCTGACTGACTCTTTGCCATCCCATGGACTGTAGCCCACCAGGCTCCATGGAATTCTCCAAGCAAGAATACTGGAGTGGGTTACCATTTCCTTCTCCAGGGGGATCTTCCCAATCCAGGGATCGAACCTGCATCTCCTGCATTGGTAAGCAGTTTCTTTACCACTGAGCCACCTGGGAAGCCATCTGTATACCTCCTTTGAAAAGAAATGTCATTCAGATCCTTTGCCCAGTTTTTAACTGGGTCGTCTATTTAGAGTTGGAAGACTTCTTAATGTAATTCTGTATACTAAATCCTTATAAGATATGGTTTGCAAATTTCTCCTATCCTGTGGATTGTCTTTTCACTCTTTTGGTAGTATCCTTTGAAACGTATTTTTCATTTTGATGAAACTCAGTTTATCTGTCTTTTTTCTGGCCACACTATGCAGCATTTGGGAACTTAGTTCTCCAACCAGGGATTGAACCTGTGGCCCCTGCATTGGGAGCATGGAGTCTTAACTGCTGGACTGCCATGGAAGCCCCACGCTTGCTTTTGGAATCATTTTCTAACCCAAGGTCATAAAGATTGATGGATCTGCTTTCTAAGAATGTTTTCATTTTAGCCCTGACATTTAAATTTTTGTGCACGGTTTGAGGTGGGGATCTCTATTAGTTTTCTAGTGCTGAGGTGACAAATACCGCTAACTTGGTGGCTTAACACCAGTCATTTTACAGTTCTGAACGTGAGAAGTCAGAACTGGACCTTACTTGGCTAAAATCAAGGTTTGACAGGGCTGCTTTCCTTCTGGAGTTTCTGAGACAATCCACTTCCTTGCCTCTTCCAGCATTTAGAAACTGCCCACATTCCTTGACTCGTGGCCTCTTCCTCCCATCTTCAAAGCCATCAGCAGTGGGCTGAGTCTTTTTCATGCTGTCATTTCTCTGGTCCTCCTCCTCCTGCCTCCTCCTCCCATTTTCAGTGACCCTTGTGATGATATTGTGCTCATTCATGCAATCTCTTCTAAGGACAGGTGATTAGCAACCTAATTCAATCTGCAACCTTCATTTCCCCCTGCCAAGTAACCTAACAAATTCATAGATTTAGGGAACATAGATTTTGGAGAAGGCAATGGCACCCCACTCCACTCTTGCCTGGAAAATCCCATGGATGGAGGAGCCTGGTGGGCTGCAGTCCATGGGGTTTCGAAGAGTTGGACATGACTGAGTGACTTCACTTTCACTTTTCACTTTCCTGCATTGGAGAAGAAAATGGCAACCCACTCCAGTGTTCTTGCCTGGAGAATCCCAGGGATGGGGGAGCCTGGTGGGCTGCCGTCTATGGGGTCGCACAGAGTCAGACACGACTGAAGTGACTTAGCAGGGTGTGGACACCATTGGGGGACTTTTTCTGCCTACTACAGGGTTCAATTTCATTCTTTTGCATGTGACTAATTTTCCCAGCACCAGTTGTTGAAAAGACTATTCTTTTCGTATTGAATGCTTCTGGCACCCTTGTTGAAGAGTCACTGATCACAGACATATGGCTTGTTGTTCTAGCTCAGCTCTATTCCATTGATATATCTGTGTACTGTATGTCAATACCACAGTTTGATTACTATAGCTTTGTAGTAAGTTTGAAATCAAGAAGTGTGAATCCTCCAATTTAGTTCTTCAAGACTGGTTAGCTATTTGGGGCCCCCTGCAATTCCTCATGAATTTTAGGATCAGTTTGTTGCTATCTCAAAAAAGGCTCTCAGAATTTTGATAGGGATTACATCATGTTTATAGACCAGTTTGGGGATTGTTGCTATCTTAACAGCTTTCCCATGTGGCTCAGAGGTAAAGAATCTGCCTGCCCATGCAGAAGATGCAGGAGTCACAGCTTTGATCCCTGGCTTGGTAAGATTTCCTGAAGGAGGAAACGGTAACCCACTCCAGTATTCCTGCTTGGAAAACCCCATGGACAGAGGAGCCTGGCGGGCTACATACAGTCCACAGGGTCGGACACAACTGAGCACAAGCACACAGGCTATCTTAACAATATGAAGTTTTCCAATCCATGAATGTGGGATGTTTTTCCATTTATTAAGATCATATTTTAAGTTACTTTTTGGCAAAGTTTTATAGTTTTCAGCGTATAAGTCTTGCACCTCTTTTGCTAAAATTATTAAGTATTTTATTCTCTTTGCTGCTATTATAAATGGAACTGTTTTCTTAATTTGCTACTTCTTTGAAAGATGCAGTACCTAGGCAAATCTCACTGCACTTATTACACTATCCTAAACTCTCAGGTTCTGAGGTGGTCCAGCTGCCCTGACCCACCAGACCTCCTGCCCCTTCCAATCTTCCCTGCTCATGTTATTCCCTGAATATTCTATCTTATCGGGCTTCCCTCCTGGCTCAGTCGGTAAAGAATCTGCTTGCCTGCAATGCGGGGGACCCCGGTTCAATTCCTGGGTCAGGAAGATCCCCTGGAGAAGAAAATAACAACCCACTCCCTAAGAGTCAGACACGACTGAGTGACTTCACTTTCACTTTTCACTTTCATGCATTGGAGAAGGAAATGGCAACCCACTCCAGTGTTCTTGCCTGGAGAATCCCAGGGACGGGGGAGCCTGGTGGGCTGCCGTCTATGGGGTCGCACAGAGTCGGACACGACTGATGCGACTTAGCAGCAGCAGCAGCAGCAGCCAGTATTCTTGCCTAGAGAATCGCATGGACAGAGGAGCCTGGCAGGCTACAGTCCATGGGGTCACGAGAGTCGGACACGACTTAGCGACTAAACCACCACCATTCTATCTTATCAGCCAAGGCCCACTTGTCTCTCTCGGAGCTTCTCCAGGCAAGACCCAGAGGGGAGGAGATCTCCACAGAAACATGCAGGACAAATTCAACACAGCTGCTACACCGTGCCACAATTCAGGAGGGTTGAGAGGACTCTGTGAACAAACGAAATACACCCGTCCTTATCAAGTATATACTTTAAAATACATAATTATACTTTAACTAAAGAGAAAAACAACAAATACCAACAAGATAAACGTGCTAGTTCAGAAATTTCAAAGCCCACCAAAATCCCCGCCCTCGAAGAAATCGGCTCCCTCTAACCCCACCGCAGGGCCCCCTCATTGCGAGCCTCGAAGCTCTGAGCTCCGCTCTCTAGGCCCGCCCTGATATCAGGAAGTAGAGCTCAGCTGCACCTACTCTGCCTGCTCCAGCCCAGGAAAAAGCTCCATGATCAGGCAAAAAAATCGGTGAGCGCATCAGGACCCACTGCCCGGCCTCTCCGGGACGTCATTCGTGGGTCTGCGCATGTGCTACAGACACCTGGGTAGCGGGACCGGCGTTCACGCAGGCGCACTCGTGGCCGCCGGGAGGGCTTCCTCCTCCCTGCCACCGCCATCGCCATGGCCGCGCCGGCCCCCCGCCTCATCTCTGTCTTCTCGAGCCCGCAGGAGCTGGGTGCGTCTTTGGCGCAACTGGTAGTGCAGCAGGCAGCATGCTGCCTGGCGGATGCCGGCGCCCGCTTCACGCTCGGCTTGTCCGGCGGCAGCCTTGTCTCCATGCTAGCCCGCGAGCTGCCCGCTGCCGCCGCCCCCGCTGGACCCGCTAGCCTCGCGCGCTGGACGCTGGGCTTCTGCGACGAGCGCCTTGTGCCCTTCGAGCACGCCGAGAGCACGTACGGCCTGTACCGGGTGAGAGCTACGGGGGCCGCCGGGGGTCACGCCGAGAGGGCCGTGCACATCGCCTGGACCCGGCTACGGAGGCCACCCGGGGTCATGTCGAAAAGGCCGCGCCCACCGCCTGGACCAGGCGACGAGAGTTATGCAGGGTAGCACCGTGCCCTCTGCCTGGACTGGAGCTGGGAATGGTCTGCTGGGTGCCCTGAGGTTCCATCTGGGGTGCACCTCCACTGCCACCCGGGTGGACCGGTGATGCATTTTGTGTGTGTGTGCTCTGTCGCTAAGTCGTGTGCGATTCAGGTGGCCAAGTAGAGGGCATGAGCAAAGGCATAGAGGCGAAACTTGGTGGTCCATTCCAGGACTTCGAGACGCTCAGGCGCTGCAGGCTAGTAAGTGCAGAGGCCGAGTTAGGGAAGAGCCAGGTAGGCGGGATCTGGTGTGGAAACTGGGCCTCGGTTTCCCCATCTCTAACCTGGCAAGTTCTCTTTGATCTCCACTCTGCTTGTGGCGCTGTCAACTCCGTGGCTGGTTATCTTTGGCCTGGGGCCCCAGACTCCTATAGAATCAGGGAAACCCCCCACCCCCATTTTATAAGAAGGGAAACTGAGGCCTGGAAGAGCTATGATCTGAGCTGCCCTCCACTCCCCCACCCCCTCCCGCGCATCTGAGTCAACTCTTCCTGCTGTGGATGGAGAAGGAAAACCCACCCAGGGAGGTGTGGGAAGGGTGGGTTTGGCCAGAAGCCTCAGATTGCTCAGGTCCTGGGTGTGTTGAGTTCTCTTCGAAAAGAAGCTTGAGCTGTTTTGTTTGTTTGTTTGGTAATAAGGAAGGTTTACTGATTACCATGGCTTTATCCACATCATCTCATGAAACCCTACAAGTGACTATGAGGCGGGGACTGTTAGTACCTGCATTTCATAGATGGAGAAACTGAAGCCAGACAAGGAGAGTCACCTAGTGACCAGTGAGGGAGCTGGGGTATGAACCTGCCTGGCGGAACCCCCCAGAGAGCACCCGGGACACATTTCAGGGGCAGGGGTCACTCAAGTCTGCTTTCCTGCGTGTCTTCCCCTAGAGCTTAATTTAAAAGTGACCCCGTGCTTCTTTTTTACTTTGCCAGACTTTGAAAGACTTTTTAAAATTTTTTTATTTTTGAAGATTTTTTTTTTTTTGATGTGGACCATTTTTAAAGTCTTCATTGAATTTGTTGAATATTGCTTCTCTTTTATGTTTTGGTTTTTTGATGGTAAGGCGTTTGTGATCTTAGTTCCCTGACCAGGGACGGAACCCATATCCCCTGTGTCAGAAGAGGAAGGTCCCTGAAAGACTTTTAATTAGGAAAGCCATACTTGCTCAAGTAACAGAATCCTAACAAAACAATAGAGAGAAAGTTGCAAGGATGTTCAGTGTGTGTGTGTGTGTGTGTCCTTGTATCCAGCACTAGGGACAGTTCCCTTGAAGGGCTCATAGTGGGGTGGGGCACCAACACACAGGGCAGTAAGAGTGGAAATCCATTCATAGCCGCCGTGCAATGCAGTTTGGACAGAAGATAATAGTGTGAGATGATGGGGACTTCCCTGGTGGCTCAGAAGGTAAAGCTCCTGCCTATAATGCAGGAGACCCGGCAATCCCTGGGTGGGGAAGATCTCCTGGAGAAGGAAATGGCAATCCACTCCAGTATTCTTGCTTGGAAAATCCCATGGACGGAGGAGCCTGGTAGGCTACAGTCCATGGGGTCGCAAAGAGTCGGACACGACCGAGTGACTTCACTCCCTGGTAGTCCAGTGGCTAAGACTCCACGCTCCCAATGCAGGGGGGCCTGGGTTTGATCCCTGGTCAGAGAACTTAGTGGAGAAGGCAGTGGCCCCCCGACTCCAGTACTCTTGCCTGGAAAATCCCATGGACGGAGGAGCCTGGTAGGCTGCAGTCCATGGGGTCGCTAAGAGTCAGACATGACAGAGTGACTTCACTTTCCCTTTTCACTTTCATGCATTGGAGAAGGAAATGGCAACCCACTCCAGTGTTCTTGCCTGGAGAATCCCAGGGTTGGGGGAGCCTGGTGGGCTGCCATCTATGGAGTCGCACAGAATCGGACACGACTGAAGTGACTTAGCAGCAGCAGCAGCAGCAGGGAACTTAGATCCTGCATGCTACAGTGAAGATCAAAGATCCCAAGTGCTGCAATTAAGACCCAGTCCAGCCAAATAAATATTTTTTAAAAACTGTGAGATGATAAGAAGTGCCAGGGGAGAAGGGAGAGCATCCTTCAGCCAGGGCAGTGGGGCGCTCTGAGGAGGTGACACTTGGGCAGCGACCAGGAGGATATGAGGAGCTGGCCACAGGTGAGCTGGGGCACAGGGTACAGCAGAGGCAAATACTATGCGGTGGGAACAGATGTGGGGCGAGGATTTGCTCCTGCCAGTTTCCCCCGGAAGGGAATCATATTAGTTTCCTGGGGCTGTGGTAGCAAAGTACTAACCAATGGGTAGCTTAAAACAACAGTCATCAATTCACAGTCCTGGAGGACAGAAGTTCAAAATCAAGGTGTCAGCAGTCCCATGCTCCCTCCAAAGGCTCTCAGGGAGGAGGCTTCCTTGCCTCTTCCAGCTTCTGGGGGTTCCAAGCTTGTGGCCACATCACTCCAATCTCTGTCTCTGTTTCTCCGTCACTTGTTCATCTGATTCTCTCTTTGTGTCCTCCTCTTGTAAGGACACAAGTCTTTGAATTTAGGGCCTTTCCAAATGCCCTGTGACCTCATCTACGCTAATGACAACTGCAAGGCCCTCTTTCTAAATAAGGCCACATTGTTTTTTTTAAATTAATTAATTATTTTTGGCGGTGCTAGGTCTCTGTTGCCAAATGGACTTTTCTCTAGTTGTGGTGAGCGGGGACTGCTCTAGTTGCAGTGCCCGGGCTTCTCACTGTGGTGGCTTCTCTTGTTGCGGAGTTCCGGCTTCTGTAGTTGTGGCTCCTAGGCTCTAAAGCACAGGCTCAGTAGTTGCGCACAGGCTCAGTGGCCCTGCAGCACGTGGGATCACCCCAGATTAGAGATCAAAGCCGTGTCTCCTGCATTGGCAAGTGGATTCTTTGTCACTGAGCCACCAGGGAAGTCCATATTCTGAGATTCCAGGTGGATGTCAATTTGGGGGCGGGATCACTAAGCAACATGGTACAGGGATGCAGAGGGGTTCCTCTCCTGGAGGATGGGCCCTGGGCAGCTGCGGTTCTCCAAGTATGAATGGTTCACCCTGTACCATGGGCCTTCTGCTGTCCAGGCTGGGAGGAAGAGCTGGGCCCACCTTCCTGGGGATGGTTCCTCAGCACCTGCAAAGTGTTTAGAGAGAACCCACCCAATCAACCAGCCGTTCCAGGTCTAGGAACCTGCCAAACCGATGTCCAGCCTGAGGAGGAGGAAATGGCTCTGAGCCTCTAGGGGGAGGGCAGCTACGAAGGGGACTCAGGTGACAGAAATAGGGTGCCCGTACTCCCCCCTGACTTCACTCATACGATCCCCAAGGGTGTGTGTAGATAGGGACCTTGGGCAAAGCTGGTCTTTCCAACAGTGCATCTGTCTGATCGTGCTCCTCCCCAGCTCATACACCCTCCTTGGCTCCCTGTTACGCTCAACACAGAGCCTGCACTCCTCTGGCCAGCACTGGTGGGGAGTCAGCACCCTAAGTTCTGGCTGGCTCATCCCATGTCCTTGCTGCCTTCCCCCTCTGCTCCAAACACTATATTTTTGTTGTTTACCTACTTTTACTTTGTGGGTCAGCCCGGCGTTGCCTTGGCTGAGCTAGGCCCTGCCCAAAAGGAGGCACTGAGGTGGGGGTTGCCAGCATCCATCCCAGGGCAGATCAAAGACCATGGGGCTCATCTCTGCGGGAAAGGGCTGGAGCCTTCTGCCTTGCAGGATGCCTGACTCCAGGTTCTTCTGCATTAAATCCACTGATCATAGGCTGGGGTGCTTGCTATGGACCGGGCATGCTCATCCTGTAGGGCAACCCAGAAGAGATCAGTGCTTACCACGGTTACATGTCATACCCCGGGAAAGGGCTGGAGCCTTCTATCTTGCAGGACGCCTGACTTCAGGTACTTCTGCATTAAATCCACTGATCATAGGCTGGGGTGTTTGCTGTGGGCCGGGCATGCTCACCCTGTAGTGCAACCCAGAAAAGAAATCAGTGCTTACCACAGTTACATGTCACACCCCCAAGCAGCAGTTGGGGAAGGTGCAGGCAGAGGTGGCTGCTCAGAGGAGGCAGCTTGAGGAATGTGTAAGAATTTCCCAGGCAGGATCAAGAGCTGGTGTACCTGCTGAGGCCTGGAGGTCAGCAGGACCTCCTGGAGGGCTGAGAGGAGCTAGGTTTTATCCTGAAGCCCAAAGGACCCTGGGCGTTTAGAAACAGGATCCTGATGTGGCTAGACAGGTGCAGGCCAGAGCCAGGAGACCTCCAATCACCAGGGACTTGAAAGACCTCTGGCTGAATGCCACTGGGATCCTCACTCACACAGGAAGTGGGTATAATGACAGTCATGTCCTAACCTGGAGGATCCAGGTAGTCCCAGGTGTAAGCCCCATGCCCCCACTGACTGTATGTTGCTGTTGGTGACACTGTGCCTCTGTCCGCTGCAGACCCACCTGCTCTCCAAGCTCCCTATCTTCGACAGCCAGGTGATCACCATCAACCCTGCATTGCCTGTGGAGGAGGCGGCTGAGGACTACGCCAAGAAGCTGAGACAGGTGAGCGCGTTGGAGCCGCTGCAGGGAGACGTCATCCACCCAGTGGGCTCTCCCAGAGTGATGGAGTAAGCCTACTGGTGACACTGAGTGGTCATCACAGCAGAAGCTCTCCCTGGGGATGGTCAGTAGACCCAGTCTCACCCTGGACAGACCCCTTTGAGGGTCCCCCTCTCAGAGGCCACAGCACTGCTCTGGGGGAACCCCCAAAGGCGGCCTCACTTCTGACACCCTGGCAGTAGGCCTGGGTATTCACATCTTGGGCACAGCTGCATCCCCAGATTGTCAGGCCATTGAGACAGTGAAGTGTGAGGCCTTGCAGATTAATAGAGTTCCTTTTTTTTGCAGATAAGGCTGAGCCTGGCTTACTGTGTTACAGCAACTTGTTTTTCTGACAACTCTTTCTTTGTGTCCTCTGAGCTCTTCCCTCACAACTTCTCGGGACTGTCTTCTTTCCCCATCCAGGCCTTCCAAGGGGACTCCATCCCGGTTTTTGACCTGCTGATTCTGGGTGTGGGTCCTGATGGCCACACCTGCTCACTCTTCCCAGACCACCCCCTCCTGCAGGTGAGCACACCCCCAAAGGCCCTGCTCACGTCTGAGCCCCGACCTCTGCCATCTGGGGCTTCCAGAGGGTTGGGAGGTGCCTGCAGAATGGTGTGAGTCAGCCTCAGCCAACAGGCGTGCCCACTGGGGCTTGACCCTTCTGAGCCTCAGTTCACCCATCAAAACGGGCCTTCAATCAAGTACCACAGAATTAGCAGGGTGGGATGGAATGGTGGCTGGATGGTGCCTGGCCTGTGTGAGTACTCAGGAAGTCAAGTGGTGTTTTCCTGTTTCCACCTTGGGCTTCCCTGCCCCCAGGAGCGGGAGAAAATTGTGGCCCCCATCAGTGACTCTCCGAAACCACCTCCGCAGCGCGTGACCCTCACTCTTCCCGTGCTGAACGCAGCTCGAACGGTCATCTTTGTGGCGACAGGAGAAGGCAAGGCAGCTATTCTGAAGGTAACAGTGAGGGCCCCCTTCCCCAGAAGGTTGTAGGCGGAGAATGTGATCCTAGACACTGCTGTGCGGAAAGCACCAGATCCCAAGGCATTTCGGTAATTCTTGGGTTGAAGGAGGGATGAAAACTGCAAATACAGGCTAGTTAGGGGTTAACTATTATGAATTGAAATTGACGAGATATGGCCAAGATGGCTCAGAGGTAAATTCATAGCACTTAATGTGAATACGTATATATTTCATTATTAACTAGAAAACAATTGAAATAAACCAGTCAAGCACTTTAGAATGAGAACAAAGGAAAATAACATAAATCTAAGAAAAGTCAGAGGAAGGAATAAGTGAGATTGAAATCACTGAATTGGCTCATATTCTTAAAAACTTAACGGTAAATAGATCCATAACATAGACAGAACCATGCATAGACAGAGCCATAACACAGACATAGATCCACAGCATAACAACTACCCCTGGTGAAACTGGAGAAAAATCATATGTAGTAGGAATAAGTTTTAAAAAAAAAAGTAGGAATAAGAAGGTATATACATAATATATTAGGAAAGTATAAAATTAATAAATTTATATTGGGCTACCCTGGTGGCTCAGTGGTAAAGAATCCTCCTGCCAATGCAGGAGACATGGGGTTCGATCCCTGATCCAGGAAGATCCCACATGCCATGGGGCAGCTAAGCCCAGGCACCACAACTGCTGAGCCTGTGATCTAGAGCCCACCAGCTGCAACTCCTGAGCCCACGTACTGCAGCTGTTGAGGCCCACATGCCCTAGAGCCCACCCTTCACAGCAAGAGAAGCCACCGCAATGGAAGTGGATGTCCCACAGCTAGAGAGTAGCCCCCACTCGCCACAACTCGAGAAAAAGCCCACGCAGGAGTGTAGACCCACCACAGCCAAAAATAAATAAAACCACATTTTAAAAAATCATAAAGTGGATATTAAAAATAAACAAAAAAAACACTTTAATCACCATCACTGAAAAGACCAACCACTATGGGAGAAACTAGACATATTTTTAAAGATAAATAAGTAACAATTCTTCCACCAACTGTGGGCCCAGATGTCTCCATGAGGGTGGCTAATGTTAGGGTTCAGGGTGCAGACTCCAGCAGACCCAGTGTCCCTGCCAGTGACACCCAGCATGGCCTTAGATGGCCACTGAACGCCCCCGCCCCACCAAGCCTCAACTTTCCCATCTGCAAGGTGCGCTAGGAGGGTTCCTCCCCATGGACCTCCTGAGGGTCAGTGAAGGCAGCTGCAACTCACAGTCCCCTCACAGGAGGCTGCCCTCAGCCTCAGCTTCCCTGACTGTAAAAAGAGGGGTGAGAACAGAGGCAACCCTGCAGGGCTGTGGTCAGAAGTGAACAAGTTAATGATTCAGAGTGCTTGCGGCAGACCCAGCTGGCAGAGAGTACTATTTCCCATGCCTGCTGATCATGAAATCACATTAGAGGGTCAGCCCACCACAGCTGGAGGGACTGAATCCTCCTGACAGCTAAGAAGGCTTTTGACCTTTTTAAGCGGTTGGGAGAAAAAGCAAAAGAGGAGGAGTATTCTTTGGTGTGTGAAAATGTTACAGAATTCAGATTTCAATGTCCACGAATAAAGATTTGTTGGAACCTGGCCATACCCACTTGGCGACGAGTCATCTGCTGGTACTTTTGCCCTGTAACAGCAGAGCCGAGTTGTTGCAACAGAGTTGGGGTGTGATCTGCAGAGCTGAAATAGTGACTCTCTGGTCTTGGCAGCAAAGGTGTTCTGGAGACTTCCCTGGTGGTCTACTGGCTAAGACTCCATGCTCCCGATGCAGGGGGCGTGAGTTTGATCCATGGTCAGGGAACTACATCCCACATGCCACAATTAAAGATGCCCAGTGCTGTGGCTAAGACCTGTTGCAGTCAAATAAATATATTTTTTAAACGTGTTAGAAAAAAAAAAAAGTGTGCTGACCCCACTGTTAAATGGTCACAGATGATAAAAAGGAAGAGACCCCCGTCTCTGCTGGTTGCTTGAAGCCAGGACATCTGGGAAGGGTGATCTCAACTTCTGAGGGTTGGAGAGGTCTGAGGGGTGCCGGGGTGCAGGTGGGGCCCCACGCTCCTGCCCTCTCCACACAGCGCATTTTGGAGGACAAGGAAGAGAACCCGCTCCCCGCCGCACTGGTTCAGCCCAGCACTGGGAAACTTTGCTGGTTTCTGGACGAGGCAGCAGCCCGA
The DNA here is from genome assembly GCF_003369695.1 of Bos indicus x Bos taurus. Classification (NCBI taxonomy): domain Eukaryota; kingdom Metazoa; phylum Chordata; class Mammalia; order Artiodactyla; family Bovidae; genus Bos; species Bos indicus x Bos taurus. The sequence goes on from NC_040082.1 coordinate 104,874,947, forward strand.
CTCCTGACCGTGCCCTTCGAGAAGCATTCCACTTTGTAACCCGTGCCGAGAGATGCCACAGCTGCTACTATGTGCAGCCCCAATGGCCTGGGACATTCTGGGGCTGGGCCCCACTGCCAGCCCACTCCAGGCTTTATTTTAGAAAAGCCGAGTGGTGCCACTGGAAGCTGTAGGGTCTGGCCACCAGGCCCACCCAGGGGCTTAGCCCATGGGCCGTGGCTCTGGGTGAGTCATATTAAAAGGAGCATCTGTTTGAAGTTTCCACTGTCTCGTGGTCCTTGGTGGGTGGTGGGACCATTGGGCTCTAGGTGGCGCGCCTGACTCGTAACACTCATCCCAGCCTGTGGAGGGCAGGGATGGGCATCTGGCATGAGTGTCCTGGGCCTGCCATAGCAAAGTACCACACATCAGGTGTCTTAAAATAAATGCAGGTCACTGTCTCACAGTTCACAAGGCCAGAAGCCTGAAACCTCCATGTCAGGAAGGTTGGACCCTTCCAGAAGCTCTGCAGGAGTCTGTCTCCAGGTCTCTCTCATGGCTTCTGGTTGCTGCTGGCAGTTCTTGGCCTTTCCTGGCTTGGAGATGCCTCACTCCAGTGTCTGCCTCTCTTGTCTGGCAGACTCTCTGTGTCTGGCCTTCTCTTCGTGTGTCTTTCCGTATCTTGTCCTTTTCTTTTTTTCTTTTGGTTTGTCTTGTTTTTTTTCTTTGGCCACGCCCTTAGGTTTATGAGATCTCAGGTCCCAGACCAAGGATTGAACTTGGGCCACAACAGGGAAAGCCTAGAATCCTAACCACTAGGCCACCAGGGAACTCACTCCCATCCTCTTCTGATATGGACCCCTGTCCTTGGACATAAGTCCACCCTAAGTCCTAAATCTTGAGAGTTTGTCTCAAGATCCTTAATTCATTATGTCTATAAAAATGCTTATTCCAAATAAGATCGCATTCTGAAGTTTCAAGGGTTAGGACATGGACTTAACTGTTTTTTTTTAACTGTATTAAAATAACACATAACATAAAATTTACCATCTTCACCATTTTTATACAATTCAGTGTTTTCAAATACATTTACCTGCCATCCATCCCCATAACTCTTTTCACCTTGTAAATCTAAAACTCTGTATTTGGGACTTCCCTGCCGGTCCTGTGGCTAAGACGCTGTGCTCCCAGTGCAGGGCGCCCAGGTTCAATCGCTGGTCAGGGAACTAGAGCCCCCATGTCGCAACTAAGACCCAGTGCAGCCAAATAATTAAATAAAAATAATATATATGTATAAATATGTGTAGATATTTGCTTATTTTAAAACCGCATACTTATTAAATGCTCACTTTCTATTCTTTCCTCTCCCCAGCCCTGGCAACCACCATTCTGTTTTCCGTCTTTATGAATTTTCTTTTTGGAAGTATAGTTGATTTACAATGCTGTGTTAATTTCTGCTGTACAGTACATTATTCAGTCACATACATATACATTTTCTATATTCTTTTCCATCCATGATTTATCACAGAGTATTGAATGTTGTTCTCTGTGCTATACAGTAGGACCTTACTGCTTATCCTCTTATCTTTATGATTTTGGCTACTCTTAAGTGCATCATACAATTAAAATCATACAGTATTTGTATTAATGTGATGGGCTTATTTCACTCTGCACAGTGTCCTCAGGATTCATCCATGTTGTAGTGTGTGTGAACTTCCTTCCTCTTTAAAATACGATCATATCACATTTTAGTTATTTATTCATCAGTCGGCGGACCCTCGGGTTACTTCTGTGTTTTGCTATTGTGGATAATGCTCCTGTGAACAAGGGTGGACAAATATCTCTTCCAGAGCCTACTCTCAATTCTTTTCAACAGACATCCAGAAGTGGAATTGCTGGGTCATATGCATATGGTAATTCTAGTTTTAATTTTTGGAGGACCTTCTGTTGTTTTCCATAGCATTTGTACCATTTTTATATTCCCGCCAACAGTACACAAGGATTCCCATTTCTCCACATCCTGGCTCACGCTTGTTTTCTGGTTTCTTGATGGTGGCCTGTAGATATTATCCTTTGGGGGGGACACAGTTCAACCCTCTCCACTCTCACTTGGCCGAACTCCCGCTGCAAACCCAGGGTCAGGGTGACTTCTGCACTTGGCCCTGCTGCAGGTCTGCTGAGAACCTTGAATGTGCCAAGGCACTGCTTCTTTGCCTCAGGGCTACAGCATTTCCCCAGAGTGTGTCCGCTTATGGCCCACCTGGCTCCAGGGGCCAGGGCAAGCAGAGTGGGCGAGGGGCGTGGGAAGTGAAACCTCAAATCCGAAACCACAGAAAGTGAAGTTTCTTTCAACATCTTGTCTGGGTTGATCACTCAGATGTGAGAGTGAGGAAGTGGGACCGATTCTGAGCGGAAACCGAGGAAGGTCGAGGAGAGGTTTGGAAGGAAAGCTGCCCAGCCGTGACCTTGGACAACAGCAGGTGTTATGACCCCTGAAGCCGCAGGCAGAGGCTGAGAAGTGGAGGGAAAGTGATTAGACAGAAAGACCCCATGTGGAGGGCCCTGCCTGAGGCATGTCACTTCTCCTGTGCCCCTCTCCCGGTAGCAGCAGCTGTTCCTGCTCCAGACCTGCCTGTGGCTCCCCTTTGCCTTCATAGTGAAACCCATCCTTCTCACTCGACCCACAAGCCCCCATGTGGCCCCTGCAATCCCCCACCCTCCTACCTAATATCTACTCCCCATTCACTCTCCTCCAATCCATCCACCTTGTGTTCTTCCTGGAACCAGCCGAGTCCGTTCCCACCTCAGGGCCTTTGCATGGCTTGACCCTTGTTTCCTTCAGATCGTGGTGCACCATAACCTCTCTGACCCCTCCTTGCCCCTAGCATTTTCTATTTTTTCCCATTCCATGTTTCTCCCTTATCCATACTGTCTGACAGTTTTGTTGTTGTGCTAACCAGTGGCCCACGGGGGCTGCCGTGTGGTCTGTTTTGCCCATATCTGCATCCCCTGCTCAGGGATGGCACTCAGGCTATTATGGAGTGATGTTGAAAACAGGAATTCTGGGGAATTGGTGAAGATTACAGTCAGATGTTCCTGGTTTAAACAAAATGGAGATTTAGCTTTTCCTCTGGAGGGAGGCCACCCAGAACTGGTGGAGCAATGTCGTGAACTCTTTGGGGACTCTGCAACTGACATCATAGTTGTGCATTGTCATCACAAGAGTTTTACCTCGTGGTCCAAAGTGGCTGCTTATGCTCCAGCCATCATGTCCATGTTGCACCCACTGGAATTTGATGCTCTCTTCATCTGAAATCCTGTGAAAACCCCATCTGATCACATTTCAGTCTGAAATGTAGACCTTCCTTCCTCCCTGTCTGCCTTTCTGTCTTTCCTCCCTCCCTCTCTTCCTTCCGTTGCCAAACACTGAGGACTGCTTTGTGCCAGGCAGTGGAAAAACAGGTGAAGGGGTAAGGAGGCCCAACTCATTCAACACAGTCCTCTGCTGTAGACGGGTAAAGCAGGATCTGAAGGGACATGTCCCACCTGTCTACAGCAGAACAGTGGCACCCCACCTACTCCTGCCCTAGCACGGACCCCAGGACTGGAGGTGTCAGTCCAGTTCTGTCTTCCCAACATGGGGCTGGACTAGGCCTGAATCCTCTTGGGTCCCAGAATCACTCTGCCTGGGTACAGATGAGCGGATAGGTACATGATTTAGATGCCCTATCCCTGCCTTCTCCCCATTTCCCTGCCCTCCCCACACTATCAGTTGCTCTCATGTGCTGCCAGATGTCTGCCCTTCATCCACCCTCCAAGGCCAGCTAGGTCTTTTTTCTCCACCCGCACCCTGGGGCAGCCCCTACAGAAACCACCGGTTCTGGGGAACTTGGCCCAGGGGAAGCAGGAGGACACAGGTGCAGGGTGAGGCGGGCGGGGCAGGGGGCAGGGCAGAGTGGGGAGCAGGTATCCCGCGCACACACCCTAGGACTGTGCTCTGGCTTTGGATCCCAGGCGGCTGGCCTTGCAGCACTCGGGCCCCGCAGGTCACCTTGCTCCCAGGGTGGCCCCTGAGCTGAGGAACCTGGGGCGTTGTGGGGAACAAAGGGGTGTTTACTTCACTCAGCGGAGCCCAGGAGACGGCAGCAGGATGGGCGGGCGCCCCTCGAGCCCCCTGGACAAACAGCAGCAGCAGCACCTGAAGGGTGAGTGAGGTGGGAAGGAGCCCAATGTTGGCAGGTTGGATTTAGGGCTGGGTTGTCAGCTACACAGGATGTCCTGTTAATGTGAATTCTAGAAAAGCAATGAATACTTATTTTAGTATCAGTGTGTCTCAAATTTTGCATGAGGGCATATTTGTGCTGGAAAAAAGTATTCCTTAGTTACCTGAAATTCAAATTTAATTGGTGTCATGTACTTTTATTTGGGTAAATGTGGTAATCCTACTTGGGGCATGGGGCCAGGAGGAAGGTGCCCAGAACCTGGCCAGATGTGGAATGATCTCTCAGGCGGGCAGGGACTGATAGGCCCCTCCGTGTGGACCTCAGGGACTGAGTCACAGATCTTCTTTTGAGACAAAGAAGGGCCAGTGTCCTTCCCACTCCGTACCTACAGCTGAGCACTCACTGTGTCATGCGCACTGGGGATGCAGGGGGGGCTCACAGAGACCAAGAAACAAGGTCAAGTTATCACTACATGAATGGATTCAATAAGCTACTCTGCAGAGTTTTGACATTTTTTCTGTAGTGGCTTAAATGAGATATTTAATTCTCTCTCTCATAGAGGGTTAGAATCCCTGAAGAAGGAAATGGCAATGCCTGGGAAATCCCATGGACAGAGGAGCCTGGTGGGCTCCAGTCCACAGGGTTGCAAAAGAGTTGAGTGACTGAACAGCAACAACACAGAGGGGAACAGTGGAGGCAGGCTGATCACAGACAACCCAACCCCTCCCATCTCACGGTTCTGCCACGCGTGGCTTCTGTGCCTGAGTCACCACCTGGCCCAGAACTGCTGCTCAAGCTCCAGCCATTAGATCCACATTCCAGTCTGCTCGATGGATGTGCTGTAGACACAGTCAAGTGCAGACATCTTAGAACAGCTTGAAGAGCTTTAACAGGAGTGTGATCACCTCCTAGATCAGGCTACAGGACACGTCCATCACCCCCAGAAAGTCCCCTTGTGCTGGGTGAGGTTTTTAAAGATTTTGATAGTCTCCTCAGGTAAGGGGCACAAGGAAATTTTCAGATGCAATGATCTGTTCTTTATCTGTGATGATTTAACAGACGTGCACGTGTGTCAGACTCATTAACGTTTGTGATTTATACAATTAAGTTCTGTTGTATATTGGTTATAAATTAAGCCTGAGTCCCTTAACTCCCCTGCCCCCCACCAACCCCCCTGTGGATAAAAACAGGTCGTGGAGGGTTAAGGATGAATGGATTTGGAGCCTGTCTTTCGGGGATGCTTTGGGGTGTGGGTGGGAATCCGTAAGTAGCCTCTCTGCCGGTTTGGCCTCCACTCGGGCAGGCTGAGAGGACCTAATTCAGCCACCTCACCACCCTCTCATCCCTGCAGGCCAGGTGGACACCCTGCTGAGAAACTTCCTGCCTTGCTACCGCGGACAGCTGGCGGCCTCGGTCCTGCGGCAAATCTCCAGAGAGCTGGGCCCCCAGGAGCCAGCCAGATGCCAACTGCTGCATAGCAAAGTGGGTGCCACAAGGGGGAGGGGCGCAGAGCAGGCAAGGCTGGGGACGCCGTTTGTTTGAGGGTCCCTCTTCACCTCTTTGCCCTTGCTGGAGCCACGACCTAGGGTGACTGTTAAAAATCCATTCTTGGAATGCAGTAATGACATTTGCAGCCACATGGATGAAGCTAGAGATTGTCATGCAGAGTAAAGTAAGTCAGAGAAGGAGAAGTATCGTATGACATCCCTTATATGTGGAATCTAAAAAGAAATGATACAAGTGAACTTAGAAAAGAGACTCATAGACTTAGAGAAGGAACTTATGGTTGCCAGGGGGAAGGATCGGGGGAAGGGATAGTCGAGGAGTTTGGGATGAACACACTGCTTTATTTAAAGTGGAAAACCAACGAGGGCCTGCTGTATAGCACAGGGAACTCTGCCCAGTGTTACGGGCAGCCTGAATGGGAGAGGAGTTTGGGGGCAGAAAGGATACAAATAAGAAAAAAAAAGATTCATCCTTTGAACAAACATTCACTAAGCATCAGTGGCCTGCCACATCCCTGCTTGGATGCGGGGGTGCAGGGGGTGCTAAGTTGCTTCAGTCATGTTTGACTCTTTGCGACCCCATGGACTGTAACCCACCAGGCCCCTCTGTCCATGGGATTCTCCAGGCAAGAATACTGGAGTGGGCTGCCATGCTCTCTTGGGCATCTTCACAACCCAGGGATCAAACCCACATCCCTTGTGTCTCCTGCATTGGCAGGCAGGTCCTTTACCACTAGTGCCACCTGGGAAGCCCCACCGGGGATGCTGGGGACACAGTAGTAACTGAGAGAGACTTCCCTCTGCCCTCCAGGGCTCACAGTCTAATTGGGAGAAATGACAAGTTAGTTATCAAGTTAATGTATCATGATGCAGGATAACCCCTGACAGGTGCCAGGAAGACAAAATGAAAGGTCGTGTTGAGGGTGGGAAGCTGGGGTGTAGGAGGGCCCTTCTGAGCTGAGATGTAAAGGATGAGGCAGAGCCAGAGCATTCTGGAGCCCACATCGGAAGGTCATTTTGGGAGAGGGCACAGCCAATACAAAAGCCCAGCAGTTGGAAAAGGTGTGACCTGGCTGAGTGTGGTTCCCAAAGGCACAGCATGCCCATTGGGCCCCCAGGCCTTTTCACGTGCCACCCTCCCTATTCCATCCCATACTTTGGCTGCTACTTCTTCCAAGAAGCCTTCCTTGATTACCATCACCCTTGCCTGAGTTGGGCACCTCCTCTGGAACCCCCCGTCTGTCTGCTTCTCCAGTGCAGCTCCAGAGTCACAGGTCTGCCTCCTCCACTTGTCTGCTCTGTAAGAACAGGGTTCAAGTCTTATTTCGCCTGACCCCGTGGTGCCTGTACCTAGTAGGGGCTCAGGAAGAATGTGTCGATGGAACCAAAGAGCCTGGAGCCGCCCAGTCTCAGCTCCAAATGTCTTCTGAGCTGGACGACAGTGCCCAGGATCTCCATGTGTCCTGCCCAACTTACTCCATCTTCACCAGCCTCAGAAGATGAGTCTTTGACTATTGAGGAAACCAAAGTACAGAGAGGTGAAGTGACCTGCCTGAGGTCACACTGGCAGCAAGAGGCAGAGGCGAGATTGGAACCCAGAGCCCACAGTCCTTATGGCACTGGGTCATCTGTCCCAACCAGGGCTCTGAGATTTCCTCTTGGACACCCCATCTCCTAGCTGTGTCTGCCCTGGGATCGGGGCTCTGTGGACACGGAGCCCACTCCCACCTGGGATGTCACCTGCCCCGCTTGGGGCCCCACGGAGTCTGGGTGTCGGCCCCACCTGCACCTTCCACCACCTGTTGGTCCCAGCCACCTGGCCAGGGCACAGCTGATGTGGGGGTTCAAGCAGCGTGGAGGGATTTCCTCTTGCTTCAGTTGGAACATTTTCTTTAATATTTATTTTTATCTATTTGCATTAGGTATATCATTTCTGTTGCTGTGAAAAATGTCAGACCTAGGAAGAGGGATGGAGAATCCTTTAACAAACATCTTAGTTCCCACTACTCTCCCAAAGAATTAAAACATCACAAATGCTGGTCATTTAGTCATCAAATATTTACCGAGTGCCAACTATGCACCAGGCACCACTTTGGGGCCCAGTCGTGGACAACACAATTCAGGTGGACAGGTAGTGAGATGAGCAATAAAGAAAACGAAACAAGTTAATGTCCCATCCTGCCTGAGGGAGGGGCCTGTGGACAAGAGGCCTGGCCATTTCTCATAAACTTAAACTAACACCTGTTCCGTGATCTAGCAATCCCACCCGTATCAGCTATGCTGCATAACAATACACTGCAAAATCACTCCTTCAAACAACACACATTTATCTTTAAAAATATGTCTTTAAATTTAATTTTGGCTGTACTGGGTCTTCGTTGAATGTGCAGGCTTCTGTAGTTGCAGCAAGCAAGCAGGGGCTACTCTTCAGTTGCAGTGCGTGGGCTTCTCATTGCAGTGGCTTTTCTGTTGCAGGGTGGGGGCTATAGGGTGGGCGGGCTCAGTAATTGCAACTTATGGGCTCCAGAGCACGTGGGCCCAGAGTTGTCATGCGCAGGCTTAGCTGGGCCATGGCAAGGAATCTTCCCAGACCAGGGGTCAAACCCACGTCCCCTGCATTGGCAGGCGGATTCTTTACCACTGGACCACCAGGGACGTCCCCACACACATTCATCATCTCAGTTACGCTGGGTCAGGAATCCAGATGGGGCTTCTTTCAGTTTCTCAATCAAGATGTTGGTCAGGGCTGGGGTCTCATCTGAAGCTCAAGTGGGGGGATTCCCTTGCAAGTAAATTGGAGATAACAAAAGTGTCCACCTCGATTCATATTTGGAAGTGAATGCTGTGAGCACGTGTGATAAAGAATAAAACAGCACAACAGCAGCTCCCAAGCCCCTCGTACTTGGGGGCACCCAGCTCACAGCACGAGCTGTCCATGGGATTTGGACACTGGGGCACCATCTGATGCTTCTGACCTCTGCCTGCCCATCCTCCCGCAGAAGCTACCCCGAGTCCGTGAGCACCGAGGGCCCCTGACCCAGCTGTGGGGCCACCCACCCCAGTGGCAGCCAAGCTTCTGTGTTCTGCATGGGGATGGCCGCCTGGAGTGGTTCAGCCACAGGGAGGTGAGTGAGTGGCTTACAGTCCGTCTACCTCTCCATCCCACCCTCCCCAGTGTGGGTTTGGGGTCCAGTTCCTAGCATAGCCCCCCTCCTTTCTTCAGTCATCAAATATGAATCAAGGTCATCTGTGTGCTTGGCCCCTGGATGGGCAACCATCTCCTGCTGTGCCAGGTGGGTAAACTGAGGCCCAGGCCAGGGTAGGGGCTCACTTGTGGTCATCAGCAGAGTGAGGTTGAAACCATGCGAGGCCTTTGCATATCCCACTTGCGTCCTGCTTCCCAGCTGGGGAATCCTTGTCTCCCTGGGACTCAGTTTTCACCTCTGTGAAATGGGATGATGATGGTCTATGCCACGTGGGGCTGTGAGGATTCAATGAGAGAGTCCTCACATAGGACTGGCCTAACACACAGTGGGTACTGGGTGCTCCACTGTGGGAAAGCGGGGAGAGGTGGAGGCAGGGAGGTGGGTTAACCCCAGTTAACACCAAATCTTTCCCTGATCCCACGTTGGGACATAGAAGCCACCGTTTAGATCTGTCTCAAGACAGTTCTTTGGATGCCTTTTGCAGGAATATGAAAATGGGGACCGTCCCCTGGGCTCCACGACCCTGACGGGGTACACAGTCCTGACTTCCCAACGTGAATATCTCTGCCTGTTGGATGCTCTCTGCCCAGACTCCTCAAGTAAGGCTCCTGGGGACCCCAAGAGCTGGCTTCTCAACTTTTGCACTGGTGATAGAGTCAGATCACTTTTTTCTGCAGTGAGGGCTGCCCACTGCACCACAGTTAAATAGTATCCTATTCACTATTTACTACTGGTAAATAGTATCCCTGGCCTCCACCCACCAGATGCCAATAGCACTCTGCATCCCAAATGTGACAACTAAATATAACTCCAGAAATTGCCAAGTGTCCTTAGGGGCAGCATTGCCTCTGGTGAGCACTCTGTCTCTTGGAAGAGAAACACCCACTCTTGTCAGGGTGAAGGAGTTAGGTCACTAAACCAGAATCAAAGCAGCAAAGGGTAGAAATGATAAAAATCTGGTGTCAGCAAGCATATGGAGAGATGGACAGTGGTGGGCAGGAAAACTGTACAGACTGGGTAAGAATCTAACTGTTCAGTTTAGTGTTTCCAGGAGGGTTCTCCTTCCCTCCTTCCTGCCTTTTCTCCCTTCCTCCATCCTCCTCCTCTTCCTGCCCCTCCAACCTCCCTTCCCCTCACCTCCCCTTCTTCCCCACTCCTCCTCCTCCTCTCTCTGAATAGAGTAAGGAGCAACATAAGTGGCTGGCATGCATCTGACTGAGGGCCTGCGTCATCTCATTGACTCTGCCCAGGAGGCAGTCCCATCACTAATCACCCCATTTCGTAGAAGGGGACACTGTGGCTGAGGACTACCACACTGTAAGAGATAGAGCTAGAATTCCACCCTTTGCTTCACTGCAGAGCTATTCTGCTGCTTAATGATGCAAAGATGTAGCAATAGAAACCGTCTGCAGAAATGTTGATGATGTTGAAAAGATGGGAGTCCACCCAAATACTCATCCTTTGGGGTTGATTAAATAAACTATGGCCTGACCCTTAGGAAGGAAATCTGTGCAGCCTCTGAATGTATCCCAGACATACACAGGAGCCAAAGGCCAGTTATACATCAGAAAACTCCATCCTGTTAAAAATGCATCCCATACAGCTTTGTGCAGATTTTAAAATCTGGAGTAATGTCTCCCAAACTGTTAACAGTTATTCTCATCTCTGGAGCCTGCGATTAAAGGGCCACATGATGAGGAATGTCCACTTCTTTTTGCATTATTGTATTTTACTGCAGTTTATATATATCATTCTGGAAATCTGAACAAAACACTTAAGGATTTACGAGATCCCAATTTAAGTAATCTGGGATTCCCTGGTGTCTCCGTTGGTAAAGAATCTGCCTGCGGTGCAAGAGACCACAGGTAGCCTAGGAGACCTGGGTTTGATCCCTGGGTAGCAAAGATCCCCTAGAGAAGGAAATGGCAACCCACTCCAGTATTCTTGCCTGGAAAATTCCATGCACAGAGGAACCTGGTGGGCTACAGTCCATGGGGCCACAAGAGTCAGACACAATTTAGCAACTAAACCACTGCCAATTTAATTAATTGAAATAAATTCACTCATTTTTGTCCTCCCAATAGTTCTAGGTCATTGGTATCACTTTTTAGTCCATTTTACAGATAAGAAAACTGAGGTTTTTTTTAGGGTGATGGAAATCTGTGCAAAGAGCTAGAAAATGGTTTGGCCAGGTATGAATCTGGGCCTAGCTGACTCCAGCACCCTCCAGCAAGCAGGACTCAGATCACATGCCAATTCAGACAGTTGTTGGTGGCTGCCCAGGCCTCTGTGTTGAGGAGAATGCTGAGGTGGATTATTAATATCTGCCCTGGGCACACCTCCTCCTGGGACTGAGCTGGAATAAGGATCTTCTAAGCATTTCAGTATTCTTGCGAAAATTCCACGGACAGAGGAGCCTGGTGGGCTACAGTCCATGGGAGTAGTCCAAAGAGTTGGACGTGACTTGAGCAATTGAGCTCACACACAGAGAAGGATTTCATGGTGAATGAAGGGAATGAATGAATGAAGATGCGAGCTTCTCTGTCTGCTTTCAGGAGACCATACACAGGAAGAGCCTGATCCCCTCTTGGAAATGCCTGTTAGCTTCCCCCTGTTCCTGCAGCATCCCTTCCGCCAGCACCTCTGTTTCTCTGCAGCCACAGGGGAGGCGCAGCGTGCCTGGAGACTAGCCCTGCAGGGCGGCATCCGGCTTCGAGGCACAGGTGGGTCCTGGCAAAGGGCAGGCAGTGGTGGGGTGCAGAATCTAGGGTCAGATGGCTCTGCTCCTGCTGGCTGTGGAATCCTCTCCAAGCCTCAGTTTCCTTATCTATAAAATGGATCGTGGGGAAGGACAGAGGGGAAACAGGCAATTATGCATGGCCAGGGCTGTGATGAGGGTACAGGCCTGTGGGAGCTTAGCCTGGGGATCAGGGAGGGGAGGTCAAAGCTGGAGTCTCAAAAAGATGAGGGACCAGCCAGGTCAAGAAGAGGAACAGAATTGACACGTACAGTTGGGCAGGTTGTTGACTGAACAAGCGTACCTAACTGGAGAGGCAATTGGAGACTGCCTTGGACCTGGGTAGTGACTGCCTGTAGGGGACGTCTTTTCCTAAATGGCATCGGCATCGACAGGAATTTAAGCCAACTACAGGAGATAGTGGAGGACAGAGGAATCTGGTGTGCTACAGTTCACGAGGTCACAAAGAATCAGACATGACAGCATCTGAACAACAACAAAACATAAAGCTCGCTTATGGGCTGATGATGGTCTTAGGGAGGTGTGCTTCCTGCGGAGGGCAATTTTTTGTGCAAAGGTCTGGAAGTGGTTGACCTAGCTGTTTGAATCTGGCGAGGAGGTGGAGGGCTTCCTCCTGAAGTGATGGGGAGCCAGGCAGCCTGAGGAGAGCAGGGGAGGGATGGGTGGACACTTAGGAGTCGCCCCCTCAGTCCTGCAGCGAAGTCAAGCGCCGGCAGCCCGTGCCTTCCTAGATGCCATACGGCTCTACCGGCAACAACATGGCCAATTTGGCAACGATGACGTGACCCTAGGTTCCGACGCTGAGGTCAGTGCCCCATCAGGCCGCACCCGGGACCCCCAGGACCCCTCTCGGCCCACCGAAGCACCCATGGCCACCTCTCCCGCAGGTGCTGACCTCGGTACTGATACAGGAGCTGTTGCCAGCGCTGCGAGCCCAGACTCTGCCCGGCCTGCGAGGAGCCGGCCGCGCCCGGGCCTGGGCCTGGACCAAGGTAGGCACAGGGTCGAGGAGGTGGAGTAGGGATTCTCGGGAGGCCAGGAGTGGGATAGGAGTCGGACTTGAGTGCCCAGTTTCTCTGCGCGTCTCTCTGTGCCTGTCTCTGTCTCTCCGTTCCTCTCATCCCCGCCCCATCTTGGCTGTCTACCGCGCCCCTGGCCTTTGTCGGGTCCCCTCGCTGGTCTGAGCAGCTCCTGGACGCCGTCCACGCTGCAGTCCTGGCTGGGGCCACCGCGGGGCTCCGCGCCTTCCAGCCAGAAAAGGAAGAGCTGCTCGCGGCCCTGGAGAAGACAATCCGCCCAGACGTGGATCAGATGCTGCTGCTGCGGGCGCGCGTGGCTTCGAGGCTGAAGGGTGAGGTCCGGGGGCGTGGCCCAGAGGGGCGGGGCTTGAGTGGGGGCGGGGCTGGGGGCCCTAGAGAAAGAAGGGGAACTGGTTGGGTGTAAGGGGTGGGGGCCAATGATCTGGAACCCGGAAACCTAGCAGGGCAGGGCCAGAAAAGGAAAGGGCGGGGCCGAAGTGGGAGAATGGACGTGGTTTTGAGGTTTAGGGTGAGGGTTAGGGTTAGGTTTAGGGGCGAGACAAGGGCCGAGTCAAGAGGAAGAACTGGGCCTCGGGAAGGGGGAGCCAGGGATGCAGAGGGTGAGACTCCAGACCCTGACTCGGTGGGGAGATGCGCCGAGGCGTTGGCAATAGCGGGGTCTGACCCGGGTTGGGGGTTGTCCGGTCAAACGGCGGAGATGGCTCCTACTCAGCGCAGTAACAAAGAGAACTGGGTTTGAATCCGGACTCAGCCTCCCAGTGTGCGACTTTTGAGCTGATCCTCATCGCACTTGAAGCCTCAGTTTTCTCATTCGTAAAATAGGGTAGAGGAGGATGCTCAGAGTCTGCGCTCCCATCTTCCTCACCCTGTTGAGGAAATAGTCGCACACCTCCTCCCCTCCCCTCTCCCATTTGCTGAGCACCTGGAGGAGATCCAGGCCAGTGTCTTCCACTCGTAGCGGAGGTCCAGGGCCCCCTGGAGTCGTGCCTGCGCGGGAAGGTGGATGCACAGCTGCCCCGGATCACGCAGACGCTGCTGAGCACTGTGGAAGCCGAACTCGCGGCGGTGCGGACCCTCCTAACCCAGGGCATGGACCGCCTGTTCCGCCTCCTTCGTGGGAGTTCCTCCAGCACCCAGCTGCGGAAGGAGGTGAGCTCCCGGGGCTCTGGGTTCATCGGGCCTATGGGCAGTGTCTTAACTTTATGGAAGAGTCACGTGAACCTTGCATCTTTCTTGTTTGAAAATCATCTTTTGAAAATCTCCGAACTTTCTTCTAGGCTGCGTTTTACTCGGGGTGGGCCACGATGGGGCGGGGAGGAGTAAGAGAACAAGATTAGCGATTTAGTAACATTCATCTGGAGTCACCGCACCTGAAAACTCTTCCTCCTCCCATTCACTTGTTTGGCCACAGCCCACCCCATCTCCTAAGACAGAATTCTGCTCTATGCAGGTCAGCTCAGTTCTTCTGCTATGAAATGAGAGCGTACTACATGCCAAGAAACATTCAACTCACTGTCTGTTGACCTTTAAAATGAAACAGCCAGTTATTTTACCAACAAAACATTTTAGGGAGAGAGAGACAGCCTCCATATTGCAATTTGGGACATGCAAGCTAGGGCAAAACCATAGGCAAGTCTGACAAAGGGGAGGAATGTTACTTTATAGAGAAAAAGGAGGAAGTTGGGAGGGGTGACTTTAAAGGAAAGCAGTTCAGGATGGTGACCCTTTCTCATTGGCTGAGTGGTGGTAGTTTCTCATTGGTTGGGGCTGTTACTGGTTAAGGAGAAAATCTTCCTCCTGTGGGAGTGGTAAAGCAGTAATTTTCTTTTCCCTGTTTGGAGGGGAGGGCAGAGGACAAGGAGTGGCAGTGCATGAGAGCTCTCCCTTTAGGGTTTAATGGCTTCGTTTTATTTATTTATTTGGACCAGCCACTCGACTTGTGGGATCTCAGTTCCCTGACCAGGGACTGAACCTGGGCCATGGCAGTGAACGCGCCAAATCCTAACCACTAGACTGCCAGGGAACTCCCATGACTTCATTTTAAATGAGGTTTCCAGTATTCTTGCCTGGAGAATCCCATTGACAGAGGAGCCTGGTGTGCTACAGCCCATAGGGTCTCAAAGAGTCAGACATGACTGAGTGACTAACACTAACACTCCCTTTATTAATTTTCACATCTCTGTTTCATAGTCACCTCCTGCAGAAATTTCCCCTGGTCCTTTCTGCAGCTGCAGCTGCTTATGCTTCCCTCCTCATATGAGCATTTACACACTACTATAGTTGTTTGTCTAAACTCTGTCTCCTCCAACTTTTGCGTGGGCAATTTGAGGGAAAATACAACTTTGGATTATTCCACTTCTGCAGCCCCAGGATCTGGCACAAAGAGAACATCAGGTGATGGCACTGGTGGGACAAGGGCTGGGTGTGCCCATTTCCCCTCAGTCACGCCATCACCACATTATCATTTTTTTCAAGTTTCACCATTTTATGTCCATCACACCATACCTCACCTTTATTGTGGTTTGTTTGGGTTTTTTTTGGTAACAACTGAGTTGGGATGTGTTCCAAGTTGTGTTTCCCCTTCAATGAATTGGCTGTGAGGCCCTTAGCCCCGCTTTTCCACTGGTGATGTTTTTCTCACCTGACTGTCATTGGAATGCAGGTGTACTCATTTGGGGAGATGCCATGGGACCCAGAGCTGATGCAGATTTGCTACCGAGAGGCCAAGAGGAGCCGGGGGCAGCTGGGGCAGCTGGCAGCACTGTTTGGCTTCTTTGGAATACAGAGCCTAGTGTTTGGGGCCCAGGATCTCGCACAGCAGGTAAGGGTTAGTGGAAGACTGGGAGGAGACAAGGCAAGGATGGCAGCCCCTACTTAACAGGTGCTACGTGTGTGCTGAGGAGACCACAATGACCCAGACAGACCTGAGCCTCCCTGCCCGGGCTCCCAGTGTCACGCAGACATGAACTCATGAGCAGGCAGTAACCTCATCTGATGGACAGGGCTGTGATGGGGACACCCGAGGTGCTATGGGAACCCTGAGGGGGCACCTGGTTCATCTCCAGGGTCGGGAGAGTTTCCAGCAGGAGAGGACTGCCAGGCTGGGGCAGCCATGGGAGGAATGGGACTAGGGTATGTCCTGGGCGTAATGAACAATGTAATGTGGTTAAGCCCTGGAAGGTGAGAGAGCTTGTCCACCTTCAGGAAAGTAAAACAGTTTAGAGACATTGAGTTGTAGATTTCAAGAGTGGGCAATGATGTGAGAGATATGACAGAGAGGTGGGGAGGCAGATGAATCAGGGCCTTGAGTAATAGGGCTGCAGGGGCTGGGTTCTTTTCAAGGGCAATGGGAACCACAGCAAGTCTGTAAGCAGGAGAGGGGCACGAGCAAATTCAAAGTTTTTTAGAAAGCCCTGCCTGCCATGGGGAGCAGTGGCTGTTGGTGGCAGGAATGGAAGCAAGGAGGTCTGAACCAGAGCAGGTTGGTGGAGAGGAGCCAGGGGTTTTGAAGGCCAAGGGGATGGGACCTGCTAATGGACATGGTAAGTGAGAGAGACAGATTGAGAAGACCCAGTACTGCCTGGCCCGGTTGTTCGGTCTGCATACTGCACAAGAGGGCTCAGTCATGCAGCCTGGACTCTGGAGAACTCTCTGCTCCCCATGCTGGGCCTCCTGGCACTGACTGGATGAGGCTCAGATCCTGAGAGGAAGAGAGTGCTATATTTTTCTTTTTTTAAATTGTATTTTTAAATATTTATTTGGCTGTTCCCAGTCTTAGTTGTGGACGCAGGATCCTTAGTTGCAGCACATGGGAATCTTCAGTTGTGCCAGGCGAACTCTTAGTTGCATAATGTGGGACCTAGTTCCCTGATCAGGGATCAAACCAGGCCTGCTGCATTGGGAGCTCAGAGTCCTAGCCACTGAACCACCAAGGAAGGCTCAAGGGTACTGTATCTTGGGACAAGAAGGAACCTGGGGGGAGGTAGGTGCTCAGGGCAGGCTGGATACTGAGAAGGGTTCAACTGATCAGGCGCAGGGCCCAGAGAAAGCATAGATTTCCAAGGCTCATCTCAGCCTCTCCTCCCACAGCTCATGGCTGACGCCGTGACCACCTTCCTACAGCTGGCCGACCAGTGTCTGACCACGACTCTGGACTGCGACCAGGCCACCCAGCAGCTGGAGAAAGTCAGGGGGCGTGTGCTGAAGGTGAGGTCTGCGAGGAGGGCATGGCAATGGGCCTGCCTGTTCAGGTGGTTGGGGGACCAGCTGCTGTGTGTGTCATGCAGAAATTCCAGTCGGATAGCAGCTCGGCGCGGAGGACTTTCATCCACAGCTGGCTGCTCTGCATCTTCTTGCCCTTTGTGTTGAGCCAGCTGGAGCCGAGCTGCAAAGCGGTGAGCTGATGGGGGGCAGGCCCTACAGAACAACCAAGCATCATAGAGCCACCCTGATGCTTAAAGGCTTTGGTTCCCTGAGCCCTGAGGCTGGGTCAGACGGCTCCTCTGGGCTTCCATAACGTTTCTGCTTCTCCCATGACAAAGCTCGATGTCTGCCATTTGAGAGCTGGCGTGGGGTCCCATGTATCACATATCAGCAGGTGATACAGGCTTCAGAGAAAGGAGGAAGCAGAGAGGGAGTGTGTGTGTGGGGAGGGTTCTGAGAGGTTAGGGAGGCTGTCTTTGAGAAGACGATGCTTGAGAAGCAGTGAACTAAAGGCATGAGCCATATTCGGGGGAAGGGTGTTTTTTGCATGTGCATAGGTCCTGAGGTAGATCTGTTCCTGGTATGTTGGAAAACAGTGAAAAGGCGAGTGTGGTTGGAGCTTGGCGAGCAAGAAGGTGGGAAGTAGAAAAGGGAAGAGGTCACAGGCACCTGGCTACACGCGGCTTAGGGGCACTGGAAAGCGGTCTGCAGCAGGGGTCAGGCAGAAAGTGGCTGTGAGGGGACCCAGCAGGAAAACCTATACTGTTCCCACTGAGCTGTGATGTGCTTTGTTTCACCAGTCCCCACAACAACCAAGGGAATAATGAGCCAAGGAGTCCATTTTAAAGATGACAAGACTGAGGCCCAAATTTCCCTGGCTAATCAATGGACATGAGTTTGCGTAAACTCTGGGAGTTGGTGATGGACAGGGAAGTCTGGCGTGCTGCAGTCCATTGGGTGGCAAAGAGTCAGACACGACTGAGCAACTGAACTGAACTGAATCAGTGACAAAGATGGGGAAGGAGTCCATTTTAAAGATGAGGAGACTGAGGCCCAAATTTCCCTGACTAATCAGTGACAAAGCTGGGGCTGGAACCCATGTCACACACAGCCCACTCCTCTAGCTCAGCCCCTCACCTGCTTCGGTTCCAGGAGCTGCTTAAGTTTGAAGGGGACGTCCTTGCTGTGGGCAGCCCTGCCCTGACCATCGAGGGGATTTACGAGGATGTTGTCCGGGGGTTCCTGCTCCAGAGGATCAATCGAGGTGAGCCCCTCCCCCTACAGCTCAGGGGAGCCTGGTGACTCCTTGCTGTGTCTACTGAGCCCTACTAGAGTCCCCATTGCCTCTCACTTCCTGTGAACACTAGCCTTTTGACTCAGGGCCAGGACTGGGAAAGAAGGTATCTGGGGTGGGAGAGGCTATAGGGACAGTGATAGAAGTTCCCTGAAGGAGGGGGCACTGGAGTGGGGCTGTGAGGGATGTGTAGGAGTTCTTAGGCTGAAAGGAGGGAGGGAAAATTTTAAAACTTGGGATACATATTTACATTTATTCATTCAAATAACCTCTCCCTGTTTTATTCTGAGCTGGCATTGAGGCCCCAAGTGTACCTGGACTTGGGAGTAGGCCTCTCAGGATTTCCTGGACTGGGAAGAGGCTCCTGAATGGTCTCTTCTCCCTCCTGCCTTGTTGCTTCCTTCTTGACCCAATGCCTGTGACTGCTGAGACGTGTGTACTCACAGGGTAATGAGCAACGTGTAATGGTTATTCAGGGAAAGCCACCGCTGACACAGACAGAAGGAGAGGAGGCTGGAGCCTGTCAGGGAAGATGTGCAGGGCCTTGCATGACAGGCAGAGGAGTTTAGACATTTCATGGCTGGCAATAGAGAGCCATGGAGAGTGTGTGAGCAGAGGGCAAGAGAGGCCAGACTGGCAGCTAGAGAGGAGGCTGAGGACCTGGTCCTGGGAGCAAACGATGGACTTGAGCAGGGGCAGAAACCAAGGGGACACAGCCCAGGCATGAGGAAGAGGCAGAAATCAGAGGCTGTTGTTGGCCTTGGGTGTTACTAGGTACATGGGAGGGACCACAACCCTGGAAATGGTGTGGATAGACTGGAGAGGCGTCCCAAAGGGCCTGGATTTGAAGGACACAAAGAAGAAGAAAGGGGATTTCCCTGGCAGTCCAGTGGTTAAGAATCTGCCTGCCAGTGCAGGGACACAGGTTCGATCCCTGGTCTGGGAACTAAGATCCCATATGCCTCAGGGCAACTAAGCCCACGCACTGCAACTACTGAAGCCCCCCAGAGCCTGTGCTCTGCAACAAGAGAAGCCACTGCAACGAGAAGCTACTCTGCAGTTGGAGAGAAGCCCCCACCCGCTGCAACTAGAGAAAAGCCCACATAGCAACAAAGACCCAGTGCAGCCAAAAACCAAGATAAATAAATAAAATTCAACGCATATATATGTATATGTATTTAAAAAAAAAAAAAAGAGTAAGAAGGGATGCAGACGGAGCAGTCAGAGTTAGCAAAATTCTGGGAGCCAGGAAGTAAGGGTGAGAAGAAACTCAGAGAATCTCAGAGGAGAAACTCAGAGATAGCAAATTTCTGGGAGCCAGGAAGTAAGGGTAAGAAGTTTCCTTGTTCTGTGCATGGCCAAACGAAAACAACCCAGTTATCTTAGAATAGGGGACATTTTAAATGGAAAAAGGCTGTTCTGTGGAAAAAAGTTTTTAGAAAACAAGTTTCTATTCCTAGAGGCTTTACATGTCATGTGGGTGGGGTATGGTGGGTAGCTGGGGGCGGGGTTTCCATCCTGAATTGATTTGTGATGTCTGTTTGAAGTGCTGGGCTGGAAGGTAGAGTAGGTCGCATTCAGGCTCAGTGAAGGTGTGAGGATTGGCTAGCAATGCCTGCCATGGGCACAGGTGTGGACAAAGGTTCGTATGAGCCATTCCTTTAGGGTTCCTGGTTGAGATACATCCCCCATCCTTTGCCCTCTTGTGGCCTCTCAGGGAAAATTCATGGAAGCCGTGGGATTACGGGGTTTATCCACGTGGGCCCAGGGGTTTCTGTTTTATTTTAGAATTGAAAAAGGCCCTTGGGGCCAGAAACATATCCTGCATTCTGGATGACTGCTCAGAGGAGCCATGGGACCAGGCAGAAGCAGGTGAGGCGCTCAGAGGTTCTTGGCCCATGCCAGTGAATTGCTGGGGCTCAGGCAGGAGGGTCTTCAGGGGGTTGTGAGTGTGGGTTCTTGGATGGAGCAGCATGCACCTTGTCTGCTGACTTGGCCGGTTTGGCCAGGCTCATAGTGAACTAGGGCAATGGGAAGCCACAGAGTGTACCTGAGTGACAGAGGCCTCCTCTGACATGCGTATGAATTTGTGTCCCATTTCTTCTTGTCAGGACCCTATAGGGCCTCTCCCAGCAGCCACTGGTTCCCAACACTGATGGGGAAGATAGTGGTGATGGGAGTTTTGAGTTCACCTCAAACAATGCAAGGAACTGCCCCAGGGCTGGGGCAGCCTGGCCTCCTACTATAGGACCCTACAGGAAGCTCCTTGTTGGAACAGTAAATGCATGTAGGGCGGGAATTCCCTGAAATGGGACAGAAAACAGCTGGTCCAACTGGAAGCGAACCAATGGGCAAGATGTTTATAATCTGGGTGCTCAGAGCCCAGGGTGGATGTAGGGATTCTGGAGTGGCTCACAGCTCCTCAACTCCCTTGGGTATCACTGTTTTGAGAGCTTTGTGAATCCACCCAGCTACGTGGCTCCCACATTCTTTACCCACAGGAACTCTGAGATAATAAATGTAGTTTTCAGTGGCTAACTTTTGGGGTCCTTTGTTATGTGGCAGTAGCTAATACACAACCCAGCTGATCTGGGACAGCATCTCAGAGTCAATTGGGTTTCTCAGGTAGCTCAGTGGGTAAACAATCTGTCTGCAATGCAGAAGATATGGTTTCAATCCCTGGGTCAGGAAGATCCTCTGGAGGAGGGCATGGCAACTCACTCCAGTATTCATGCCTGGGAAATCCCATGGACAGAGGAGCCTGACAGGCTATAGTCCATAAGGCTGCAAAGAGTTGGACACGACTGAAGTGACTGAGCTCAGGGTCATTTCTCAACAGATTTAAATGTCTACTAGTGAAATATCTGAGTCAAAACATATGTACCATTTCAAGGCTTATTATGACCCCCACACCTTCACCTCACTCCTCTCTGGAAAGGCTGTGCCTTTTAATGAACTCAGAGTCAATTGCTGTAGATAAACTGATGAATATTCTCACTCACTGGGATGAATGAAGATTGGACACTTTTTAAATGATTAAAATTATCCTGAAATGTCAGAATATTTGGGGATTTGCAGCTAGGATGAGGGATTGTGGATGGGCTTCTTAACCTACTGTTGTTCAGTTGCTCAGTCATGTCTGATTCTTTGCGACCTCATAGACTGCAGCATGCCAGGATTCCCTGTCCTTCACCATTTACCAGAGCTTGCTCAAACTCATGTCCATTGAGTCAGTGATGACATCCAACCATCTCGTCCTCTGTTGTCCCCTTCTCCTCCTGCCTTCAACCTTTCCCAGCATCAATTTAACCAGAATATAATTGATGATAGGGTTTTGCTTCTAGTCTTTTGCACTGACAGCTAATGCCACTGTGAATGACCTTTCATGTACTTTTCATTGTAAGGGGGTAAATCCCCCAAGGTGAAATCTCAGGGTTTAGAGCATATATGTTTGTCATTTCAGTAGCAGTTTCCTGAGTGCTCTCCATCAAGGTGGTCCCACCTGGTACCCCCTCACCTGGAGGTGGACTATTTCCCCACAGGCTGTCAGCTGACTTGGGATTTCTCAGATCTTCTTAGTGAACATATCTTATTGGGAATGAGGTGGAGAGTCTTTTCATGTGTTTAGGAGCCTCTCTGTGAAACTCTATTTCTCTCGGTGGCCCACGTACGTATCTTCTGGGTGCTTTTATGTTTGTATTAAGCTTTTCTCACTAAGTTTCCATTTCCTAGGTATATATTATATGCTAGGCACTTGATATGTCCAAATGTTTTGGCATCATTACGATACTTTTCCATTTTACAGATGTATAAACTGAGGCTCAGAGAGGGACTTGCTCCAGGCAACCAGGCCCCAGCACCGAGGTCTAGCCACTACGCCCACGGCCTCCTCTGCGGACATTCCAGCGCTGAAGCTCTGCCCACATTTATCATCATTCTCAGCGGATAAATGTCTACTTGTGGAATTTCTGAGTCAAAACATATGTACCGTTTCAAGGCTTATTATGACCCCTACTCCTCTCCAGAAAGGCTGTGCCTTTTATTAACACTCCCACCAACAGTATTTGTGCATATTATCCTTTCCAAACACTGGGACTTTTCATGAAAGAAAGACTGCCAATCTGATAGACACACACAGATTGCATTGTTTTAATTTCTTTGATGTCTACGTGCATGCATACTAAGTCACTCAGTTGTGTCTGACTCTTTGTGACCCTTTGGACTGTAGCCCATCAGCCTCTTCTGTCCATGGGATTCTCCAGGCAGGAATCCTCAAGTGGGTTGCCATTTCCTTCTCCAGGGCATCCTCCCGACCCAGGGATGGAACCCTTATCTCTTACATCTTATGCAGTGGGAGGGGGGTTCTTTACCACTAGCGAGCATCACCTAAAAATATCTCTACTGACCATTTATATGTTTGTGTGTTTTTATGTTTTTCTTTGTTTTAGTGAGTTGCCTGTTCAGAGCTTTTACCTACTTTTCTCTTCAGGAGAGTTTATCTTTTTCTTATTGATCTCTAATAACTCTTTATATATTAAGGATATTAACAGTTTTGTGATACAAGCTATAGATTTTTTTTCCCCTCAGATTTGTGTGCCTTTGGGATTGTTTACTTGCTCCAAATCTTAACTTAGTATCAAGTTTCCCAGCTGACATTAGAGCTTTTACTGGTTTCCCCCTGCCTGCCAGAAGCCATCAATCCACTGGAGGCTGGCAGCTTCTGCACATCACAAGCCTTCCAGCTGCTTCCGGCGCCAGTCCCGAGAGGGATTTCCCCAGTGTTTTTCTCAGTTCAGCTTTCAGAGGGAGGACATGCAGACTCCCTGATTTTCTCCCATTCTGCCCTGGAATGTTCATCCTCCCCCAGGAGAATGAGCTTTTCCTTAGCTTTCCCTCCTAAACTTTTGCCTCATGTCCCTTGAGCACATTGAGGACACGCAATCTGTGCTCTGAATTTTACTTCACAATATTGAGCCTCCCCCTGCCGCTCACGTTAACAGACATCTGAGCATCTTTCTTAAAACAATTTTTTATAACGACACAAAAACGATCAGGGAAGCCTGGTGTGATGCCGTTCATGGGGTCACAAAGAGTGGGACACGACTTAGCAACTGAACAGCAACAAAAAGTGATTAGAAACACATTAATTATTGGGAAAAAATTAGATTATTGGAAAAAAATAGATTATTGAAAAACAATCCCCTTGTAGCATTTCTAGGGAAACGCCCACCTTGTCTCCAGAGCGTGTGCTCAGCGAGTTCCATCCTCTGACAATCCTGAGGTCGTTATGACTCCATTTTACATATGGGCAAACTGAGGCTCACACAGCGACCCCACGCGCGGGCTGGATTTATAGCCAGGTCTGGGGACTCCAGGGCCCATGCTCTTAGTATTCAACAAACCCTGAGGACATCTCTGGGAGGTGGAAAACTAAGACGGTAAAACCATGTTGCAGCAGAGGAAACTGAGATTCAGACCTCAGGAGTCTCAACCCAGATCCTAACTATCCAGGTCTGCCTCGTGACACAATCGGGGTCTTACACAAATAGGAGTGGGACAGAGAATCGGGTTGATCCCGGAGGGGAGCAGTTTCTGAGGCAAGGCAGGTTCTGAGCTCTGACACCTTTACTGCACAGACCCAAGTTCAGAGCGCTCCAAGTCTATGAGGGGGCGGGGGATCCTGAGCCTGCCTGTAGGTTGACGTCATTCTTCCTAGGGGGCTGCTGCTGAGGGTACAAGGCACTTTGTGTCTTTAAGACCGTTTGGAGGCAGGCCCTAAAGCCTGAATCCGCCTGGAGCTCTCTTCCCCTTTAAGGCGCGCAGCAGGGGCGGGGTCCTGACGTCCCCTTTAAGGCGCGGTCCGCGTACGCCGGCAGAAAAGCGGCTTAAAGGCGACTCGTGGCGCGATGGCGGCGGCCCCACGCGCGTGCAGGGGACACGGGCGGCCGCTCCCGGTACTGCTGCTGCTGCTGCTGCTGGCGCTGCCGCCTTTGGGGGGCCCGCCCGGCGCCGCCGCCTACTTCCCCGAGGAGCGCTGGAGCCCTGAGTCGCCGCTGCAGGCGCCGCGAGTGCTGATCGCGCTGCTGGCGCGCAACGCGGCCCACGCGCTGCCTGCCACGCTGGGCGCGCTCGAGCGGCTGCGGCATCCGCGGGAGCGCACGGCGCTGTGGTGAGCGCGGCGCCCACCGGCTCCGCATCAGGCCTGCTGTCCCCGTCCCGGCGGGTCCACGCCGCGCCTTGCTCTCTGTCTTCGCACTGGGGAGGGCGGACCAGACCCACGCGTGCTCTCTGCTTGCTGTCTCCTTCGGGCGGGCGGGCCAGAACCGCGCCGCGCGCCCTGCTTGCTGTCCCGCATCAGAGCGGACCAGAGCTGCGTGTGCCTTCCTGCCTGCTTTCCTCCGCCGCGTTAGCACCGGCGGAACCGCGCTGAGCCCGCTGGCCCCTTTAGGGTGGGGCGAGCCACTGCTCTGCCGCCTACTGGCTTCCCTGCCCCCACTCCCATTAGGACATATCCGGGATCACCCGTGCCGCGCAGCCCGAGACTAACCCCTTAACCCACTTGGGAGCACTCACAGCTTGAAAGATGGGAAGCCTGAGAACCACCCCCCGCACTGGGGCGTTGCCGTGGCCCACATTGCACTTCTACTAACTGAACGTCTTTTCGCTCCTGCTGCCGTTTTGATCCCTGAGCCCAGCCTCAATCAGACTTCCTGCCTCCTGAGTGCTGGAGTGGGTGGGTGGGGTGCCCGGCGGCTGGCGGAGGGTAGGGGGGGAGCAGATCCTTCCTGGAAGCGGAATGGGGCAGGGCCAGGAACAAATCTGGCTGGTGACTCATTGCTTCCTACCTCAGTTTTCTCTTCTGAAAAGTGGGGATGCTAAGATAACTCTGATTGAGTTGTTTTTGAAGATGAACCAGTTAATGAGTGTGAAGCCCTTGTGCTGGGCATCAGTGACCCGAGTTGTGAATATTATAATAATAATTTTGTTCGATTTTGTTGTTATTACTGTCATCAGTGTTATTGTTGTCAACTAAAGAACAGTTCATTTCGGAGAATAGTTATCGGCTGATGGCTTCCAAATATTCCTTTTCCCTCCAGTCCAGATAATCCAAGCACTTAGTTGGTGCTTAAGAAATGTTTCTTGAATGAGTGACAGCAACCCCACTACTCACAGGAGAGAGTTGAAGAAGGCAGGACCGGACTGTGTGATATAAATGTATTTTTACTAAATTGTTCATATTTAGTAGCGAATATGGTTGTAAGATCCTAGATGCCCTAGAATACTGGCATCATGTCTAATGTGTTTTTCCAAAATGATCTTGTAAAATAGTCCCCTCTGCAACTCAGGGAAGTGGGCCCAGTCCTCACCCCCTGTGTTACAGATGAGGAAATGTCGTGGTGGGGGGCGTGTCATGCCCAGGGCTGTGTCGCTGGTGTGAGGCCCAGCTGGTGTGTGGCAGCCCTTGGGGCCTTCCTGCTGCCTGTCCTGCCTCCGTCTCCCTCACTTCACTCCCTGTCCTGCTCTGCCTACAGGGTGGCCACAGACCACAATGCAGACAACACTTCGGCAGTGCTTCGGGAGTGGCTGGTGGCTGTGAAGGGATTGTACCACTCTGTGGAGTGGCGGCCATCGGAGGAGCCCAGGTAAGCGCCAGGCCTTGCCCTGATCCCTCCTCCAGTTGGAACTTGGCTGTGTCCCTGCTCACACACCCTCTATGGCTCCCGTTGTCCCGAGACAGACCTGCCCGCCCCCTGCCTCCAGCCCCTGACGCTCCAGTCCAGCTCTGCAGCCTTTTGCACTGGCTCTGGCTACCTACCCACCTCGCCTCCAGCTTCCCCAGTGGGCCATAATCCTCCGGTTGGACTTTTACCCCCTCTATTTATTCCACCTGGAATTCCTTCATTCCCTGGGCTTTGTGGTGGACGCCTGCTGCTTTATTCCTTATCTTTCTTAGCTCAGCTGTTTACCTTCCCCATGAGCCCTTGGCTGACGTGGACTTAGTTCTTTTCGTTCTTTTAGGCTTTAGTTCTGTACCCACCCACTGCCCAAACCAGATTAGGAGTCTATGAGGACAGGCTCCCAAGTTTCTTCGACTCCCCCTCCCCTCAGAGATGGGGGCGTGTCCCTACAAGGCAGTAGAGACCCCTTTGCCCCTCACCCCTCTCCCAGCATTCTTCCCCTCTGGGTCTTTGCACACACCGTGTCCCCTACTTGGGACACACCATACCTCCGTCCTCCTCTATTTTGTCCTTGCTTCTTCCCAGCCTTCAGATCTAGCTTACACATCCCCTCCTCCGGGAGGCCCTCTCTGACTACCCGCGTTCAGCCAGCTCAAGGCCTCTCTGGGCTCCGACAGTGCCCTGTGCTTCTCCCATCACAGCTGCCTCTCCGCAGGTCCTACCCAGATGAGGAGGGCCCCAAACACTGGTCTGACTCACGCTACGAGCATGTCATGAAGTTGCGCCAGGCGGCTCTGAAATCAGCCCGGGATATGTGGGCTGATTACATCCTGGTGAGTTTCTCGGCCGCCCAACCCAGGGGTCCCCGGTGGAAGGTCTGGCGTCTCCAAGGGAAGGTGGAGCCGTGGAATTCAGAGACCAACCTTAACCCCATTTTAAAGAGGGGGAAACTGAGACTCTAAGAGGGGAAGTGAGTTATCAGAGGTGACACAGCTGGTTAGTGGAGGAGCTGGGTCTTGATCCTAGGCCACCTTGGTTCTTAATCATCAGAAATGAGTGGGTTTTTATGTCCCCCGTGGTTGGACACTTGTTCATCTCCCCTTTTATCACCATCACCAGTGATCTGATATCTCTGCCCAGTCACAGTGATGACCTCTGGGTGACTCTGAGAAGCAGGAGGATGGGGTGGGGCCTGGGGGATGTTGGTGACACTGAGCTGCTGACCCCTGACTTTCACTTCCCCCTTCTGGGCCCCTGGCAGGAAGGGGCTGGTTGAGGTTTGAGTGCAATATTGGGATGCATGCCCACAGATCACGAGTCTTCTGTGAGCTCCTTCAGCCTGGCCCCTTGACCAGGCGTGGTCCCCTCACTTGGTGTGATGGGCAGGGGGCACTGACCACTGAGCTTAACTCTCTGTAGAGGTTAAATGTAATAATGTCGGACTAACAGTGCCTATGGTGGTTTCCCATCTATGCACCAGACCCCAAGATCTTTTCCTTGTCTTAAAAAAATTGTTTTTGGCTGCGCTGTGTGCTGGCTACTCTCTAATTGCGGTGCGTGAGCTCCTCATTGCCATGGTTTCTCTCGTTGTGGAGCACAGCCTCTGGAACCCGTGGGCTTCAGTAGTTGTGGTACATTGGCTTAGTGGCTCTGTGGCATGTGGACTTGTCCTGGACCAGGGACTGAACCTGTGTCCCCTGCATTGGCAGGCAGATTCTTAGCCCCTGGGCCACCAGGAAAGTGCTGGTCTCTATCTTCTTATTTATTTTAGGCTGCGCTGGGTCTTGGTTGCTGCATGCAGGCTTTCTCTAGTTGTGGCGAGTGGGAGCTACTTTTCGTTGAGATGCACGGGCTTCTCATGGCGGTGGCGTCTCTTGTTGTGGGGCGCGGGCTCTAGGGCGCACAGGCTTAGGTAGGTGCCGTCCATGGGCTCTAGAGCTCGGGCTCAATAGCTGTGGTGCCCGGGCTTAGTTGCATGTGGGATCTTCCTGAATCAGGGATCTAACCTGTGTCTCCTACACTGGCCAGTGAATTCTTTACCGCTGAGCCACCAGGGAAGCTCTGGTCTGTACCTTCTTAATGTATCAATCAGCGTATGTCTATCAGCCACTCCCTGTGCCCTCCTCGTGCCAGGCCTGGTGGACACAGTGACGATAAGCACAAGCTGAGCCCCACCTTCCTAGCTTCCCAGGAAAGGTGAATGTGACCAGAAAGCAAACAAAACCGAACGAGGAAATATCAGAAGGCGGCCAGTGC
Organism: Bos indicus x Bos taurus; assembly: GCF_003369695.1. NCBI lineage: Eukaryota > Metazoa > Chordata > Mammalia > Artiodactyla > Bovidae > Bos > Bos indicus x Bos taurus. The sequence goes on from NC_040082.1 coordinate 104,903,090, forward strand.
CCTGAAAGACACTTGAGAGCGTGGTCAGCGTTCAGGGGCTCCTGTAACAAAGGGTCAACACCAAGGGGCTTACCATGATGCAAGTTTCTTGTCTCACACTTCTGGAGGCCCGCAGTCTGAAACCTAGGGGAGGGGGCTTCCTTGCCGCTTCCAGCTTCTGGAGGCTTCAGGTATTCCTTGGCTTGCGGGCAGCATCCCTGCAGTCTGTGCTTTTGTGATCACGTGATCTCTTCTTATAAAGTCACCAGTCACTGGATTTAAGGCCCACTCTAATCTAGCATGGGGGTTCCCCCGTGGCTCAGCGGTGAAAAACCTGCCTGCCGTGCAGGAGCTCCAGAGAGACAAAGGTTCGATCACTGCATTGGGAAGATCCCCTGGAGGAGGGCATGGCAACCCACTCCAGGATTCTTGCCGGGAGAGTTCCATGGACAGAGGAGCCTGGCGGGCTACCATCCATAGGGTCGCAAAGAGTCAGACACGACTGAAGCGACTTGGCATGCATGCACTAATCTAATATGGTCTTCCTGGTGGCTCAGATGGTCAAGAATCTGCCTGCAGTATGGGAGAGCCAGGTTCAATCCCTGGGTCGGGAAGATCCCCTAGAGAGGCAAATGGCAACCCACTCCAGTATTCTTGCCTGGAGACTCCCTGTGGCCAGAGGAGCCTGGCCAGCTACAGTCCACGGGATCACAGAGTCAGACAGACTGGAGACTGACCCTTTCACTAATGTAGTATGAATCCCATCTCTTTTTTAAAGTGATTATTGTTTTATTTGTTTATTTTATATTCTTTTCCATTGTGGCTTATCACAGGATACTGCACATAGTTCCCTGTGCTATACAGTGGGACCTTTTTGTTCATCTGCTGCTGCTAAGTCACTTCAGTCGTGTCCGACTCTGTGCGACCCGACACGGCAGCCCATCAGGCTCCACCGTCCCTGGGATTCATCTACTCTCTGTATAATAGTGGACATCTGCTAATCCTGTACCCCTAGCCCCTCCCACCCCCACCCCTCCCGCTGGGCAGCCGCAAGTCTGCTCTCAAAGCCTGTGAATCTGTTTCTGTTTTATGGAACAGGTTCATCGGTACGGTATTTTAGCTTCTGCATGTAAGTGATATCATACGGTGTCTGCCTTTCTCTTTCTGGCTTACCTTGCTCAGTATGATCCTCTCTAGCTGCATCCGTGTTGCTGCGCATGGCATGGTCCCATCATGTATATGCATGTCTTCTGTATCCACTCGTCTGCTGATGGACATGCGGGCTGTTTGCGTGTCCTGGCTGTTGTGAACAGTGCTGTTGTGAACAGGGAGGTGCATGTGTCTTTTTGAATTCGAGTTTCGTCTGGATATATGCCCGGATCTGGGATTGCTGGATCATACGGTCATTCTATTTTTAGTTTTCTGAGCCGTCTCCATAGTTTTCCATAGTGGCTGCACCGACTTACATTCCCACCAACAGCGTAAGAGGGATGAACTCCATCTTAATTACATCTGCAGAGACCCAGCTTCCAAATAAGGTCACAGTCACAGGTACCGGGGGTTGGGGACCTCCCTTAGGAGGGGGCCCTAGTAGAGATCTGAAGGAGCAGAGGAGCCAGCCTCAGTGGGAGCTGGGGGCCAATGTCTGAGGCAGAGCGAACAGAGCAGGAAGCAAGTCTGGGACATTCTGGGACTGGCTAGGAAGCCAATGTAGCCAGAGTGGAGTGATGGAGGGGGTGATGCTGAGGTCGTGGGTGGGGGCTGGACTGTACAGGCCAAGAGGGAGGGATGTGGCTTTTATTTTGAGGGTAATGGGGAGCCATGGAGGATGTGTGAGCAGGGGAGGGCTTGGTTCTGATTTCTGATTTTTAGAAGTTCCTGTGGCTGCCCCGGGGGCAGGGCCGATTGGGCAGGAATAGCGGCAGCAGGAGGCCAGGGTGGGCGCTGGTGTGGGGCTGTGGCTTCAGGATGTGCTCTGAGGCTGAGAGAACAGTCCCTGCTGGATGTTTGGGTGCCAGAAGGACCTCACATCCTGGCGTGAGCCTTGTGGGGAGGACAGAGCCACCTCCTGGGAGGAGGAAGGAGGTGACAGGCTCCTCCTGGGAGCCCTGTGACTTGGTGCCTTATCAGACCATTTTATAGATGGGAAAATGGAGGCTTAGAGAAGTGACAGCCTGCTGGGTGGTGTCTCAGAATCAGTGAGGGACAGAGGTGGGCTCAGACCTCCTGGCACCATCCAGCCCAGGGCCACCTTGTCTGCCTCCCTGGGTTTCGCTTTCACGGTTTGAGGTTGGCTGGTTTTCACTTTTTTCCCTCAGCAAACCTGGGTGGAACTCAGGAATCTGCTTCAGAACTCAAAGCAGCTTTTGACACACGGATGTATTTTTGTAACTGAGGGCTTTGGTAATCCATATTGGAATGTGAAATCATTTGTTGAGTGTTGTTTTTTTTTTTAATAATTTTATGCGTTTATTTGGGGCTTCCCAGATGGTGCCGTGGTAAAGAATCTGCCTGTCAATGCAGGAGACTCAAGAGATCCAGGTTCCATCTCTGGGTTGGGAAGATCCCCTGGAGGAGGAAATGGCAACACACTCCAGTATTCTTGTCTGGAAAATTCCATGGACAGAGGAACCTAGAGGGCTTCTGTCCATGCGGCTGCAAAGTCAGACATGACTGAGTACCTGAGTACATGCATTTATTTGTTGATTTTTTACTGCCCTGGGTCTTCATTGCTGCACGTGGGCTTTCTCTAGTTGCGGCCAGCAGGAGCTACTCTTCTTTGCGGAGCATGGGCTCGAGGGTGGCAGGCTCCATAGTTGTAGCACACAGGCCCAGTTACACCACGGCACGTGGACTCTTCCCAGACCAGGGATCTAACCCGCCACCCCCTGCACTGACGGGCAGATCCGCATCTACTCTCCCACCAGGGAAGTCCCTAGTGTTTGAAAATTATTATTAAAAAGCCCTCTTTCTCTTTTTTATGGATACTGTGGGTGTTACGTGTAAGAAAATACACAAGAAACAGTAAGAATTAGTTTAAGAGGAAAAAAAAACATACCTTGTAATGTCACCTCCTAGAGAGACTGACTTTCTGACTGTGTTTTTTTACTTGAGGTACAAGTCACATAACATAAAATTAGCCCTTTTCAAGTGTACAGATCAGTGGCATTTAGTACATTCATCATGCTTTGCAACCACAGCCTCTGTCTGGTTCCAAAACTAGCTTCCATCACCCCCAGGGGAAACCCAGTGCCCATGAGCAGTCACCCCCGATTCTCCCAGTCCCTGGGGACCACTGATCTGCTGAGTGTTTTTGTGTCTGGCCTGTCCAGGGCATTTCGTAAGCTATGCAGCTGACTTCCCTCAGCCTGGTGCTTTCAGAGCTCACCCGTGTTGCAGCCTGTGGCCCTGCTTCACGCCTCGTCACTGCTGAGTCATGTTCTGTGCGTGAAAGGAACACATTCTGTTTTTCCTCCGCTGATGGACCCGTGGTTGTTGCCACTGTTTGGCTTCTGTGGATAATGCTGCTAAACACGGTGAACAAATGTCCCTTCAAGTCCACGTTTCCAGTTTCCCCATTCTGTATCTCTGAGTGAGCTTGCTGTAACTCAGTGTTCCACTTGCGGAGAAACCACCAGACTGGCCGTTTTCACCGTGTGTAATTCCAAGGTCACAGATTCAAATGTCCGGAGCGGCTGGGCGGGGAATGTCACAGCACTGCACCGTCTACCCCAAGGGGCAGCCGCCTCCCACCTGCAGCTGCGCCTCGCCTTGTGGGAATGCCGTTCCCGTGTTGCTGGAGAAGGCTGGGGTTCTAGTGTTTGCTGTTTGCAGCAAATGATTCGAGCATTCTGAAAACCCTGCGTGGGTAACGGAAAGCATGTTCTGTGGACTAGATGCATTAAAAAAAACAATGAAAAACCAAGAATCCCACCTCCTGACAGCTCTCTGTAATATACTGTGATCTGTTTTCACATCCGGGTCAATAGAGAGATCCTTACCTGTGTTTTGTTGCTTGATTCTCACTTGTCTCGACTCTGTAGCCAGACAGTGGGACAGGGCCAGAGTTTCTGTAGCTGGTTCTCCACGGCTAGATTCCTGAGTCGTTCCCAGCTCGTGTGATGAACAGCTCTGCCGTGTGGCCTGACGGGGGGCACCAGCAGGCGCACACCCCACTGTGATGACGCTGTCTGTGGGTTGGTGAATTTCCTTCCAGGTTTCCACAAACGAGTGATCATCATTTTACTCCAATGTTCAAAGTGTTAAAGGAAAAAAAGAACCTTATGTAAAGATCCTATTTTTACAAAACTTTTGGTTGGCATTTAACTCACATAGAAAAAAGTGTCTTTCTCCCGGCCCCTCCCTGCAGAGGCGGCTCCTGCCCCAGCCGTCCTCCTCGTCAACCAGCGCTGCCCATCTTGAAAGTTCCCACAAATGGAGCCGTGTGGTACCCCGCTGTCACTTCCGGGGTCGCGCCAGCACTGTGCATGGGGCCTGTTTGTATTGCTTTGTGCCGTGTGGCCCATCCCTTCTCTTGCCGTGTAGTGTATTTCATCATGTGATCGTAACTCTGCTGGTGACTTAGGTCAGAGCTGTCTGTTGAGAAGCACGGGGGCTTCCAAGGCTGCGTGTGCTACTCAGGGTACCCCAGGCCCCCGGGACCCTAGCCTCGGCCACAGCTGTTCCAAGCCATGGCCCAGCCCAGGTGTCTCTGCTGGCCCACGCTGATGTCAGCCCAGGTGACTCTCCTGGCCCACACTGATGTCAGCCCAGGTGTCTCTGATGGCCCACGCTGATGTCAGCCCAGGTGACTCTGATGGCCCACGCTGATGCCATATTGGGTGTTTTGCAGTTTGTAGACGCCGACAACCTGATCCTCAACCCTGACACGCTGACCCTGCTCATCGCAGAGAACAAGACGGTGGTGGCCCCCATGTTGGATTCCCGAGCTGCGTATTCCAACTTCTGGTGTGGGATGACATCCCAGGTCAGGGGGCTGCTGGGGTAGGGCAGGGGCCTGGGGGTGGTGGGGGCTAGACAGAGCAAGTAGGGGCTGGGTTTGAAATCTAGCTTATTACCATGCTGCCTCTTCGTGACCATTTTATAAACACCATTGTGACAATCCTCAAATTAGGGGATGGTCTGCGATTGTTCCCACCTTGCCCGCTGCCCCCAGCCACCAGTACTCTGAGGCAGAAACACAAATACAGGGAGGGGGAGTGACTTGCCTATGCAAACATAGCTATGACATGGTAGTGCCAGGGCAGGACTTCAGGCATGGCTTGATCTATGTGTTCAGCCAACATTCCTCTTCCTCCCTCCCTTGAGTGACTTCATTTTCAAACTCCTGGGGAATAATTCCAGCAGCATTCAGCTAGTTCACTATGATTGAACCTTGTCCCATCTCCTTCACCTGAACCAATTACTGAAGCCATTAAAATGCCAGGCTCTGATCGTCCCACCCCAGAGTTGAGGGTGGGGTTGTAGGGAAAGCCAGACGGAGTGAGGGACAGGAGCTGGAGCAGGGCTGTGCCACCGGAAGGGGGCCAGGTGGCTAGAGCTAGGATGCTGACCTATCCTATCTCTTCCTGTCTTTTTGTTTTGAATTGATATATAATTCATAGAATATGAAGTTCACCATTTTAAAAGTGAATAATTCAGTGGTGTCTATATTTTAAAGTATTCATAGAAGTCTAAATTTATATGCTAACAATTCCAATTTGTAAAGGGTACAAGGAAGAGAGATAACAATTCCAGATTGTTCCAGAAGCTTTTAGAACTTCTAAAAGATTCCCCCTGACTTTTTTGAAGTCCCACTTCTGGTGTTTTAGTTATAAAATTAAAGAAGCTCAAGTATCTGGTCCCTTTTCAGGTTTTTAATTTTCCTTCCCAAATGCCTTTCAGATCAGAAGTATTGATCTGGGTCTGTGAGTGACTGTTTCCCTGTGTTCTCTGCCACTGCCCAGCAACTGAGGTTTGGGGGTTGGAGACTGCTTGGCCCTGCCCAGAGCTCTGCACTCAGGGGATGCCCACTACAGCCAGAAGCTGACACCTGGTCTTACCCTCCAGGTGTTCTGGGCCTCCCATTGTCCTGGTCTCCAGCCTCCCCTTTAGGGACCCCCACGCAGAACTCTGCCTCCACTCCCCGCAGGGCTACTACAAGCGCACGCCTGCCTACATCCCCATCCGCAAGCGGGAACGCCGGGGCTGCTTTGCAGTCCCCATGGTGCACTCGACCTTCCTGATCGACCTGCGGAAGGCGGCATCCAGGAACTTGGCCTTCTATCCTCCGCACCCTGACTACACCTGGTCCTTTGATGACATCATTGTTTTTGCCTTCTCCTGCAAGCAGGCAGGTGAGCCCACGGGGGATCTGCCATCATGGGGTGTCTGTCTGGTTCTTTGGGACCAATTATCAGCCCACAGAAGTTTCACAGAACCAGCACTATAGAGTACAGCGATGACTTCAGGTGCAGCTGTATCCAGGTGTTCAGGTGATATCCTCAGGACCCATTCTCTCTCCAGCCCTAGCTCTGCTGGGTGACTTCACTCCCCAGGTCTTTAAGACCTCCTTACTGATATTTCCCTATATTCTTCCAATTATCTATAGTTGAGCATAATTGCTCTCTAATTGTATACTTAGGGCAAAAAAAATTTTTTTTACGAGAAAGAGAACACTGAATGCTGACTTGTCACTTATTTTAAACATGGGTCAGCAACTCATGGCCCGTGGGCCAAATCCAGCCCACCACTTGTATTCATGTGGACACAGGCTAGAATGTCTTTTGGGTTCTAGGATCCAACTCCCGTGTGTGTGTGTTGGAGATGGGTAATTTCCCACGCCAACCAGCAATTCTAGGACACCAGCAAGGTGTCTGATAATTCAGCTCAATTCTATTTCAATTTTGACTCTGCTTGCTTGGAGATCGCATCCGATTCCACAGGTTAAGGTCTCGGGCCCACAGTACTGACCCCTCTCCTGCTTCAGATGCTGGTCACAAGTTCAAGTTGTCACCTGTATTTCTACTGCATACTCAGTTGCTCAGTTGTGTCTGACTGCGCAACCCTATGGACTGTAGCCCGCAAGGCTCCTCTGTCCATGGGATTCTCCAGGCAAGAATACTGGAGTGGGTTGCCATGCCCTCCTCCAGGGGATCTTCCCAACCCCGGGATAGAACTCACGTCTCCTGCGTGTCCTGCATACATTGCGGGTGGATTCTTTACCACTGAGCCACCAGGGAAGCCCCCATGCTTCTGACCAAATGGCTATAAATCAGAGGTTTCACAACTCCTTCCTTGGGTTCTGCTAATTTGCAAGAGCAGCTCACAGAATGCAGGAAACTCATTTACTCACTAGGTTACTATTTATTATAAAACTGTATATAATCCCAGAACAACCTGCAGGAAGAGATGCATGGGGCAAGATGTGGCGAGGGGCGCAGAGCTTCCATGCCCTTTCTGGGCACATTCTGAAGGCAGACTTGAGTTATTGAGATAGAGCAGTTTGGCCCACAAACCTAAACATTTACTATCTGGCCCTTTAATGAAGGGCTTCCCTGGTAGCTCAGCAATAAAGAATCCATTTGCAATGCAGGAGCCTCAGGAGATGTAGGTTCAATCCCTGTGTTGGGAAGATCCCCTCGAAAGAGGGCATGGCAACCACTCCGGTATTCTTGCCTGGAGAATCCCATGGACAGAGGAGCCTGATGGACTACAGTCCATGGGGTCACAAAGAGTGAGACGCAACTGAAGCGACTTAGCACCCACACACCTTGAATGAAAATCATTTTCGTTGGGATCATCACTTTAAAAAAATATATATTTGTTGTAAAGTTTTAAACCATTCAAAAAAATGTTTTAGCTATTCAGAGGAGGACAAACACAGACAGAGGTAATGATATTCATGGTTTGTCCGACTGCATCTCATTTCTGTGCATAAATGTGAGTATTTGCTGTCCACCCACCGTTCTGTGGTTTGCTTTGTCATGGAAGCCTGCAGGGACTGTCAGTACCCATGCAAGGTGGAGTTTTTTTTTGTCTTCTCGCCTGGCACTGTGAACCCCTCTTCTGACTCCAGTTCCCAGATGGAGTGCTGGGGTGGCCTCTGCTGGTTGCTGGGAACAGCTGGACCCATTTATGCCCCAGCCCCACCCTGGGCAGTGAGGCTAATGCTGCTGCTCAGAAGCTGCCTCCGCGGCCTTACTGCTCTGTGTTCAATTCTCATCGTTGTTTGCTTGGCCCCAGAGGTCCAGATGTACGTCTGCAACAAGGAAGTGTATGGCTTTCTGCCGGTGCCACTGCGGTCACACAGCACCCTCCAGGATGAGGCCGAGAGCTTCATGCACGTGCAGCTGGAGGTCATGGGTGAGTCTGTGCGCACCACCCCAGGAGGGCCACATTGTCTCCCTCTCCCCACCATCTCTCATCTATCCGTGAACACTGATTGAGTGTCTGTTGGGCATCAGTCTTTTTGCCAGGCACTGAGAATCCAGTGTGAACAGTTGTCCCCACTCTTATGGCTTGCAAGCAGCTATGCATGGCACGCTTGGGGAAATCAGGGTGAGCTTTCTGGTGGGGGTGGCATTAAGATGCAGGGTGAGTTAGCTGGAAGGGAGATTGCAGCCGGAGGGAGCAGCACGTGCAGGAGCTGGGCAGCTGGAGGGGCTGTGAGCTCAGAAAACAGGCAAGGTTGGTGGGGCAGAAGGGGTACAGAGCCAGCAGGCAGGGCCACGGTGGGGGCATCAGACATTGGACTTAGGAGTAGGTCTTGTCCCCAGGGGTAGGCAGGAGCCGTGGAGGGTGTGGGAGCACGGGAGGTAGGAGGTTTCACTGATGACCCTGCGTGCATGGCCGGGTCAGCCATTTCATCACCCATGCCCCTGCCAGCCCCCAGACCCACTGTTTGTTTAATGTTTATCTTATCGGACACTTTCTTTTATTTGAATACACTTTGAAAAGGAAACTTTAATATGTATTTTTACTGTGGTTACAAGCTGATGTCTTTCTAATGCATATACAAATAAATCCATAGGCTATTATGTTAGCACCTGTACCTCTGGTGAGGTGGGCTGAGTGCGCAGGGCTGAGTCACCATTGAGGCTGCTTGAGGAAGGGGCCTCTCCCCCAGCTGGGGAGTCTCTGAAGCAACCAGACAATGGAGCAACATCCTCTTCTGTGGGGGCCTGGCCCTGTGCTGAGCACCCACTTCCCTGTGAAGGCCTGTGAAGCAGCACAGCGATTCCTTCCACTGCACAGAGAGAGGATTGGAGGGCCAGGCCCCTGTCCCGGGGCTCAGTCCTCATCACCCCGTCCATTTCTAGAAGGTTCTGTCTATGGCTCCCCCTTGTGGTTGAAGATGGAATGACACTCTGCTCTCTGGAGGGGGCTTTGGGGTCTTCCCTGGTGGTTCAGATTGTAAAGAATCTGCCTGCAATGCGGGAGACCCGGGTTCGATCCCTGGGTCAGGAAGATCCCCTGGAGAAAAGAATGGCTACCCACTCCAATATTCTTGCCTGGAGAATTCTATGAACAGAGGAGCCTGGCGGGCCACAGTCCACAGGGGTCACAAAGAGTCAGACACAACTGAGCGACTAACACTTAACACTTTGGGTCTTCTGAGATAACACCTGGAGGCTGCAAGGTCACCAGGGCAAAGACCCCCCCCACCCCGCCCCCAACACCCAAGTGTCTGTCCCATGCGGTTGTCCAGGCCCAGCATGGCAACCCCACCATAGTCACAAGAGGTGGGTCTCTGCTTATTGCCAACTCCTTTCTGTGACTGGGCCCTGAGAAGCTTCTCTGTGGCTACTATCAATGGTCCTAGTTTAAATTTTCATATATATTCTTGTTTCTGGTTAGGAAACCGTTCACTCCACTGTTATAAACTCACACACAACAGAGGCATGAATATTTTCCTGTTTGAGGGCTCGAGCAGATCACGCAGGACAGATAGAAGGAGGGGGTCTGGAAGTTTCAGATATTTGTGCAAATCCTTCTTCACAGTTCTTGTGAAAACCATCTTTTCTCTCTACCTGTGTGTGGGTACCTGGTCCCAGGCTATGCATGTGATTTTACATGTGTTCAAAGATCTTTCTTACAATAAAATTTCAAGCTTACAGAAAACCTCGGAGAGATGCCCTCTGTTTATGGGGAATCCAGCAACTTGCTTCCTTCCCTGCCTGCTCATGGGGTGTCTTTCCCAGTTGGCCCCATACACTTGGCTCAGTTTAAGGGCTGTTCTCTGAGTTTTAGCACACAGAGCAGTAACGGGTCATGGGTGTGCAGTGTGATGATTGTTTTATATCCCTTTATATCCAGATGCAGACCAAGCCCTGACCCTCCCCAGTGTCCCCACTGAATCTACCAGCTGACTGGCTTTCCCATTTTGTGCTTCACATCAGTGGAATCACACCGTGTGCTGCTCAAGTGTGGTGTCGTCCACGCAGTGTCCCTGTCTGCTGCCACTGGCTGCTGAGTGTGGCTGTGACTCATTCCCTTGCCTTGCTGTCTCGTACTCCATGTAGATGTTCAGCTACAGATTTATGTACTCTTGGCTGTGCCATATGTCACTTCACCCATCTTCTCTGGGGCATGTAGGGCATTTCTTGTTTGCCAGCATTGCAGAGAGTTCTAGACATGCTTCTGTGGGTGCAAAGTTAGGAGATACCTACAAGATTGCTCTCACTTCTTACATCAGGAGTCCCCAAGAACATGTTCAGGTTGGATAATCCACTAGAAGTACTCAGAGCTGAAGCTATTAAACTCACAATTTATTACAGCAAAAAGACACAAATTGCCATCTTGGCAAAGGGAAAAGGCGTGTGGGGCAGCGTCCAGGAGCATTCCAAGCACAGGGACTCCTGGGGTCCGTTCTCTGTGGAGTCGCGTGGACAGTGCTTGCTTCTCCCAGCACCAGCGCGTGACAACACGCATGGTGTACTTCCAGCCAGGCTGCTCCCCGAGCCTCTGCGTCCAGGGCTTTTGCTGGGGCTCTTACAGATACAGCTGACTGCCACGTGGCTGACCCCCATCTCCAGTCACTGTAGAGACTGAGCCAAGACCCCCACCCTAAATTACACTGTTGGCATAGATACCCACTATAGCCCAAGGCCTGAAATAAAGATATTTCCAAGGTCTTCAACTACCCAGGAGCAGAGAGCAAAGGCCAGACTGCTCTGTGGTCAAGTTTAATCCTTCACCCTATAATAGGTCTAGCAATGTTACAATTTTTTTTTTCTTTGACTTCGTCTGGTGTTAGTTGCAGCCTGTGGGATCTTCCACGGTAGCTCACGGGCTTTGTAGTTGCCCGTGTGCCAGCTTAGTTGCCCCGAGCATGTGGGATCTTAGTTTCCCGACTAGGGATTGAACCTGCATCCCCTGCACAGGAAGGCGGATTCTTAGCTACTGGACGACAGGGGAAGTCCCTAGGGGTGTTGCATTTTTCTGTCACTGTGACATAGCTGCATTGCCTTGTTCTTTCTGGACCTTAATATGTTCCATTTCCCCAGAACTGATAAGACAGGATAAAGAGATACCTCCACTTCCCACAGGCAGATCCTTCCCACACGTACACCCCAAGGAGGCAGGCGGAGACTGAGAAAGAGAGGGAAAGTGCTTTGCAGCCGGATTCTCAGATCCCAAAGCCTTGCCCTTTTGGGTCCCAAGGTCCCCTGAGGATGGCAGCAGGTGGCAGGGAGCTGTGATGGGTCCCGAATAGGAAGAAGCCCCAGGGTGCAGTGTCCCTAGAGGAGGAGGCCCAGGCTGCGAGGTGGGAGGCTCCGGGTGGACTCTGGGCCTCACCCAGGCCTCTCCCAGACAGAGGGGCCTGTGTCTGCCCTGCTAGCTCACACGGGGCCTTTGTTCTTGCGGAGGTGGATGCTACACTCACTGGCATGCTGGGCTTTTCTGGGCCTCAGCAGGCTCACAGTCCCCTGTGGATCTATTCCTTCTATGGGAAACCATCAGGGATGGGCCGAGACAGGGCCCTGGGGATGTGGTTTGAGCACTGCCCACAGCAGCTAAAAGGGGAGTGATCATGACCACCCTGAGCTTCGTAGCATCCCTGGGCTTGGAGGTGTGTCACTCCAGTCACACGGCACCAGCTCCCTGTGCATCTTCACCCCATGTGCCCTCCATGGAGGTCTCTGTGTCCAGATTTCCCATTTTTATAAGGACCCCAATCATACTGATTACATGCCACGTGTATATGTTAGTGGCTCAGTCGTGTCTGACACTTTGTGACCCCATGGACTGCAGCTCTGTCCATGGGATTCTCCAGGCAAGACTACTGGAGTGGGTAGCCATTCCCTTCCCCGGGGGATCTTCCTGACCGAAGGATCAAACCTGTCTCCTGCACTGCAGGCAGATTCTTTACCGCCTGGGCTACCAGGAACGCCCATATTGATTAGAGCCCACCACCCTAATGACCTCATTAAAGATCCTATTTGTAGATAAGGTCACCTTCTGAGGTACTGGGGATCAAGATGCCAGCATATCTTTGGAGGGCGGACACAATTTAACCCAAAATAACATGTGATTTCATGGGATCGTCTCATGATAGAAACCTCTGAGAGGTTTTTTAGTCCACTTTCAAGATTGAGGGAAGGAGGAGAAGGGGGCGACAGAGGATGAGATGGTTGGATGGCATCCCCAACTCTAGGCATGAGTTTGAGCAAACTCTGGGAGATGGTGAAGGACCGGGAAGCCTGGTGTGCTGCAGTTCATGGGGTCGCAAAGAGTCGGACATGGCTGAGCGACTGAACAACAGCACAGATGAGGAATGTAATTCCTTTGCTTGTTTTATGAGTTTGTGCCTAGCTCCTTGTTGGGTGCCAGGGAGCCAACGTGGGTGGGTGGACCTGGTGTCCCTCTGGTGGAGCTCATGGGAGATAATCAGAGAATTGGGACTTAGAGCAGAATGAGGCTTTGCGGAATGAGGCTTTGATGGAAGGCCGGGTGCTGTGGGGGCCTCCAGAGAGGTACCTGACTCAGCCTGGGGAGGCCAGGAGACTCCTGTTGGTGCATCGCCCCCTACCCCAAGAAGACATCTTAGCTGGTAACTCAGGGAAAGGAAACAAGGGAGGAACAGGGTTTCAGCAGAGGCACAGCATGTGCAAAGGTCCAGAGGCAGGAAGAGGGGATGGGTAAGTCTGGAGCAGTGCCAACAGCCAGAGTGGGTAAGAGGCAGAGGAGAGAGACTGGCACTGCTTCTGTGGGCAGGGCTGGGTCAGGCAGGGTCTCTAGCATCAGGCTGAGGAGCCCGGGGTGACACGGAGCCATGCAGAGGTTGGGGAGGGGGCATCAGGAGCGAGGCTGGAGCCCTCCGTCTCCATGACCGCCTGGTGACCCCTCGGCTTTGCTGCCCCCCCAGTGAAGCACCCACCCTCGGAGCCCTCGCGGTTCATCTCAGTGCCTACCAAGACGCCAGACAAGATGGGCTTTGACGAGGTAGGCCGGGCCTTCCCTCGGGGTGGGGGCCGGGGGCCAGCCCAGAGGGTACAACAGAGGCTGTGGGCCGCAGGTCTTCATGATCAACCTGAAGCGGCGGCAGGACCGGCGGGAACGCATGCTGCGGGCCCTGGAAGAGCAGGAGATAGCGTGCCGGCTGGTGGAGGCTGTGGACGGCAAGTGAGTTGAGCCCTGCCTGGAGAGGGGCGGCGCCGCGGGTGGGTATAGACCACCCTGATGGCCGCGGAGGCGGCGTGGGTCTGACGCTGGCTGGGTACGCTGGATGGGTACGCATGGGTATAGGCCACACCCAGGCAGGCCACATCCGGTCCGGGATGGGGTGGGGGAGGGTGGGGGAGGGTGGGGGAGGGTGGGGGAGGGAGGCTCACTGGTGGGATTGTGGATAGATACAGTCTTCCTCTGCCCCCCACCCCTCCACACTTGCAGAGCCATGAACACCAGCCAGGTGGAGGCTCTGGGCATCCAGATGCTGCCAGGCTACCGGGACCCCTACCATGGGCGGCCCCTCACCAAGGGCGAACTGGGCTGCTTCCTCAGCCACTATAACATCTGGAAGGAGGTACGTCTGGCAGGGGGTCAGGACCCTCCTTAGCCCTTGTTTTTATTTAAAAACATCTTATGTATTATGATTTTTATGTATTTGGCTGCATCTAGTCCTAATTGCAGCACTCAGAATCTTCCCTTCACGTGGGGGCTTTTCCTTGCAGCTGGGGGATTCTCCAGTTGCGGCACTTGGAGTCTCTAGTTGGGGCTCGCAGGCTTAGTTGTCTCACGGCATGCCGTATCTTAGTTCCCCGACCAGGGATCAAACCCGTGTCCCCCTGCTTTGCAAGGCAGATTCTTAACCACTGGACCACCAGGGAAGTCCCCTCCTCGGGCTTCTTAACAGCTCAGGGAGGGAATCCCCTGCACCCCAGGCAGGCTTCCAAAACCACTGCAGGACACTCAGCCTCTCTTCTTGGGTGAATGTGGCCCCTGAACCCCAGGTGGGGCAGCTGCCATCCTCCCACTGTGCAGATGTGAGTCCTGAGTCTGAGGAGGGGTGAGCCTGACTCTAGAAACGGTGGGGTCTGAGGCCCTGGACCTCCAAGTGAAGCCTCTTCATACCCAGCCACTGTCAAGTATCTAGAGTCTGGGCACCGTGCTCAGAGCTTACTAATTGGAGCACCAGCCATGGTGATGTTAACTAATGTACACCCCACACATTGGTATCCCATTAGCCACAGAGGCTCATCAGACACCCTGGGAGGGAAAGGTTATGATGGGCGAGGATGCCAGATGGGGCTTCGAACCTGGAGCCATCCAACTTGAGGTCAGATTTGGTATTTGAGGCAGTGCATTCTCGCCCAGGTTGCTCTCTTTTTCTGACATTGATCATGGAAGGTACGGGGCAAAGGCTGCGGTGTCCAGGCAGCTATGGAGCCAGAGGGGATCCAGGTTCAAGTCCAGCCCTGCCTCTGAGCGGGGTGAGCTCTGTGAGCAAGGAAGGCATTTCCCAATCTCAGCCTCGTTTTCCCAGATGAAGAAGATAGAGTCTTCTTCAGTCGTGAAGCTTATCAAGTTCATTAGTTCACGGAAGATTTGTCAAGTACTGACTGCGTGCCCAGCCTGGTGCTGGTCCAGGGGACACGACAGCCCCCAAGACACACCCAGCTCCCCACAGGGGATTCACAGCCCTGGGAGCTGGGGAAACTGATGCTAAACCACAGAGAAATGACTAACGTTGAAATGAGTGAGAGGCACCTACAGGAGAGGTCCAGGGTTATGAATCGTCCTCAACTAGCTGCTTTGGGTGATGGTCACGAAGGATCTCTTTAGTTGACATTGGAACTGAGGCCAGCAGGGTGAGAGGGATCCTGCCTGCTGCTGCATGGGAGAATGGGTACTCTGTATCAAAGGCACAGGGCAGGCCCAGGCCCAGGCCCTGGGGTGGGAAGGGGCAGCCAGGCTGAGGCTGTGGAATCTGCTTCCAAGTTGTAAGGAGAAGGTTTTGGCCAAGAGGTAGATCTGAACTTCTGGTGGTGTGTGTGTGTGTGTTTTGCTTTTTTCCTGGTGCCCCAGACCTCTGAAGCAGAACTGGCTTTGGGGTCAGGCCTGGGCTTGATTTGTCCAGGATCTCAGTGGGCCTCCTCCCTCAGGTTGTGGACCGCGGGCTGCAGAAATCACTCGTGTTTGAGGATGACCTACGCTTCGAGATCTTCTTCAAGAGGCGACTGATGAACCTTATGCAGGATGTGGAGCGGGAGGGTCTGGACTGGGACCTCATGTGAGTCGGGCCTGCGTGGTGGCCTGGAGACTAGCTCTGAGGGCCTTTGCAGGTTAATAGGTTGGGTCTTGTGGGAGGTTGGCAGGAGGACTCATACTTGACCTGGAAGTCGGGGGTCTTGGAAGCCTGCCAGCTCTTTCTCAGGGCTTGGAGACTTGACTGGGGCCTTCCTCTTACTTAGCCAGTGTGGCTAAGATTTAACCTGGAACCCTGTGGGTGTGGCTAAAGGACTTGGGGGTGTGGCCTGGGTGGGTGTGGTCAAGGCTTGGGAGCAGGGCGGAGCCTTTGGTGCCGAGTGTGGGGTGTGGCCAAGGGAGCCTGGGTCTTAGACCAGTACTAGGTGGAGGGTGGCCAACGTATTTCCAGAACAGTCTCATGTAGGTGGGTTGGTTCATCCCACCCTGCTTCCCCCCGCTGCTGTGCAGAGCCCTGATCCAGGTTCTGAGCCTCAGACTCACCAGAGTGTCATTAAAATGAGTAGTAATGGGTCCCCTTCACTCCTGACCGCTTCACCTGAACCCACCACCTTGCTCACCCGTCCCACTGCCCGCTGAACCCAGAGAAGCTTCCTTCTCAGTCCCACTCTCCTCCTTGTGGGCCCTAGACCTCTGTGGGCCTGTTCTCACCCAGTCCAGTCACACCAGCTTCCTCAGTGCTCCCCAGCTCCCCCTACCCCAGGGTCTGACAGCGGCTCAGTGGCTCCCTGCGTTAGCACTCTTGGGCAGGTAGACAGGCGGAGGGTGACAGAGCCCCCATTCTGCACCCCAGCTACGTGGGCCGGAAGCGGATGCAGGTGGAGCACCCTGAGAAGGCTGTGCCCCGCGTGAGGAACCTGGTGGAGGCCGACTACTCGTACTGGACCCTGGCCTACGTGATCTCCCTGCAAGGCGCCCGCAAGCTGCTGGCTGCCCGGCCGCTCTCCAAAATGCTGCCGGTGGACGAGTTCTTGCCAGTCATGTTCGACAAGCACCCAGTGTGAGAGGGGGCAGCAGTGGGCAAGGGGAGCTGGGGTCTTGCTGTGCAGCTGGCCTGGGTAGGGGGGGGTGAGGCTCGCGGGCCCCAGGAGGGGGCTTCTCTACCGCTTCCTTCATGAGTCCCCTTCGCCACGCATTTCTGTCTCCATCTGCCTCACCCCCACCCCGCTCCTCCCCTGCAGGTCTGAATACAAGGCCCACTTCTCCCCTCGGGACCTGCGCGCCTTCTCCGTGGAGCCCCTGCTCATCTACCCCACGCACTACACAGGGGACGACGGGTACGTGAGCGACACAGAGACCTCAGTCGTGTGGAACAACGAGCACGTCAAGACCGACTGGGACCGCGCCAAGTCCCAGAAGATGCGGGAACAGCAGGCCCTGAGCCGCGAGGCCAAGAACTCCGACGTGCTCCAGTCCCCGCTGGACAGTGCCGCCCGGGATGAGCTCTGAGAGCTCTGAGGGGCGGTGGCCGTGGAGCCAAAGCAGCAGTCGCTGGCCTGGCCCCCACACGCCCACTGGGGACGGCGGGGCCCCTGTGGCCCCTGGCAGGCCCCGGAGGGCTCCCCGCACAGGGCAGCGTCCAGCCGGCTCTTGCTCAGCAATCACGTGCACGCAGGCAGCATTAATGGAGTGCCTACTGTATGCCAGGCGGACTGGGTGGGAACTGTTCATCTCTGGGTGCACCCAACACTTGGATTGGTCACAGGGTGCCAGGTTCCCTTGCTCTGGCAGTGAATGAGGTTTGATTACTCCCTCCATCAGTGATGGAGTCAGTCATCAAGCGTTATCGATCCCCCGTCAAGAATCACGCCCTAGTGATACACATTCACTGTTTCAATTCATGCGAGTATTTATTGAGTGCCTACTGTATGCAAGGCACCATCCCAGGCTCTGGGACAAGTGAGGCAGACTTCCACTTATTTGAACACATACTGAACACCGACTTTGTGCCCGGTACTTGTGACACAAAAGCTCTTACTGACTCGGTGCATTTATGGAGTGCCTGCTGTGTGCCGGGAGCTGAGCGTGGTGCTAGGGCTGAAGATAATCAAGGTGCTTTTCACTCTAATTGGTTTCTTCTCCACACATCCAGAGAGCATCTTCTGCAGTAGTGATGCAGAAAGCAGGATGACAACTGTTCAGTCACCATTTGATACCCCCACAGAGATAGATGAGTCCTTCCATTTCTTCATGCAGCAAGCACTTATTGAGTGCCTGCTGTGTGCCTGACCTCGCGGGCTCCCGGTGGGGCTGAGTTTGACTCCTCTGGTGCACCACCCCCGTCACCTGGAATGTGTGTATATAACATCCCCCCCACCACTGCCCAGGAGCAGGGGTGACTCTTCCCTCAAGAGGGAGAGCCACGTGTTTCCGTGACCCCATGTCCTCTTGCAACGCTCCCCTAGACCCAGCCCCCCTGGAGGGGGTGAGGACGCCCCTGTCCTCGGTTGCTTGGCTGCCCTGCCCTGCATCTCAGGTGTGGTCTACCTGCTTGATGGCATTCTTTTGTCCAAGCCTCTGGTGGGATCATGTGTTTGGGGCCTCGGACGGGCTCCGCTGCACTGGGGCGCTCTCCATGGCCTGGGCAGGACGTCCCCCAGCACAGCCTGGAGGACTCACCGTGCCTTCAAGCCTGAGACGAATGTCAGAACCGGCCAGCAGTGCCTTGTCCTCTGAGGGGTAACTAACTGCTGTCCCGGTCAGGTCCTGGATAACTTGCTTATTTTTTTATTAAATGTTCCTGGTTGGGTTTTCACATACATCTGTGTTCCCTTCTTGGCCCGATGGTCTGCTCATCGCCTACACACCACCCACACTCGCCACCCCCTGCTTCAGACCAAGATGTGGGAGGAGACCAGGTGCTGGCGGGGAGCCAGTGAGGCGGGTGAGGGCGGAATGAGAGCCGGTATCCCAGGGCGCCCCGTGAAACACCCAGAATAGCGCAGGGACGACAGATGGCCAGCCGCACTCTGGCCTATAGGGGCAGCTGCAGGACTGTCTCAGATGACAGAGTGAGGAGAGCGCTGTCATAGTTTGGAGTCTCCAAAAAAGAGACCCTGAGATGAGGACCTGAGTTATCCAAGAGATGACCCCCAGGTAGCCCCCAGGGTGACGTAAAGAAGAGCGGGAAGGAGTCCTGCAGGGGTCGCCAGTGAGCCATTCAGTTCAGTCGCTCAGTTGTGTCCGACTCTGACAGTGAGCCATTAATTTAACTACCAGTAACTGGGGACCTTAGATGAGGCTGAACAATATATAGCATCGACCTTAGAGTGGTCCCGGCCTCCAGATGAGGGAGGTGGGGCATTTATCAACCCTCAACAACATGTACATTTTCTGGGTCGAATACTTAAAAGTTTTCAAGATTCTTAAGCCCTTAGGGCTTGCAGGCATATACCAGAGGCTTTTACAAAATAACAGATGGTGTGTGATTCTAGTGAAGAAATGAGAATTTACAGCTAAGCAAACTGAAAAAAGCAAAATTAAATCACACCTCCTCAGAGGCAACAACTTAACTTTCTGGTGACAAACCTTTTCAGTCTTACCATGTGCATGGTGCAAATATATACATGTTTTGAAAAAAGAAGTTTCATATTACATAAACTCTGTTACAACCTGCTTGTATTTTCTCCCACACAACACATTTTTATTTCAGAAACACAGGATCAAATTGTACCCAGGTTTTTGTTTTTTTTTTTCTCTCCTGTCAAGGTTCTTTTTAAGTTTAACAGCATATTGTGGACATTCTAATCAGCTCAGGCACCTACCAGCTCTTTTTGGATTGTTACATATAATAAATACCATAATCAGGATGGACCGCCATTTACTTAATCATCCTGACTGAAGAACATTACAGTCCGGCAGTGAACAGCATTGTACAACACATCTTTCCTACTGGATTTTTTATTTCAGTTGGGTAAGTTGATACAGATGAGATTGCTGGGTTAACAGAAATGAACGCTTGATGATTCAGTAGAGACTATCTTATTTACTCTTGTTAAAGCCTAACTATTCATCGTTTGTCTACCAGGGTGTCCAGTCCCCTCTCATCAAACACTGGAATCATTTCTCATGTGTTACTGTTGCAAGTGATGTTTCCATATCTTATTTTTAACTCTTAGGGGTTAAATTAAGATTTTAAAATTTGGTGGGTCACTATTGGATTGGATTGTGTCTCTCCAGGACATTTGGTGATGTCTGGAGACATTTCTGGTTGTCATGACTGGGGGTGGGTGCCATTGGCATCTGGTGGACAGAAATTAAACACCGTGCAGTGCATGGAGAAGGTCCATAACAAAGAATGATTTGGCCCCAGAAGTCCACAGTCACACCCAATTCCATTCAGCCTCTTGAAGACATGAGCCTCTAGAAGAGACTTCTTCCTGGCGTGAGTAAAATTGCCTTTGCTATGAAATGTCTCTGATTCAAATGTAGATTCTTAGGCTCTGTTTCCAAACTGAAGGGGTCAGAATCTTGGAGGTGATGCCTAAGAACCAGAATTTTATTTAGAGGGCAGCAGAGGATGAGATGGTTAGATAGCATTAGTGACTATGAATTTGGAGAAACTCTGGGAGATAGTGAAAGACAGGGAAGCCTGGCATGCTACATCCATGGGTTGCAAAGAGTCAGACATGACTTAGCCACTGAACAACAACAGTCCAATTGTCTATGGGGCTTTCCAGGTGGCACAGCAGTAAAGAACCCACCTGCCAAGGCAGGAGACGCAAGAGACTCAGGTTTGATCCTGGGTTGGGAAGATCCTGCTAGAGAAGGGACTAGCAACCCGCTCCAGTATTCTTGCTTGGGAAATCCCGTGAACAGAGGAGCCTGGTGGGCTATAGTCCGTGGGGTCGCAAACAGTTGAACAAAACTGGGTGACTTGAGCACATACGTAGGCATCTTGTTATCTAACTTGGATCTCTCCTTTGCTCTCTGAAACTGGGAGAACGGCATCCTTCTAGAACATTCCAACAGAACTGGCTTACCAGGGGGAACTGAGGCTCCCCACACTCACAGAAAGGGCAGTTGGGAGATTCTAGAAACCTCCAACTTGGGGCACCTCCATCAGAACTGCCTTTCTTTTATTGTTGTTTTTGGTTTTGTTTTGAGTTTTGGTCATGCCATGTAGCATACAAGATCCTTAGTTCCCCGACCAGGGATCAAACCTGTGCCTCTGCTATGGAACCACGGAGTCTTAAGCCCTGGACTGGCAGGGACGTCCCACAGCTGCTTTTCAATGCCTTCCAAATTGGTCACTGAACAAGGGAATTTGAATTCCAAAATATCAGATGTTTCCATGCCCCACTGCCGGCAGTGTGAAGTGAAAGCAAAACCAAGACATCTCCGACTGCTTCTGCCTTCCAACCCTCCGCCCCCGCCCGAGGGCTCCTCTGGCCTGTGGACCTGAGCGCAGACACTGATGCAGGGACTTCTCGCAGTGTGGCTACAGCTCTGCAGCCTCTGCCCAGAAAGGAGTTGGGTGGGGGCGGGTGCTGATGCCAACCCAGCACTCCCTCTCATTTAGTGACTGTCCATTGTGATGGTGGGAAGAATGACTGTGTAATTGCAGACTGCATAATCATAGAAACCATGCTATGTAATTGCAGGATTAGGAACTGAATAATTATAATGCAGTATAACAAATTACAGAATGAAATGTAATCCTACGTAGATCCGGAATCACATAGTCATGTTACACCCTCCAGGAACTAAGTGTGCATTTTGCTGACTTTCTCTGAGAGAGCCTGCTGTGGTGGCAGGTGTCATGACGAAGAGGTGTGGGTAAATGGGGAGAGGGTGGGATTATGTAGTTTAAGGGGGAGCAGAGGGTTCAGGTGAGAGTGGAGGGTGGGGTGAGTATAAGGAAGGGAGGTGATACAGTTTAGCCTAAGGTTGGGAGAAGTGAGGAGAACCAGAGGGAAGTTGAAGAAAAATGGATTAAGTCATGTAGCATCCTGGTGGGCCAGTAGCTAAGACTCTGAGGTCCCAATCCAGGGGGCCTGTGTTCCCATCCCTGGTCAGGGAACTAGATCCCACATGCTGCAACTGAGAGTTCGAATGCCACAACAAAAGAGCCCATGTGTCTCAGCTAAGACCCAACTCAGCCAAATAAATAAAAAATAAATATTTTTTAAAAAATGGATTAAGTCAGGGGTTGGCAAACTATGGCCTGAGGGCCAAATCTGGCCAACCATGTTTCATCGTTGTTTTTTTTTAAAAACTGGGACTTCCCTGGTTGTCCAGTGGTTAAGAATCTGCCTTGCAGTACAGGGTACTCAGGTTTGATCCCTGGTCAGGGAACTAAGATCCCACATGCCCTGGGGATGCTACTGAACCTTTGAGCCACAGCAAGTGGCGCCAGAGGTAAAGAATCTGCCTGCCAATGCAGGAGACACGAGATATGGGCTTGATCCCTGGGTTGGGAAGATTCCCCTGGAGGAGGAAATAGCACCCCATCCAGTATTCTTGACTGGAAAATCCCCATGGGCAAAGGAGCCTGGTGGGGTACAGTCCATGGGGTCACAAAGAATCGGACATGACTGAGCACGCATGCACAGCCAAAAATAAATAAATAAATATTAAAAAATAAAAATAAAATTTTTATTGAGATGAAACGCAGGTAACAGAAAATCAGTCATATTAAAGTGTACAATCTCATAGCATTCACCGTATTCACGTTGTTGTGCGACTATCACCACTAGCCATTTCCAAACATTTTCATCCTCTGAAACTGAAATTCTGTCCACAGTAGAGACTAACTCGCCCTTCTCCCCCTCCCAGCCCCTGGCGCCCACCATCTTGTTTTCTCTCTCTATGAATCTGATGACTCTAGTGACTTCATATAAGTGGAATTATGCTGTGATTGTCATTTTGTATGTAGCTTCTTTCACTCAGCATAGTACCGTCCAGGTTCATCTATGTTGTAGCAAGAACCAGAATTGCCTTCCTTTAAAAAAAAATTATTGACTTATTTAGCTGTTCGAAGTGTTAGTTGCAGCACATGGGATCTTCAGTCTTCACTAGGGCATGTGGGATTATTTTTTCATCTTTCTCTTATTACTTGCTACATGTGGGCTCTAGTTCCCTGACCAGGGATTGAACTGGGGACCCCATTATTTGGAGTGTAGAGTCTTAACCACGGGACTGCTGGGAAGTCTGAAAATTGCCTTCCTTTTTAAGGCTGAGCAATTTTCTGATCTGGGTGGCCTTGGCCGGCAGCGGCTTGAAGCAGGCTCTCAGCTCACCCACCAGAGGCTGAAGCCAGGCTGCAGCAGCGAGAGCACTGACTGCTAACCACGAGACTATGAGGGCCAGTGGCCAGTGACAAGGCCCTGGCTTTTCTGCTTTGTGGAAATGAATTCTTAAAGAGACAGAAAGTGGTGAAACAAGTAAAGTGTGTATCAGGAGGAGAATAAGAGCACGTGTGAATAGACTCGGAGAATCTCTCCTTTGTGGTAGTCTAAATCATTTATACAGGGCCCTTTCTTCCCGGTTTCCTCTGGCCAATCACTGCTTTCCCTGGCTCTGAGCCTGTATTTAGTATAACTCAGGGCCCTCCTCTGTGTGCGTGTGCATCTCTTAGCCAAGATGGACTCCAGCGCAGAGGCCTATGGGAAGGTTGACACCACCTATGATGGGCTGGCGTGGCCTCTTTTTTTGGCCCCCAAGGAGCCTCTCTGTACGTGTGTAGTTGGAAAGGTCTCCTCAACCTCAAGAACAAGACCTAAGGGATCTCTTTATCTTTTATCTGGACAGGACACAGGTCCTCTCTGTCCCTGACATTGTCTTTATCTTGGAATATCTGTCCACAGGGGACAGACTTCAGCTGCTCAGCCTGGAGCTCATCTCTCTCCTGCCTCAGTTCCACTGCATGTATGTACAGACCACATTTTGTTTACCTATTCAGACACTTGGATTGCTTCCACCGTCTGGCTATTCTGAATAAAGCTGCTGTGAACATAGATGTACAAGTATCTGTTCCATATTTATTTTCAGTTCTTTTGGGTATACACTCAGAAATGTGTTGTTGGATCATATGGTAATTCTGTTTAATTTTTTGAGGAACTCTCATCCAATGCTCTATAGTGGCTACATTAAAAAAAATTTTTTTTAAGCATTTATTTATTTATCAGGTCCCAGTTGGACGGAGGAGCCTGGTAGGCTGCAGTCCGTGGGGTCGATAAGAGTCGGACACGACTGAGCGACTTCACTTTCACTTTTCACTTTCATGCATTGGAGAAGGAAATGGCAACCCACTCCAGTGTTTTTGCCTGGAGAATCCCAGGGACGGGGGAGCCTGGTGGGCTGCCGTCTATGGGGTTGCACAGAGTCGGACGCGACTGAAGCGACTTCACAGCAGCAGCAGCAGTTGCAGCATGCAGGGTCCTTGTTGCAGATTCAGTACTTGTGGCACACAGGGTTCATTGCCCCATGGCATGTGGGATATTAGCTCCCCAACCAGGGATCAAATGACTGTCCCCTACATTGGAAGGTGGCTTCTCAACCACTGGACCACCAGGGAAGCCCAAATTTCCTTTTTTCCCTCCCCATTTCTTTTTTAAAAAATTACATATTTTATTTTTGGCTGTGCTGTGTCTTCGTTGCTTCGAGGGCTTTTTTTCCGGTTGCCGTGAGCGGGAGCTCCTCTCTAGCTGCGGTGTGCGGGCTTCTCACTGTGGTGGCCTCTCTTGTAGCAGAGCACAGGCTCCAGGGCCCGAGGGCTTCAGCAGTTGCAGCACACAGGCTCAGTAGTTGTGGCTCACGGGCTTAGTTACCCTGCAGCATGTGGGAGCTCCCGAGATGAGGGATCCAACCTGTGTCTCCTGCACTGGCAGGCAGATTCGTTACCACTGAGCCAGCAGGGAAGCCCATTTCTTTTTAAAAAATTATTTATTATTGTTCATTTTGGTGAAACTCACATAATATCAAATTAACCAATTAAAGTGTACAATTTAATGACATTTGATACATTCACCAAGTTATGCGAACATTTCCATCACCCCAGTGGAAACCGGGTACCCTTGAGCAGTCACTCCCCAATGTCCCCTCCCTGCAGACCTTGGCAATCTGCTTTCTGTCTCCTCCTCTGGACGTTTCATATGAATGGAATCATATCTATGCAGTCTTTTATGGCTCGTTTCTTTCATCACCATGCTTTTTAGGTTCATTCACATTGTAGTATGCATCAGTGCTTCTTTCCTTTTTAAAGCCAAGTAATACTCCAGTGTATGGATGGACTGCATTGTGTTCATCCACTCATCTGTTGATGGACATCTGGGGTTGTTTCCAACCTTTGACTACTGTGAGCAGTGCTCCCCTGAACTAGAGCGGCTTGCTTTTCTGAGCAAAGTTCTATCGCCGCTGAACCCTCGCCATCATTCACGTGGGGCTGCGTTCATGCTACAGTGGCAGAGTTGAAGAGTGGTGTCAGAATCTGTATGGCCTAAGTTATGTATTATTTGACTCTTTACAGAAAAAATTTGTTGACTTCTGAGTGAATGAATTTGGGAGCTGGGTCACCTGGGAGAAACTGCTAGGTTTTTTTTTTTTTACTCAATATGTATTTTTTATTGTTGGTTGACAATGTGTTAATTTCTGCTGTACAACAAAGTGATTCAATTATACATATATATGTATATTCTTTTTTAAAAATATTCTGTTCACAATGGTTTATCGTGTTATGTGTGTGTTAGTTGCTCAGTCGTGTCCATGTGACCCCATGTGACCCCATGGACTGTAGCCTGCCAGGCTTCTCCGGGCATGAGGTTTCCAGGCAAGAATACTGAGTAGGTTGCTATTTCCTACTCCAGGGGAACGTCCCATATCCAAGGACTGAACCCTGGTCCTCCACACTGCTGCAGATTCTTTACCATCTGAGCCGCCAGGGATGCTCTTATGGTTTATCATAGGATATTGAATATAGTTCTCTGTGCTTGTAGAAACTTCTGGTTTTGCCCCAATAACATTCTTTTCTCCTGTAGAACTGTAACTATGGTTGAGAAAATGGCCGCAAAGAGCGCATTTCCCAGCATCCTTTGCAACTAGGTACACGCCATACGGAGGTTCTGGCCGGAGGACTCCTAATGGAGGCAATGATCACAGCCGCTTGGTCTTGCCTGAAGGGATGAGATTTGACCTCCTCCGGCCTTCCCCCTTTACCACCAGCTGGAGCAGACATCTTGGACCCTGAGGGAGAAGAAGCAAGATGAAAAGATGGTTCCGCATGGCCGTATCAGCCCTGGTAATATAATGTAATGTGATATGAGAGCCCACTGTGGCTCTCAGTTTCATTCTCTGATTACCAGAAGTGTGTGCCTCTCCATATATTTATCAGCCACCAAGTTTTCCATTCAGGAAATTCCTATACATGTTTTAGTGCATGTTCTATAGGGTGTGATCTGTCCCTTACTAATTCAGTGTTCTTCACAGATCCTATTCTTTTCTTTCTCTTTCTGGCCACACTGGGTCTTTGTTGTAGCATGAGGGCTGTTTGTTGTGGGGCTCTGGCTTTCTCCAGCTGCAGCATTCAGACTTGGTTGCCCCACATCGTATGGGAGCTTAACTTCCCAGCCAGGGATGAAACCCAAGTTGTCTGCATTGGAAGGTGGATGCTTAACCACTGGACCACGAGAGAAGTCCTGATACTATTCTTTTTTTTGGTCAGGTGTGGTGCACACATATGCTCCCAATATTTGGCTTGTCATTTCATTCTCTTCACGGTGTCTTTGATGAACTGAAATATTTCATTTTAATGAAGTTGAGTTGATCATCTTTTCCTGTATCTTCCTTTTCATGCTTGTTGTGTCTCCTTTAAAAAGTTTTCCTGGTGCCAACGTCATAAAGCTATTTTCTTACACTGACTCCTAAAATCTTTTATCATTTTGCTTTTCACAATGTTTAATATGCCCAGAGTTGGGTTTTGTATATAATTTCATGCAGGGACTTCCCAAGTGGCTCAGTGGAAAGAATCTGCCTGCCAAGCAGGAGACACAGGTTTGATTATTAGGTTGGGAAGATCCCCTGAAGAAGGAAATGGCAACCTACTCCAGTATTCTTGTCTGGGAAGTCCCACGGACAGAGGAGCCTGGCAGGCTTCAGTCCATGGGGTCACCAAGAGTTTGACATGACTTAGAAGTTCAACAAGAGTAGTTTCATGTTGGGTAAGCCAGGGCCCTCAAATGCTTTGCTTTTAATTTTTGACACAGAAACCCCATTTCTGTTTTTATGAAAATCCTCAGTGGAGCCCTTGTAAACTTCTGGCAGGATTATCTTCCATTTATTTCTGATGTTGGATTATACTCTATTGTCATTCAGTTCCAATGCATTTTTTCCAGCAGAAAAAAGGCAGACCAAAATGGCCAAACTCCTGTAAGCCTCAGGATTAGGGTGGGAATTTAAAACCAAAGGGAGTGTGGTCATAGTTGGGGAACCCCCAAGATGGCCCCCAATGATCTCTGCCTGGTCTTCAAGCCCTTGTGTCATCTTCTCCCCTTGATGCGGGCTGGACATAATGACTCCCTCCTAACTAATAGATTATAACAAAAGTAATGGGATGTCACATCTGAGATTAGGCTACAAAGGACTGGAACATCTATGTCTCTCTCTGATAAAGCCAGCTGCTATGTTGTGAGCTGTCCTGTGCAGAGGTCCCTGGCATAGAACTGAAGGGAACCCCCAGCTAACGGCCAGCAAGGAGCCATCAACCAGCCAACAACCACATGAGTGAGTTGGGAAGTAGCTCCTCCCACAGTTGAGCTTTCACATGAAACCGCAGGTCTGGCCAACATCTTGATTGTGGCCTGTGTGAGACTTTGAGGAAGAGGCATATCCCTGACCCAGAGAAACCGTGAGATGATAAATATTGGTTGCTCTTTTTTTCCTAAAAGTATTTATATGTACTTATTTTGCTGGGCCAGGCCTTAGCTGCAGCATGCTGCATCTTTTTTAGCTGTGACTTGTGGTATCTTTAGTTACGGCATATGAACTCTTAGTTGCAGCACGTGGGATCTTGTTCCCTGACCAGGGATCAAACCTGGGCTCTCTGCATTGGGAACTCAGAGTCTTAGCCACTGGACCATAAGGGAAGTCCCAGTATTTGTTGTTCTAAGTTGGTGCATTTGAAGGCAGTTGTTACATAGTGTTAGGTAACTAATACAGAGGCCATCCCAGAGTGGAGCAAGGACAATGAACGTGGCTGATTCTGGGGGCTGTTTACCTGGAAGCCACCATTTGCTTCATGGGCTGGGTAGCCTGGTGGGAGGTAGGAACCAGTATTAAAGGTCTCATTGGTCTACACCAACCCTGGTGATCCATCTCCCTTGTCAGCTTAGGTGTAGGCTTGTGACCCATTTCTGGCCAATGGTGTGCAAAAGGAGAGTCCCAGAAAATTTTAACTGCCTTAGAAAAAGAGATATACACAAATGGAGTTTTGGAGCTCTGACAGCCATTCTGGGATTGAGAAAAAGGCCATTAAAGACAGAGAAAAGACAGCAAACACTGGCCAACACAGGACCTGTCTAGCCTTCTTTTTAAGGATATGACCTAGTTTCATCCATGTGGCTTCTGCTCATACCTCATTGGCCAGAAATGGTCACATGACCATAAGCTACAGGGAAGGCTGGTAAATGTAGCCTTTGATTAGCCATGTCCACAAATGATGCTTCTATTATTGTACTAAAGGAGGGAAGAAAGTGCTGGGGGAGGGGTAACCATCTACCTCTACCACAAAAATATATGTTGTACATTATAAAATAAACCCCTACAAAGCCACTGCCCACTAAAGGACCAGCTTTTTATTGATATCTCGCCCACTTTTCCCTGCTCCCTGCTCCCACCTCCCTGCCCTCCCCACTCCGCAAGGCAACCACTGTCCTTGGTTTTTATGTTTCCTTTTTTAATCCTTGATTTTTAGAAATTGTGTTAAAATACATATAACCTAAATTTTACCATTTTAACCATTTTTAAGTGTACAGCTCAGTAGTATTAAATACATTCACAGTGTTGCGTACCATCACCACCCTTCATCCCCAAAATTATTTCATTTGTAAAACTGATATTCTGTACCTGTTAAACACTAACTCTTCATTCCCCCTTCCCCAGTCCCTGGAAACCACCACTATATTTTCTGTCTCTGTGATTTTGCTTAGTCTTGAGTACCTCATATAATTAGAATCATAGAGTATTTGTCACTTTGTAACTGGCTTATTTCACTCAGTAGAATGTCCTCAAGGTTTATCCGGTTGTAGCATACAGCAGAATTGCTTTCTTTTTTAAGGCTGAATAATATTCCATTGACTGGATGGATCCCATTTTGCTTATCCATTCTTCTGATGAGGGACACTTGAGTTTCTTCCATGTTTTAGCTATTGTGAATAATGCTGCTATGAACATTGGTGTACAAATATCTTTTTGAGACCCTGATTTCTGTTCTTCGGGGCATATGCCAAGAGGTGGAATTGCTGGATCATTTGGTAATTCTATTTTTGACTTTTAAGTATAGATGATTTAGAATGTTTCAAGTATACAGCAAAGTGATTCAGTTATATGTATATTTATACATATATATTCCTTTTTCAGATTCTTTTCAATTATTACAAGATATTGAATATAGTTCTCTGTGTATACAGTAGGTCCTTGTTATTTATCTTTTTTATATATAGTAGTATGTATCTTTTAATCCCAAATTATCAATTTGTACCCTCCTTTCCCCTTTGGCAATCAAAAGTTTGTTTTCTATATGTGAGTCTATTTCTCTTTTGTAAATAAATTCATTTCTTCACATCAGGTGGCCAAACTATTGGAGCTTCAGCTTCAGCACCAGTCCTTTCAATGAATATTCAGGGTTGATTTCCTTTTGGATTGACTGGTTTGATGTCCTTGCAATCCAAGGAACTCTCAAAAGTCTTCTCCAACACCACAGTTCAAAGCATCAATTCTTTGGCGCCTAGACTTCTTTACGGTCTAACTCTCACATCCATACACGACTATTGAAAAAAACATAGCTTTGACTATACGAACCTTTGTCTGCAAAATGATGTCTCTGCTTTTTAATGCGCTGTCTAGATCTGTCACAGCTTTTCTTCCAAGGAACAAGTGTCTTTTAATTTCATGACTCTGTCGCCATCTGCACTGATTTTGAAACCCAAGAAAATGAAATCTGAGACCGTTTCCACCTTTTTTCCCATCTATTTTCTATAAAGTGATGGGACTGGATGCCATGATCTTCGTTTTTTGAATGCTGAGCTTTAAGCCAGCTTTTTCACTCTCCTTTTTCATCTTCATCAACAGGCTCCTTGGATCCTCTTCGCTTGCTGCCATTAGGGTGGTGTCACCTGCATATCTGAGGTTGTTGCTATTTCTCCGTGTCTCGGCAATTGTAATAGTGCTGCTGTGAACACTGGGATGCAGGTATCTTCTTGAATTAGAGTTTTGTTTTTCCAGATATATGCCCAGAAGTAGGATTGCAGGATCATATGGTAACTCTGTGTTTAGTTTTTTTTAAAAGAGTCTCCATACTCTTCCCCATAGTGGCTAACCAACTTACATTTCATGTTTAATCTTTTGAGGAACCATGTACTGTTTTCCACAACAGGTATATCATTTTGCATTCCCGCCTACAGTGCACAGATGTTCCAATTTCACCACATATTCACCAATGCTTGTTTTCTGTTTTGTTTTGCTTTTTGATAACAGCCAATGTATATAAGGGTAGAATTCTCAATTTTTCAACCTTGCTGTATGTGCTGTGCTTAGTCGCTCAGTTGTGTCCAACTCTTTGCGACCCTTTGGATTGTAGCCCACCAGGCTCCTCTGTCCATGTGATTTTTCAGGCAAGAATACTGGAGTGGGTTGCCATTTCCTTCTCTAGGGGATCTTCCCAACTCATGGATCGAACCCATGTCTCCCGCTTTGCTGATATCCACTGAGCCACTGGGGAAGTTTTGTGCTTATCCTGTTTTATTAATCACCCTTGCTGCTGCTAAGTCGCTTCAGTCGTGTCTGAATCCGTGCGACCCCATAGACGGCAGCCCATGAGGCTCCCCCGTCCCTGGGATTCTCCAGGCAAGAACACTGGAGTGGGTTGCCATTTCCTTCTCCAATGCATGAAAGTGAAAAGTGAAAGTGAAGTCGCTGAGTCTTGTCTGACTCTTAGCAACCCCATGGACTGTGGCCCACCAGGCTCCTCCGTCCGTGGGATTTTCCAGGCAAGAGTGCTGGAGTGGGGTGCCATTGCCTTCACCCTTAATTATCCCTAGACAAAATCTCTGTGGGTGTACCTGGTAGATCTTTTGAGCTTTATAAAGGTAGTATCATGCTCTTTGAAACCTTCTAGGATTTTTTTTTTTCACTCATCATCACACTTCATTCGTCAGAATGAAGCAGCTCACTTCCTAGAGAACGGCAGAAATAAGCCTGTCCTTCAGCCACTGGTGTGGAGTCAGCTGTGGGACTCACTGCATCGGAGCAAGAAAGTTTCTTTCTCACAGTTCAGCAAGCATGAGCCTCAGCCCCCAAGCCTCATGGGTGACACAGTGGACTCACATGCTGAGAGGCAGGGGGCCAAGGGCTGAGCACCTTCTGTAGAAAGCGGTAAACAAGCCGGCTTCCCTCTGTCAGGAACGAATTAGTTACGCAGAAGTCATGCTGGGCAGGGGGCGCGGGGGCAGGGTTCCTGGCAGTCCAATGGTTAAGACTCCTTGCTTCCACCGCAGGGGCATGAGTTCAACCCCTAGTCTGGGAACTAAGATTTCGCATGCCTCGTGGCCCAGCTAAAAAGAAAAGAAAGTCATGTTGTGTAGCCTATGTGCTTAGCTATGGAAACTGCTTGGTCTTGGGAGAAGTACGCATCTGCAGTCTGGCACAGTCAGCAAAAGCTTGCAGGTGGACTTCCCTGGTGGTCCAGTGGCTAAGACTCCAAGCTCCCAGTGCAGGGGCCTGGGTTCAATCCCTAGTCAGGGAACTACATCCCGCATGCCACACGAGTTTGAGTGCCACAACTAAAGATTCCGCATGCCACAACCAAGGAACCAGCATGATGTAACAAAGACCAAAAATCCCTCAGGTCATCACAATAGTTAACAGATGGAATTCAGCTTGGAAATTTGCACTCCGCTCAAACAAGTGGACTAGGTCAGCCCATCATTGTGGTCGGGCCAGATGGACAACAAGTATTAACAGTACCAGCAAAGGACGTTGCTGAAGAAACTGTTATAAGTGAAGAACTGCAAAAGACAATGTATCCGAATAATTGAAAGCCAGGTGGAGTCTGCAGAAATAGAAGTAAGGAGTCTTTTACTCAAACAGATAACTTTTAAAAAGCATTCATTTTTAAAAAAAGAACTTGCAGGGTGCTCAGGACCTGCAGGCTGCCTGCACAGAGGTCAGGCAGACACGTGTGCCTTATCCATTTCATAGCTGTATAATATTCCTCCACTGTATGAAGATACCATGTCATTGACGCGGCTTCCAATCTTGCCCACATGCAAGCCTCTCTTGAGGACAGAGTTACTGAGCTATGGGTTACCCCTGTGGTTTAGCCACTTTTTCTTTTATATTTTACCCTTTTTTTTTTTTGGCATGCAGCATGTAGGATGCTCGTTCCCCAATCAGGGATCAAACTCATGCCTCCCGCAGTGGAAGCACAGAGTCTTAGCTGCTGGATCACCAGGGAAGTCCCCTACTTTTAGCCTTTCTGACTGTTACTTGCAGCCAAATGCACTTATCAAACTCGCTTCCAGGGGTGGATCCCACAGCCCCTGCCCTGGCCACTCAAATGTAGAGACAACTCCAGGTCTTAGGGGGAAACCTATAGACGAAACCTCAAGAGGAATCTCCGGACTTTACCGAGGAAACCCTGAGTTGAGTAAGATTCCATTTTTGCTCCCTGGTGGGATGGGGGATCAACAGAGAAGTCAAACTCAGATATATAGAAAAATGAAGCTTCATTCTTTGCCCATCCAAGTTGATAACATGAGATTCTCACCTGCTACATCAGAAAACAAAACAAAAATACTTCCAAACAAGGGTGAGTGGGTGGAATTTAAATGTGTCTCTGGCATTTGTGTCTTGTTTGAGCAAAGAGCGACAGCTGCCCAATATCTTGGGTTCAGAGCCTGGCTCCATCCCTTCCGAAGTATCTCCCTTCCCTCGACCTTTCTTCTCTGTAAAATGAGACCATGGTAGTTGTAATGATTTGCATTCGTGGGTGGGAAGTATATTGAAGAGTGGCTGCTCACAGTAGGTGCTTTGTGGTTTTTTGGCCAATTTAGGAAGACAAGGAGGTCACCACACATCGAGGCTGTGTGCTTTTTCTTCTTTTAATGTCTGCTGTTAATAAAATATTTTTACAGAGACCAAAAAGTCAGAATAGTGCAAAACATCTCAACACCATGCATTCATGACCACTTCTCATTGGTTTTAAACATTTGTTCCAATATTTACAGAGAAATGGGGACATCTGTGCAGATGCCAGACTGACGGGATGGAATTAAAACAGACAAACAGCATTTTGAGTTCACATTTGCAATCACATGCTAAGAGAAGGTGTGTGGAGGAAGAACCTCCCTGGACTGCGTGGCCAGGTTTCAGGGTCTCAAGGGGCCGGGGCCGGAAGTGGGGTCTGAGTTTCCCAGACTGTGTAGCCAGGGATGCCTAGGGACCGTCCGCCAGTGACCTATGCCTTGCACAAGAGTCACTGTGGCTGGGCGGGGGGTGGGGGGCAGATGGAGGGGGTCTTACTTGACACTGTCAACTTGATTTGTCTCTTTAAAAAAAAAAAAGGCAAAGAGAAAAGCAACACGTGTCAGCGAAAATGACTTTGGTCCTTGACAATTATTAGGAAAGGATGTTCAGGAGACAGCAGGGGTCGTGATGTAGAGCAGCTCCACAGTGAGTTCCCCTCCCTCTCTGCCTGAGCAGCAGAGTTGGGGCAACTCTGGGCTGTCTCCCCTCTGCCCCCGTGTCTCAGTGTTCCCACCTGTAAGATGGACATTGCTGGGGGTGAAGGACAGAAAGGTCTCTGAGGTCCCAGCTGGAGAGGTCCCAAGGATTTCTAGTTGGCTAAGTCTTTTTTTTTTTTTTTTGCATCTCTGATGGGGGCATGGTGAGGTTTCAGGATGTAGTGCCAGAGAACCAGGATTGGGGGATGCCACTGGGCACCTCCTTATTTTAGGTAAATCTTTTGAGGACAGACTGGAGAGAGCAAGGAGGTCCCTCTTCCTTCTAGTTCTGTTTTTGCCCTTTCTCTCCTGTCTCTGCAGCCCCATCTCTGAATTGCTCTCTCTTCATTTCAAAGTTCTGGCTGTTCCCATCCAGGCAGGATCTGATCCTCTTGACTTCTTCCTCTGTCTGCCCACCCCTCTTTTCTCTCCTTCCCTCCCTTCTCTTCTTTGGGTCCTTACTGTCTCCTCCCTTTTGAGGGGGGATTGGCTGTGTCCCTCAATGTCACCCCCCACCCTACCCTGATCCCACTACGAGCCTATTTTATCCTTTTCCTGATCCATGAAAGTCTGGGGCAAGTTCCCCGCATGGAACAAGTTCCAAATGCAATGCCAGGACCCCACCTGCACTCAGAACCCCAGGCACCCCAGGTGAAATGGTGGAAGCCCAAAGGTATCGTCCAATGCTGGGTGGCCCTCTGCTCCTCTCTGAGCCTTGTCGTTGTGATTTCAAACACTTCCAGTCCCCTCTGTCCTCTCTTTACTCTTTGCCCTGTGGCTCAGCCAGTCTGCTGGGAATACCTCCTGGGTGCCTAGATCTGTGTGGGAGGGGAAGGTTGGTATGGACAGACACACGTGAATGTGTGGGGACACACAGAACTCCCTGCCTGAGACATAATTCAATTAGACATCCCCTCCCCCCGGGCCCAGCCTTTGCTCACTGAAACTGGGGCTCTCGAGGGGCTTCAGAGCCCCATCTTGCAGGGAAAGAGAGCCTTTCACAGATACCCTCAGCTCCATGGCATCAGAGACAGAGGCTGGGGGAGGGGCGGACAGAGGGACAGTGTCTGGGGAAGTCCTGAGGGGGATCAGAGGTTTTCCACAGAAGGGAATATTTGTGATGAGTTTTGAGAAATGACTACCAGTTCTCTGGGGGGAAGAAGTGAGAAAAAATTTCCCCAACAGTTTTAGCCTGGGAGTCAGAAAACGTCATTTGACAAATACTCCCTGAGGCTCCCTCCATGTGCCTGGCCCGGTGCTGGGGAAGCACACACACACACACACACACACACACACTCACTCACACACCCTAGACCAGAGCACCTCCCAATAAAGCTTTTGGGAAACACCTTGGCTTTCTCTGGCAGAAGCTCAGCTCCCCCTGCCCTTTCCTGCCAGTCATTCAGGAAGTCTTTCAGAGCCTACTCCAAATCACAGATTAACTCCCCTTTGGATGTTGCTCCTCTCCGCATCTCCAAGTCAGCCATCCAGTCCACCGCCACCTCTTGGATGGTCTGAAGTTCAAATTTCCCTCTTGGGCCTCATGACGGAGACTCCAAGTTCCCTGCAAGACACCTCCAGCCTGTCCCTTGTCCCTGGGGCGGGGGGGCCCTCCCGTCCCACCATCCTGAATGAGAACTTTCATCCTAATCTCTAATTCTGAACCGTCAGTCACCTGAAACTGCCTGAATTTACACACACTCAAAACGCTCAGTCATGTCTGACTCTTTGTGACCCCATGGACTGTAGCCCATCAGGCTCCTCTGTCCATGGGATTTCCCAGGCAAGAATACTAGACTGGGTAGCCATTCCCTTCTCCAGGGGATTTTCCCAAACCAGGGATTGAACCCGGGTCTCCCACATTGCAGGTGGATTCTTTACAGTCTGAGCCACCAGGGAATTTAGGGGACACACAAATACTTTCAGGTAAATTAGAAATAACAGCGACTTCATCCAAACCCTTGTTCACAGATGGGGAAACCATTACCATAAATATACAACCCTCAGTTTGCACATGGCCTCCTTAAAGATGCTCAACCCCTGGGCAGTGCACAATCGGGACATCTGTACCAAGGGGCCCTGGGGCTCATCCAAGGCATAGTTTTTAATATATCCTCCAAAATCTTTCCAAGAATTAATTTCAGTGTCCTGAAAGCATTTTGTCCTCCCCCACCACCACATCAGTCTATTCTTCATGAGGTAGCCAGAGGGAGAGTCAAAACCTGAAATCCAGACTCTCCCCAGATTTAAAATCTCCTGGGGCCTCCCAAGTCTCTAGGGTAAAATCAAAACTCCTCAGGACTTTATACCAGATCCCACCTGGCCTGAGACCTAGGCAGACCTCCTCAACCTCATCAGCATCTCCCACCACCCCATTGGTTGACTCAGCTCCAGCCACCTGACCTGGCTATGCTTCAAGTCAGCCCACTTCCAAGCCTTTGCATCCGAAGTTGCCTCTGCCTGGAGCTCTTTTCTCTCCAATGGGTGGTTCCTTTACACTTTTCACCTCCGCAGAAAGCCCTTCCCCATCTGAGGTAGCCCCCATCACTCCAGGAGCCTAGTTAACTCTCTTCTCATCCCTCTGTTTAAATTTTTCCCTTGTACAGCACAATCCTGTATTTATCAATCTGCTGGGAAAAAAACCCACAGCATACACATACTGGTCCAACGTGAAAAAGATCCTGAGCAAAGACAAGCCATGCCAAACTTTCCCAAAACGTCTCCCCAAATGCCTGTGTGAGCTAAAATGGAGAAATGTGGCCAAACTGCCCCAAAATCCCTGGTGGAGGAAGAGTTTCAGGCAGGTAGAGGCTCCACCTGGGGTATCCTGTGGCCTGTGTGTTTAAATGAATGAATGAAATTTGGGGGGAGTAAGCTCCCCAGCAAATTTGTATATTCACTTACACACACACACACCCCTCTCAAGTT
The DNA here is from genome assembly GCF_003369695.1 of Bos indicus x Bos taurus. NCBI lineage: Eukaryota > Metazoa > Chordata > Mammalia > Artiodactyla > Bovidae > Bos > Bos indicus x Bos taurus. The sequence continues at coordinate 104,939,638 of NC_040082.1, forward strand.
TCTGGTCTCTTTCCGTTCTTTCCTGACTGGAGCATTCTAGGGGAGGAAGTGGTTGGGGCAGGGAACTGGGTCCAGGGAATCCCAAATCTTCACTCTATTTTGGTGGGAGATCAAGAGTTCTCAGGTATCTAACCCTGGTGTCCCAATGGAAAGCAGTGAAGGCAGGGGTTCTGCGTGGCAGCCAGAGGTGGAAGGGGGCACTGGGGGACTTTGCCCTGAACCCCCACCTCTTTAAGGATTGGGGGCAGTCCCCTGAGGGGGGTTAGCAGCAATGGGGAGCTGTATCGGGTTATCCGATGTCAGCTCACCCTTCAAAGGGGCACACAGGCCAAAGGGAATGGGGAGGGGATGTGGTACTGGAACCCTCGGCATTGTCTTAAGCAGCTCTCTGGGCCTCGGTTTTGCCATCTGTCAAACGAGGGGGTTGAACTCTATGATATGTGGTGGGGAACGGGGGAGGCAAAACCCCGTAGGGAAGCTGGGGCAGCGTGGATGTCCCAGAGCAGACCCCTTGGCCGGGTTTGGGCGCCCAAGAGCGCATGTGCTTTTGAAATCCCATCCTCCCCCGCTTCCTTATTTTTTGCACAAACATCAAAAGGGACTCTGGTCCACCTTGGTGGGGGGGCTCTCTAACCACCACCCTAGCCCCTCCAGTCCCCACACCACCCCAGGGGGCGCGCCAGGAAACCCTGCCCCTTGCCCAAGGCTCTCCCAAGGGAGCTGAGAGTTCCATACTTGGCAAATTGGTCTCGGGCCCCACAGGTTGGGACCCATCTTATGGCTTTTCCAGGGGGCAGGAGGCAGGGCGTCCCGGTAACACAGCTCTGGGACCTGGCCTCCTCTCCAGGGGCTGGTTTTCCTCCCATTCCAGCTCGAAAAGCCCCTAAACGCTGGGGGAGTAGCCTCAAGTAGGGGGGATGTGGCTTCTTCCTTCCTCTTGCCCTGGCGCAAGGCCTCCTGAGGGGGTAGGGCGCTGCCATTCACCTTTCCCCAGAATGGGAAACTAAATCAAAGGCGCAGAGGCAGGATGCCTTCCGTTCAGAGCCCGGAGACTCGCCCTCAGGGAGGTCCAAGCGCACAGGCACCGCCCCGCCCTGCGCGCTCTGCGCAGGCGCAATGGTGCCTGCCTGCGTGCACCGCACTAGGGGGCAGGCGCGGCACCGCCTTCCTCGGCGGAGCGCGTGTCCGACTTGAGCTTGACGAATTCCTTGGCCACCTCGTCATTGCTGCGTTGCGACAGGATGCGCAGCACCGTGAGGCCCGTGTCGTCCATGTGGATGCGGCGGCCAAGGGGCAACCAGCAGGCGGCGCTCCCGCGCTGGACCAGCTCGCGTAGCTGCAGCACGGCCAGCCCCACCGTGCGGTCCTCGCGCGCGAAGCAGTAGTCCTTGACGCACACCTGCAGCTCGTAGCACTCAGGGCCTGTGTCAGCGCTCAGCGTGCTGCGGGAGGGCGGAGCGTGAGGACAGGCCTCGCCCCCCTGGCCAACCAACCCCACCGGTGACTCCTCCTCCCTCACCGGGTCACGCCCACACCTGGGCATTCCGAGGCTGGGCCACGCCCACATTAAGTGATCCTATTTTCATAACCTGGTGCGAAGAACTGACTCATTGGAAAAGACCCTGATGCTGGGAAAGATTGAAGGCAGGAGAAGGGGGCAACAGAAGATAAGATGGTTGGATGGCATCATCAACTCGATGGACATGAGTTTGAGTAAGGTCCGGGAGTTGGTGATGGACAGGGAAACCTGGCGTGCTGCAGTCCATGGGGTCGCAGAGTCCGACACGACTGAGTGACTAACTGATTTTCATAGCCTTCCAAGAGAATGAGCCTGGCTCTGCCCCTGCCCCAGGTGTCTTGCCTCACAACCCCATGCTGGGCCACGGCCACATCAGCTGACAACTCCTCTTCCTAGCATGATCCTTGCCCATTCTCTCTACCTTTACTTCTCTCATTCCTCACTCAAGGACACCCCCATGAAACTACTCCCAGCCCCCAGCCAAGCCACATCCTCACCCCAAGAGACCCATGTTCCCACCCCGTGATACCAGCGCCCACACCCACAGCCGGCTGAACTGCTGCCTGCACCACCTTGACCCAGATGTGGCACCCAGAAGACCCTTTACCAGGCTCCCATCTGAACTCAAGTTCTCCCCTTGACGTGGCCCCTCCCCCGTGCTCCCTAGCCTACTCTTCTTACCCCCAAGGTGCCCTCTCCGTATAACCCTGCCCTGATGTCTCACCATGAGTGACTGCCCACTCTAGCACTCTTCCCCTTCCTCCAGGTTACAAAGTTCCTGCTGCTGGGTCCTGCCCTGATGCTGGCTAGTCAAGAACTCTCTTCTCTCCGGCTACACCCACACTGATCTCTTGCATCTCCTTCCCAGGCTGCATTCCTAGCCCTCGACTATTTGGGCCCACCCCCAGGAGGTATCTGCCCCTACTAGGCGGTGCTCTTGTTCCCAGGTATTGCTTTAGGTGACCTACCTCTCCAAAGTCCTCTGACCAGGAGCTCTTCTCTGATAGGATTGGCCAGGCTCCGGGGACCCCTCCCTTCAGCTCTGATTCCCTCTTCCCCTGCTGCACTCTGTCCCCCAAGAACACCTCCCCAGTGTTACGCTGCCCCAGTGGGGCTCACACATGATCCAAAGATCCGCCAACCCTCACCCTCACCCCAGGTATATACCTTGATCAGACTTATTTATGTTCCTTATAAATCATCCACTCCTCTAGGTCCCTGACGCCTCTGACCAAGATTACTCTTGCTTGTTGCGAAGCCCCATCTAGATGTGATCTCAGCCCTACCCACATGACACATATCCCCATGCCCTGGACCAAGCCACATTCCAATCTTGTTCCCCAGAGCAGACTTCTCCAGATGACCTATCCCAATAGCACCAAGAAAGCTCATTGCTGACTCCAGGAGGTCCACCCCTATGCCCCTCAGCCCCAAGTTTCTTGCCTCATCATGACCACCCACACCTCTCAGACCAGAATTTTTAGCCCCCAAATGCCCCAGGTCAACATGTTCCTTCTGGCCAGACATCTTCTCCCCTTCATGAGCCTTCATTATGCTATTATATCATACTCACTGTCCCCGACCCTGACCTGTGTGTCCCCCAAGGTGGTCAACTCCATCCTGGTATCACTCCTGCACTAAGGTGTCTCCCTTCCCAGCATCCCCACTTACAATGTGATCCCTCCTGTTCCTGTCCCCAGAAACCACTGGTCCACCAGACATCCCTCCCGCCTACTGGGCCCTGAGGTCCATATAGGATCATGTCCCCTAGCCATGCTCCCCAAAGCATCCCAGACTTACAACTGAAAGCTCTCATTGTACTTGGGGGCCCAGCTGTTGTTCTTGGATTTGGTCGCAAACTTGCGTTTCTTGTCACTAAGCTGGGGCCCAATGATGTTGACCTCGATGAATGGCCGGAAAATGCCAGAAGTCTGCCACTTGAGATCATTGGCAGCCACCACTGTTGGGGGAATTAAAAGGTAAGACTGCTTAGGGTTCCGCACTACATAGCTGTGGTTTTTGAAACCTGGCTGAAAGATTACATTTCCCAGCATGCTTCTGTAGCTAAATATGACCACGTGACTAACTTCCAGCCAATGAGATGTAAGAGGAAGTGACACAAACAACTTTCAGCAGGGGAATGCCCCAAAGGCAGGGGGAATGCCCTACATTTTCTCTTTCCCCTAGCTGCAGACTGGGAAGCTGATGGGGGCTGAGTTCTTTGGGACCCTATAGAGGAAGAAAACACATTAGAGATAAAAATACAGCAAAAGATGTTTGGAGCCTGGATCCCCAACACAGCCCCCACATGAGTTCTGGGTTGATTGTTCTTGGAGTTACCCCACAGGAAGATTCATTCCATCTAATAATATCTTGTTTAAGCCATTGTAATTTTAGGTCTTGGATAAAACAGACCAATCTGTGTTCTAACTAGAAAATTAAAGCCCACAAGAGGAAAGCAGAGCTGGGAGAGAAAGTGGAATGAGTCCTGTAACACTCTTTGTACCTCTTGATCCAGCTGTGCCTGAAGGTGGATACTTCTGAACATTTCAGTTTTATGAAGACTTTTTTTTTTAATGAAAAAAATTTTTTTTTCTTTCTTAAGCCTATTTGAGTTTGGTTTCAGTCTTAGAATCTAGTGCATCTTGACTAAGGCACTCTCCCTCCCACCTCAGGCCACTCACCTTTCACTGTGACCTTGTGTTCCCCAGTTCCTGGATGAGTGAAGAGCTCTACGTGGACGGAGACTTCACCCACAGGGTCTTCCACACCCGAGCCTGGGCAGGGCAGGGGAGGGTGCTTGGCATGAGCTTCATTCTTTCCCACCCACCAGAAAGGACGTGGACTGCCTCCCACCCACCATATGCTGGCGGCATCAGGTCATCAGCCATGACAGGTTGGCACTGAGGGCAGGCTGGGAAGATGGGTGCTCATAAGGAGGCCGGGAATCCTCAGCCTTTCACTACTTTGTTTTGTGATCTCAGGCACATCTCTTAACTTCTCTGAGCCTAATGTCCTCTTCTTCATTCCCTGTCATCAGACTCAGTCTTCATCTTTCACACCATCTTGGCAGCATCTGACACTTTGGCTTTCTGTGCCTCAGTTTCTCCTCTTGGCTGCAACAAGGCTACATTCTCCAAGTTCTCATCTTACAGTTAGTCTCTCCTTCTCACCCTCTTTTTCCATTTCCTACTCTGTTGATCTTCAAACTGTTGGGGCACCCTGTACCTCAGTCTTCAACCCCTCTTTTGTTTTCACTTCCTTGCTAAATACTGATATGGTGGAAGATACTGCCAGGTCTGCCTTCAAAATACATCCAGACTCTGGCCCATCTCCACAGCCTCCATCCTGGTTCAGTCCCCATCAACCATGTGGCTCCATCTCATACTTCTGGTATGGCTAAATGAACCACAGCTGCCCAATCAGAGCATTCTCCGACCATGGCTGCAGTGATTGGCTCAGGGATGGTCATGTGACCCAATCTGGGCCAATAGGAACTGGCCCAGGACTTTTGCTGTAACTCTTAGCAAAGAGTCTCTCTCTGGTTAAGCTGCTCCAAGGCCCACTGAGGGGAGAGCTCATCCCACAGAGGTCTCAACAGAGACCAATGACCAATGGCATTGTTGGAGACTCTAGATCCAGCTATTACTGATGGCAAATCAATCCACAGGCTTTCAGTTACAGGCTCACAAATTCTCTAGTCTGCCTGAATCAAGGTAAGGTACTTTTCAATTTCAGCCACGACAAGCATCCCGATTGATTGATTCTGATGGGGATCATTGAAGGAGCAGTTTAGAAGCTTCTGTCCCCAACCTTCCGTGACTCTTGGGAAGGGCATCCTGTGGGGCCTGGGGACCTGTGACCGCCAGCACCTCCACCAGGCCCCTCCCCTGCCCCTCAGGAAGCTTACCACGCCTGGAGCACCCCATGCATGGGGGGAGGAACAGGGAGAAAGTTGGGGTGGGGTGGGGTAGGAGAATGGGTCAGTCCAAGGTTGATCAGGTTACCTGGCTCTGTGCGGTTAGTGACCAAGGCTCAGGGGGCAGAAGTCCCCCATTGCCCCATTATTGGGGTATGCACCCCCTCATCTTTGCCACCCACCCCAGGCTGCCTTCCTTGTCATCTCAGGCTCCCACCCCACTTCCCCCAACCAGTCACATGCTCAGCCTCACCCCCCCAACCCCCACCCCAGGCTGATGCTTCATAGCAAGCTCAATCCGGGCCAGACTGAGGGGTGCCAGGGGGGAGTCGGACAGTGGTGGGTGGGGTGAGGGGTCAGATCACGGCCAAAGCTAGTAAGAAGGGGGAGGGGGGCAGTGCTGGGCACCCCCATCCCATGGTTTGCTGGCTCCAAGGGGAAGTGTCTTTCCCAGGCCTCTCTGTGCTTGTCCCAACCCCACCCCCACTCCCCCAATCCCAGGCCCCCTTGAGGGGGAAGGTTCCTTGGGCAAGGGGCTTAATCTCCTTTGAGGCAGCTTCCTCATCTATGGAATAACGGATCACCCTGAGGGGCAACCTAAAGGAATGTCTTCTAGAATACCGAGAAATACTTGGCACAAAGGCTAGCTCAGAGTTAGAGCCTGAAAAATGCTCGTTTTCTTTGCTCATAAAAGTGACATCAATAAAAATAATAACAATAATAATACAATTAACAATTGCTGCCAGCTAGTACATGTCAAGAACTGCTCTAAATTTAATTCATCTAGTGCTAAAAATAATCTTATGAATTAGGGTCCTTGACTGTTCTCATTTTACAGATGAGAAAACTGAGGCTCAAGGAGGCAGCCGGTTGCGGGAGGCGCCCACCCACGGAGTGGCACAGCTGGAATCTGAGATGGGCAAGCGCCTGTCTGGGGGACCCGGGATCTGGGTTAAGAGCAGCACCTAGGGAGAAACAGATTCCGACTCGAATCGCTACTCCTTCCCCACGTGGAACCAGCAAGCCGTCCTTCCCCCTGGTCCGCCTAGGCACCCCTGAAGCCAGTCGGGCCTGGGAGGGGCCCCGCAGGCCTGGGAGGCGGAAGGACGGGCCTTTTACTAGCCGGGCCAGGAGGGGTGCAGGCACCGGGCACCGGGCGCGGGCGGGCGGGCGGCGGAAGCACGTACCCTTCTCAGGATAAATGTCTTCACTAAGGGTAAACCTAGTCCCTTTTCCACCATGGACTAATCACGGGAGTGGGGAGGTGGAGAAAGGAGGGGAGGGAGGAGGGAGGGGAAAGACGAGCGAGCGAGAGAGAGGCGAGGATGGAGGGCGAGTGTGCGTGGCGGGGAGCAGGGTAGGCGCGGAGAGGGGGCGGCGAGTGAGAGGGAGGAGAAACAAGAGAGAGAGAAACGTCAGCTGCAGACGGACAGACAGACAGCCTCCCGCTCCGGGGGGACACCAGGAACACTAAAAGCAGCAGCGTGGGCTGGGCACGAAGCTGAGCGCAGAGGCCCGACGCCCAGGGAGGGCCCTAAGCCCTGGGCTGACTCGGGGGGAAGGGGGCAGCTGGTGGCCGTAGGGTTTAGCTCCCCTCACCCCAGCCTCCTCTTCCACTGCCGGTACTAAGCCTGGGTTAGCGGCCAACCTTCTCGCCCGTGTCTGCACTCTTAGGGCCAATTTTGAAAAGGAGGGTCCCCAGGGAGGGGAACTAGGACCCTAGAGTCCTGCCCCCCAGCCCCAGCTGCTGTGTGCGAACTCAGAGATGGACAGGAGACAGAGGCAAGAGAAGAAAGAGAAAGAGAGAATTTGAGAAATAAGAACTCCCTCTCCGTCCGCCCCCTCCAGGTCGGCGTCCCTCCCGTCTCTGGTGCTGTCACTCCTTAGCCCCCGACAGTACAGAGGTCCCTCCCAGGGTACTTTCAACCATTCTTCCAGAGGTCCCTCCCCCGGAACTGCCAATCATTCGTTGGTCTCGTGACGTCAGAGATCCCGCCCCTGCCATGGATGTCAATCACTGTCTCCGACTCACAAAGTCCCTCCCCTAAAGCTATCAACCACTCTCTGGAACCAAGGAGTCGAGGTCCCCCCCCAACTGCTGTCAATCACTCCTGGTCCCTGCGGACAGAGGTCCCGCTCTACAGATTTCTATTACATCCTGACCCCCTGACGTCATGGGTTTTCCCAGGAGATGTATTCCCTCCTGGCCCACTGATGTCGCTCGTACAAGCTGTAGATCATTCATTGGCCCGGTGACATAATGGAGCTCACGTGCGCCCCGGAGCTGTCAATTCTTCCCGGACTCGTGACGTCACAGAGGTGAGTCCAAGGCGACCGCCTCGCCGGGGCTTGGGGCTGTGCTGCCCCTACGGGAGGTGGGATTTTCTTCGCGCTAACCAGCGGCTCCTTACCCTGGGCCGACTGCGTCTGCACGAATGTCTTGATGAGCAGGTCGGTGGCCTGCGTGTAGAGGGACAGGGCATAGCGCAGGGACTGCAGGTCTGGGCTCTTCTCCAGGAAAGTTTTCTTGAGGCCCACGCCACCTGCATGGAAGTATTGCTGTGGGGAGCAGGGTAGAAAGAGGTCAGGCTCGGACCCTCGACCTGCCCTTCTGGCTGGGCAGCCCCAACGCCCCTCCCCCACTCTGCTGCCCTCTACTGTGATGGGTGGGGTGACAGGGCGGGTCTTCATAACACCCAGGGCCCAGGACTTCCCTGGTGGTCCAGTGGCCAAGACCTTGCGCTCCCAATGCAAGGGGTGTGGTTTTGATCCCTGGTCAGGGAACTAGATCCTACGTGGGGCAACTAAGAGTTCACTGCTGTAACTAAAGATCCCACATGCTGCCCTGAAGATCTAAGACCCTGCGAGCCGCAAGTAAGACCCAACACACCCAAATAAGTAAATATATAAAAATAAATATTCAAACAAGCAAACAAAAAACCCAGGTCCTGCTACTCCCACCCTTACCCCTGCCCCAAACCCACAGGTGGGCTACCAGCACCCTCAGAATAACACCCATGTCTTGCACCCCCTCCCTGGCCCTTTGCAGCTCTAACCTGCAATCTCCTAACCTTTCCCAAAGTCTTCCCTCGCCTCATGGCGTTTTCACTTTCTATGTTTGCTGGTGAGAAGGTCCTCCCAGTCCCCACCCCTAATTTTCCATTTTGCCATGGCTGGCTCCCTGTCTTTCTTTGATTAAGTTTTCAAAGGGTTTTCCTTAACCACCGCTCCTTAATATGTTGCCAACCATATTTCGCTGTAATTCTCCATTTCAACAAAACATTTCCTTCTACAAGAGTAGTCTTCACACTTTTTATTTCATGGAAACCACAGCTCCCTTTCACGGCTCCATGTTATCGCAAGGGCTGGTTCCCTGCCTAAGAATGCTCTATTTGTTTTGCCTTGTGAATTTCTATTCCTCAAACTCCACCTCCCATATGCTGTCTTCCGGAAAGCCCTCCCTGGGCTCTCCCATCCTTTCCAGTACCCTGTCCTGACCCCACAGAGCTGGGGATGTCCACAGGGGTCTGCCCTCAGCCAGCCTTGAACTGACAAAGAAGGGTGATCAGGGAGTGTTTATAAATGGAATGGATTAAGGTGGGTTTCAGCCTAGATTCATGTCCACACTAGCCACATCCTCTGCTTGCCCCCCCTGGGATGGGCAGGGGAGGCCTCTCACCTTGATAGTGTCCAGGGCCAGCTCAACAACTGCACACTGCTTCGGGGTCAAGCTCTTGGCTTCTTCTCGTACCATGTGGTCCTGGATGGATGGAGAGAGGGGCCAGGTGGGCAGTGCAAACTCTTCCCTGGAGATCTGCCTATCTATGGGTCTCATCTTCGCTAAACTCCAAGGAGTTGGACAAGTGGGTCTTTCTTTTCGTCATTGTGCTCTCAGTGCCTAGCATGTGGCTGACACTCGACATGTGCTCAATAAACATTTGCTGAATAATTATTTTCCTCTTGATCAAGCTGTATCTGAAGCTGAACCTTACAATACACTGAGCAAATAAATTATGCTTAAGCCAGTCTGAATAGGGTTTCTGTCCTTTGAGCCTGCAAAGCACGCCACTATTCTCAGACCTCTTCCCCAGGAAGCCCCCAACCCCTGGCCTCACCTTGAGTTTAGATAGCTGACCCAGCTCCTTGGCTGCATTGAAGATCATCTGGGTTCCCTGTGGGTAATAACCGACATAACCCCGGTGAGGGTGAGGCCCTCCTGCCCAGTGCCCAAGCCCTCATTGACACCCTAGCCCTGGACGCCATCTTGGTTCTTGTCCAAAGGCTCTGGACAACCTTGTCCCCAGGTTGCACCCTGGGGACAGACGTTTGGATCCCCCAGAAAGTGCTGAGGAGGAGATGGTGACCTTGTCCCCAGGAATCTCAGTCCTGTGAGGGGCACTACCCATCCTCCCACCTCCACCATGGCCCCAGGTTTATGGCACAGAGAAGAAAACAGGGCAGTGGGAGGGGGAAGCCCAACTTGATGTTTATGGGTATGAGTGGGACTTGCCAGCCCCGGGCCACGGAGCCTTGAAAAAACCACGGGATGGACTGTGGTGAAACCTACCACCCACCATGGGCCCAACTCCCTCTGTGGGAAAACTTCCCCAGTAATCTGAGGGGGTGGGTAGGGGACTGTTAACCTGAACTTTTAAAGAAAGAATCCTCCCCCTTAACACCCACCTCTGGACCCATCTCCCATTCCTCCCCAAAACAGACATCAGCAAGATGACATCCTGGTTATGGCTCCGATGGGCCAGGTGGGCCTGGGTTCAAATCCCAGCTCTGCTGTGTGGTCCTGGGCAAGTCACTGAACCTCTCTGAGCCTCAGTTTTCCCATCTCCGATGGAGGAAATCCTATTCCATTTGTGGCTTAGCTGGGACTAAACATGTCTTTGTTCAGTGTTCACAGTTATTACTACTCGGTATCAAGGTCATGGGCAGCGCTAGGGGAGACGGGGCCCTGGCCTGGAAGCTATATATCCTGCCCCTCAGCCCCCATCATGATGCTGAGTGAACTGAGACATGTCTCAAGCCCTCTCTGGGCCTCAGTTTCCTCCCCTGGCCGCTAGGGGCACCTACACTAGCTTAGGGGATGGTGGGGGTGGGGCTGAGTACCATTGAGGTTACGAGCCCTGAATTACTGGTCCTGGGGTGGCCTGGGAGACCTGGGCAAGGCTAAGCAGGGAGGAGGGCCATTTTCAGCTGGAATATTTGGAATCACACTGATGCTTTTCCAAGCTGGCCAGTGGGGTCCGGTCACCCTGCCACTAGTGGTATTAGCATTATCATCCTGGCTGTAGCTACTCTTCTTAGTCCTTGTCTGTGGTCCCCGAGGCTGTCACAAGGCACAGTTACTCCCGAGCCCAGCCTGGGCCTCGGTTTCCCCTGCCACACCCTCCTCCCCACTTGCCACCCGCCCCTGCCACCCCTCACGAGCAAGCCAGACAGACAGAGGAAGAAGAGACCGACAGACAGGGTCACAGTACACCCCCAGACGGCACGGATCACAGAAGTGGAAAGAGGCGTGGGTGGGGTGCGGGGGAAGGGGTGAGGGTGGGAGCCAGACAGACAGTGAGAGGCCGGTCTTACATCTGAGTGGCTTGGCAATTTCACCCTGCCCTGTGGAGAGAATCAGGTGAGGGTCAGAGTTTGGGTTGCTGCTGAGAAGATATTCAGTGGGGCTTTCCTGTCCCCCTCAACACACAGCCCACAAGCTCCCTCCCAGGTTCTGGGTCCAATGCTGGACCCCCTCCCCAGCTAGGCACCTCCCTTCCCCTGGTGGGGATTCGGGGTCAGACTCTGAACTGCCAGGAGACTAGAGTCAGCCCATCACCTGGGACAGGTATCCAATCCCACAGTCAGCCTGCCCCAAGACTGGGTGCCTTGGGGAGGCGGGGAAGAGAGAGACAGAGCTTGCGGTCTCTCCTTCCTCAACTCCCAAGACCTCACCCCAGCAGGCCTGACTCTAAAGAGACATACTAACACAAGTATCACAAGTTCACACAATACACAGACACACACCCAGGCATATCCACGGGTATGCAGAACGTTTATGCACACACACACCTGGATCGACATACAAAGACACACACACATGCAAAAGAACTCAGGAGCTAAAATACATGTACTACTAAACACCTGCCACATGTACACAATCACACAAATAAACCCACACTCTCCACCCTGACAGGGATGCACATACATGCACAGAGTGCCTGAACATACTGAACACATATGCCCTCCAAAGGGCTGGATGGGTGAGTTGGAAGCCCTACAACCTCTGTTCATGAAGTGGAGACACACCTTGCGTGCACAGAGGCACGATAGCTCCTATATGAGTGCACAGCAAGGGTAACTGTTCATGTATTACCACAGCTCCCATCTCCTTACAACAAACATCCATTAAAATGAACAAAACATGTCTCAGTTCAGGGCAGTCCAGTGTCTGGGCCCTTCTAAAGGCAAAAGAATTTCAGCTGAGCCCAGGACTGGGATTAGCCCTTTGGGCACTGTTGTGAGAGGACAGGGGCTGTGTGTGCACAAACACACATGCTCCAAGCTATGTCCCTGGGGATCCACTTTGTTTCTGATTCCTGGTTTTGTGGGACTCGGTTAGGGCACCCACCTCCTACCCATGAAACCCCCAGCTGACCTCCCTGCCCATGCAAGTGGACACACACACATACACACACACCCACACAGCAGAGTTTGGGGCCTCAGCACAGGCGAGGCCCTCATTACCTTTTCTAATCCCTTGCCATGTTTTCTCAAGAGGGTGCCCTGCAGAGACAATGTCACAGGGTGATCAACCTAGCAAGCTGTGTGGGGTGGGAACCCAGGGTGAGAAAACACACTCATGGGGATAGGAAGTAGAGGGCATCTTCACTGCACAGTGGGCTGGAGACAGTTGCTGGGGGGAATAATGTGTGTGCCTTAATGACTGACTTAAAAGGTGTGAGAGCCAGAGAGGCAGGAAAGAGAGAGAGAAGGAGAAATAGAAATTCAGAGCCAGAGAAAGAGAAGTCACTGCCAAAATATAATCCATTTATATTTACTGTATATATGAGGCTGTTGGTTTTTGAGTCAACAGGAAAGTAAATGGGCTCCATGTTCAGACAGACCTGAATTTGAATCCTGGCATATATTTACTATGTGGTTTTGACCAGGTGACTCTTCCTCTCTGAGCCTCAACTTTCCTCATCTGTAAAATGGAAATAATAATATCTATCTCACTCAAACGCGTGTCATGAAGGCGAGCTGAAACAATAGCCGTGAGGTCTGGAATACAGGAAATCCTCAGCAAATGTATATTCCCTTAGCTCTCTACCCACAGACGCACTGTCTGTAGGTGAATAGGTTGCCACCGCGTGGTTACAGTCAGACTGCAGCCACAAGAAGTGAGATGAGCCCGAGCAAGTTTTCGACAAAACTTGAATTTTATAACAGCCTTGTCTTGCCCAAAAAGAGGACTCCAGAGTGGTTCTAACTGATCTCTGCCCTTTTGTGTGTCTACACCCAACCACCACCACCAATAATATTAGCTCTAACTTAGCGAGCACTGCCTTAGTCAGTCACTGAGCACTTGAACACATCATCCTACTTGGTTCTGAAAACAACACTCAGAGAGCTGCTACAATTAACCTCTTTTTTTCCCCCCCAGACAAGGAAATGGAGTTTGGGAGGTGAAGTGACTTCCCAAGGTCACAGAGAAAACGGCTGGGCTGAGATTTGATGCCAAGTCTGCCTGACACCAAGGAGTCACAACATTGTCCCCACCTGGGTGCCTGTCTGGGATTCCTGTGTGTTAGCATGTGTGGTGGGAGTCGGGTGGGCAGGGGTGATGGGCGGTCTGCCTGATCCGATAGCTTTGGGAACCGGGGTGGTGAAGGTGTAGTTCGTACGGTTACTAACAGTTCAGAGTGGAAAAGGGAGGTCAGAGAAGTTCCATTGACTTTGAACATCCTTTAAGCTTCAGGGAGAGACCCAGATATCCTGGTGGCGTCTCAGCATGGCAGTAAGGGTGAATTCTAACTAAATCACGTCAGCAGAGTGAAGGTGGTGGACCCGGGTTTCGGGTTTCGGAAGGCGGAAGGCCCCTCCTCCGTACTTCTAATTGGGCGGGGTGGGGCGTGGCCTCCCTCCCTCCCGGCCCCGCCCCTCCCCATGCCCCGCCCCAGACAGACACAGGCACATCTAGGCGGAAGGTGGGACAGTGGGTGGGGGGCCAGTAGGTGAGGAGGGGGCGCTGGGCGGGGGCGGGGGGGAGGGTGCAGCCACGCGGTGGGCCGAGTCCAGACACAGAGCGGACGGACAGACAGACGGACAGAGGGGCCTCTACTTACGATCATCTGTCAGCCGTGATGGGGGCGGGGCGGTGGGGGAGGGGGGAATAAGTCACCATGAGTCTCCCGGAAAAGCCAGGGAGGGGGCGGAGACGGCACCAAAGGGCGGACCCCGTGTCCCAGCCCAGCCCAGTCCAGGGGAGGAGCGGGCCGGCGGACAGCTGGAGGTCTCCAGCATCCCCCACCATCCCTGCCTCTCGGTTGCCCCCGCCGCCCCTCCCACGCCTCCCTCATCCACCCAGAAACTTCCTCCCACTCTATGCTGTGCCTTTAACTACATGCCCTCACTGTCCTTAGGCCCCGACACCTCCCCAGGGAAGCCACATCCAGCCACACCCCTCTGAAGATGACACAATCCCTCACCCCTACCCAGCAGCCTGACTCTGCAGATCATTATCCCTGGGCTGTGACCAGAAGAGTCCCAGGGGCACGGTCCTGGTCTCCAGATGACCACGGACTTCTGCTTGACATCTGTTAACTTCCGAGCTCTCTATAACCTCTGGTTGACCTCCTGGAACTCTGTTTTATTGGCCTCTGAGCTTTGAAACCTGGGTATCTCCTTTACTTGCCTCTTGATTGACCTCCACAGCCCCCTGATGAACCCACTGACCTCTATAACCTCTGTGACCCATGGATGGCCTTGATGCCCAAGCTGATCTATTTTCTGGGTAATCTCTGACCTTTAAATAATCACTTGTTCCTCCTATGACCCCTATATCCCCTAGATGTCTCTTTACTTGACCTCTTTGACCCTTAAATAACTGACCCGAGTGACCTTTTGACCCTTTTATGACTTTTCACCCATGTGTGACCTCTCAAATGGCCCTTGTGCCTGGATGACCTCTAAGCCCCAGTGCCTTTGACATCAAGCTCTCTGGGCTCTCACAGAGGAGTGGCCCAGGTGTTCCCTCTGGGCCCCTGCAGGCCTCACCGTCTGGTCAGTGAGGGGTGGCAGGACGATGGTCTTCTCCATGGTGTTCATGACCAGCTTCCATAACTCCTTCAGCACCCGCTTCAGCACCGTCTTCTCACAGATTTTGGCAAAGAGAGTCAGGCTGGGGGCAAGGGATAGGTCTGAGAAAGGGCCCAGATGGTCCCAACCTGAGGAACCCCTTCCCCTCACTACATGGGCAAGGTGGGAAGGCATGCCATGGACATGCAAGAGGGTCCAGAGCCTGTACACAGACCCCAGGTGGTCTGATGGGGCTACAGTGTGTGACGCACAGGGGGAAGAGTGAACGGCAGCTGGAGAGATCAGCAGGAGCGGGACTCGGAAGGAGCCTCAAAATCTAGGAGGAAGGCCTGGGCCTTAGCATGAGGGCAATGGGGGAGCTGTGGAGTGTTCAAGAGAGAGAGCCAGATTTTTCTATTTGAACGAATAGAGTGGGGGATGAACTAGAATAGGAAGGTTGGAGACGGGCTATGCGGGGGCTGGGGCCATGCTCAGGAGAAGAAGGGAATGCTAGGGAAGGGGACAACCTTGAGAGGGAAAACGACAGAGTTCATAACTGGCTATATGGGGTTGACAGAGGGTAATCTGTCATGATCCTTCCAACAACTTAGCCACCCTCCACCAAATCATCCTTCCCCCAACCCTAATGCTTCCTCTATCATTTTTTGAAAAAAATGAAGTGAAAGTGAACTGACTCAATAGACGTGAATTTGTGCAAACTCTGGGAAATGGTAAAGGACAGGGAGGCCTGGCATGCTGCAGTCCATGAGGTCGCGAAGAGTTGGACATGACTTAGTGACTGAACAACAGCAACCATCACTTTTCCCTACCTCCTTTCTTTCCTTTCTTCCATCCTCCCACCCATACATCCATATACCTATCCTCCAAACAGTTATTCATCCATCCAAATATTTACCCAACTCTCCATCCATTTATCCATCTGTCCATCCATCCTTTTATCCATATACTCTCCATATAGCTTTCTAAGCATTTTTCTTTTAATCCACTCATCCATCCACCCATCCATCCCTCATGGCTTTCACCATCCATTCATTCATACAAATATTGACCCACTGATCCTTCCAATCATTATCCCACCCATCTTTTCATCTCTTCATGCCTCTGCTCACCCGCCCATCCAAACCATTCAACCACCACCCAGAAAGCATACCCTGACTATCCTCTCCAGGCCAGCCCCAAGGTTACTGAGGCCCCACCCGAGGAGCCCTCCCTTGTGGACCCTGGCCACCCAGCCTGGCTCACTTGCTATCCAGCAGGTCCATGATGGGTTGTAGCACATTGTCAGCGTCCTGGGCCACGCTGCTGCAGGCACTGGCTGGCACATTGCCTGTGCCTTTCACCTGGCTGAGGATGTCACCCATCTGCTTGACACAGTCTTCAATGTGTGGCTGGAAGCTGGGGACACAGAGAGGAGGACCTCAGATTAGACTTCCTGGCCTCTGGAAGAAGGGCAGGATGAGGCTGATCTGTGGATCTTTTATCACCAGCATCAGAGAGCCATGGCATATAACAGGAGTGGGGTTTAATAGCAGAATTGGGCATCAGGCTAAGATATTTACTTGGGTTGTCTATTTCATCACATGGTACACATCAGGTACTACTGTTAATCATCTTTACCATCTGAGCTTCCCTGGTGGCTCAGACAGTAAAGAATCTGCTCGCAACTCAGGAGACCTGAGTTCAATCCCTTGGTCAGGAAGAGCCCCTAGTGAAGGGAATGGCAACCCACTCCAGTATTCCTGCCTGGAGAATTCCGTGGACAGAGGAGCCTGGCGGGCTACAGTCCATGGGGTCACAAAGAGTCGAACACGACTGAGTGATCAACACTTTCACATTGTTATCATCATCCCCACTTTATAGATGGTTAAACTAACATTCAGAGAAGTTAAACAACTCACCCAAGGCCACACAGTAGTAAGCAGGGAATCTAGGCTTGAACTCAGCTTTGTATAGCTCCTAAGGGCCTGAGGTCTTCGCCACTACATCTGCTGAGTCTCCAGATGCCCCAGGCTGGGGACTGTCCCCTCCCTTCTGCTCCCAGCTCTGGAGATGCCCCCACCTGGTAGCAAACACCCGGCTGAGCTCATCCAAGACGTTGTTGAGTTTCACCTGTAGCTCCTTCAAGATGTCACTAGCCTCGGCATCCAGCTGAGGAGCGAGAAGGAACATCAGGTCAGGCTCATAGGGCATCCGCATGGATGGGGCATTTTCCCATCCAATTCAGGGGAAAGGAGCTGGAGAGGAAACTGAGGCTCAGACAGTTAAGCTGCTTGCTTGGGTCTGATGAAGTCGCTGAGCTGGAATTCATCAGGTACGAGTTCTGGGGCCTGTGGGGACATGGGGATGATAGTGACCCTGCCCAGACCCTGGCTCACCTCCTTCCCTCCCATGGCTTCGAACATCTTCTCCAGCTGAACTCTCAGCTGCTGAGTGTTGTTCATGAGGATGCAGGGCTGCAGATGGGAAAAGAGGAGGGAGTCAGGGCTCAGGACCTCTCCCCAGGGCCTCCCCCCAGGGCCTCCCTGACCCTCCCACTGCCAGGGACCTCAGATGGTTACAGGGTCTGTGTCTGGAGGAAGCTGGGGTCCCATAAGGTCATCTGAGCATGAAAGACAGCATTTGGGATCAGGTCCCTGGGAGTCCTGGGGGGATCTCTAGAGATCAAGAGGGGGAAGGAGAACTTCCCCTCTGGGTAGGCTGGACCTGGTGAGTCCAGAAGGGCTGGACCTCTGGGAGTAGCAGAAAGGGGCGTTTCTGTCACACACCAGTATTCTACATGGGCTCAAAACTTTGTAAGCTCACATACATACTCCCTGAGGACTTCATTCACAACAACCAGACGATGACACATTGAAGACATGTCCCCTCACCTGTAGATCCCCCTGGACTCATACAGCCAGACACAGAGACACACACACACAGTTGGACATACATGCAGACACAGGTATCAGAGCCCAGGGAAGGATGCTCTGGGGGTACAAAATGGGCTTGGGGGAAAGAGGACAGGGACCCCCGCAGGTCACCACTTTCTCCTTCTCCTTGGAGCAGTAGGAAGCGAAGTCCTTGGAGATGATGTCTGCATACTGGAGGAGCACATTACTGATGGTCTGGAGGGGACACAGAGGGTGGGTGAGACAAGGGGCTGGGCTTGGTGGGCCCAGCAAGAACCGTTAGTGAGATCAGGGATGAACCTGAACCCCTACCAGCACCTACGATGGACCACCGGGCTGGGCAAGTTCTCCACCCAGAATGTCCATCATGACGAAGGGGAGACACCACCAATGAAGATGATCGTTTCACACAGACATAGCTCCTCTTCAGAGCAACCCAGCAGTCATATTAACCTAACCCCAAGCATAAGCATAACTCAGTCCCAAATTGAATCCCAATTCCTATCTACAATCCTCAACTTTACCCCAGGTTAAAGTCAATCCAGCTGAACTTCAACCCCAGGTCAATGGCCCCAACCTTCAAACTCACCTCAATACCTGCTCACATTCTATATAAATCCCAATACTCACTCCAAACTCAATGTCTGATTGAGTCCTAGTCCTAATAGTAACCCAAAAACTAACCCAAATCTCAATCTCACCCCTAACCCTGACCCCAGGTCCAAATTCAACTCCAACTTTAACTATGACCCTGACCTTAACCCCAACCTCAAACTCTCAACCCAAACCCTGATCCCAACTTCAACTCCAATCTCAATGACCTCAACCCTAACCTCAACCCAACCTCCAACCTCGAATCCCAACCCCAAACTCCAACCACGACTCCAATGTCTATGGCATGACCAATCCCAACACTGGCATCAACCCCTACCTTAACACCAGTGATATCAACAACCCCAACCTTGACCTCAATCCCACCTCAACACCAACCCCGACTTTGACCCTATTCCATCCCCCACCTGGACCCCATCCACACCCCCAAACCTTGGCAAAGCGCCTCATGTAGTGCCCCACAATCTGAGGGTCAGGACACTCGAGTTTCTTGATGATCTCAAAGCTCTGATTGAGCTGGGAGAAGACATCCACCACAGAGCAGGAGAACAGGGCATGCTCTGAAGTCTGCTGGAACTGCATTGGAATGGAGGATGGAGAGAGGAGAGAGGTCAGAGCCAGATAGTCCCCACAGTCCAACCCTCCTGCTTTACAGGGAGAACCAGAATGCCCTGGGATGACAGTGAGATGGATAGTGGGCAAGGTGAACTCAGAGCCAAGCCTCAGAGGTGGATGCAGGGGGATGGGTCAGGCTTGATAAACTCTCATTCATTTGATAGAGGAACAAAAGACCCATCAACACTGTGAACAAGACAAAGATGGACATGTTTTCCAGAGACTGGTCTCATCCCAAGGGCAGTTTTGACCCCAGATTGGATCTCAATGGACCCCAGAAGTAGTGAGGCCACTGCGGGCAGACTGGAAGCTTGGTGGTGGATCAGTTTTCTTACCCCATCCTTCTTGTCTCTCTCCAGGGCTCCATGCAAGAAATCTCGGGACACTTCCTCATTCTCGTCCAGCCACTGGATGACAAAGGGCTCAAACCACCTGGAATGGACAGCCAAGATGGGGCCCTACCATCTCTTGTCTCCCTAATCCTCTGCCCAGACTCACCTATGGCCTGGGTGGCCACTCCCCAGCTCCCCTCCTACCTCACCCTTGAAATGGACTGAATGACCATTGTCGGAGCAAGGCCCAGACATGTGGGATCCTGGTGGATAAACTGCCTTTGGGCAAGTGGGTTTATTCTCTGAGATCCTGATATAGCACACAGTAGGTCCTGGTAAACGGTGACCATCCCACTTTCCAACAGAGCCCAAGAGTCAGACGTCCCGAGTTCAAATCCTGGCTCTGTCACTAATTGGACATCATCTTGGGCAAATCCTTCAGTATTTTATCCTCTATTTTTCAATCCACAAAGTAGAAATGACAATACTCCTATCTCATAGAATTGGCAAAAGGATTAAAGGAGAAAGAACAAGTGGGACTGCTCAGCATGGTTCCTGGATCTTCTGATCATTAACTATCTGGCTAGAGAAGTCCATAGTTCAAAAGCTGAGAATGGAGAACACTGGGATTGTACCTCACTTGTGCCCCCCTGATGCCCAGGAAGCTCTGAGGAGGTCAACTCTCCTGCCCGGGACCTCAGTCTAGCTGTCTGACGCCCAGGGAACTCTGAGGACGTCAACTCTCCCGCCCGGGACCTCAGTCTAGCTGTCTGACGCCCAGGGAACTCTGAGGACGTCAACTCTCCCATATGGGACTTCAGTCTAGCTGTCAGCACTACAGTTCTGGCTTGGGCTCAGGACAGGGGACTTACGCAGGATACTCAGGCACTCGGTCCTTAAAGGCAGGCAGCTCAGCCACATACTCATTGTACAGCCATTTGACCTTGAAGTGGAGGTTCATGTAGTCGGCACTCTTGCACAGGCGATGCTTATCATGCTCTGGTGGGGAAAGCAAGGGGGCAACTTAGCCGGAGGTGTCTACCTCTCTCTGCTTTGGCAGTGCCCACTCTGGCCATCACTGAGGTCTGACCTCCAATATGAGGGACCAGGGGAACTCACAACCTTAGTAGGGACACTGAGGCAAAGCTAACCGCTGTTTCCAGGCTGGGAGATGTAGGGGTTGGGGTCACTCACCCTCCATTGCATACTTCATATCCTGGGCAAACAGATTCCACATCACTTCAGCGCTGATTTTACCCACGTTCAACTCCTGGGGAAACCTAGTGAAGGTCATAAAGTATGAAACCTTGGCGGACAGAAGCAGATCGGCTGCTTTGGCCTTCCCAGTCCTAGAGGGTAGTGTGGGACAGGCAAGGGGTCTGGATTCAAGTTCATTCATAGCCACTGACTTGCTAAGTGACTCTGCACTGAGGTCTGCTTCTCTCTGAGCCTCCACCTACCCATCCCTCCATTCATTCGTTACCCCACTCATCCATCTGTCTACCCATCCATTCACCCACCCATCTGTCTAGTCACCCATCCTCCCATCTCACCACCCATCTATTCCTGCATCCATTCCTTTACTCACCCAACCATCTGTCCACCAATCTATTCATCCATCCACCTATTAATCCATCTGTTTATCCATCCAGCCATCTGTCTGTCCATCCATCTATTCATTCACCCATCCATTCATCCACCTGTGTATATATCCATCTATTCATCTATCCATCTCCATTCACCTGTCCATATATCCCTTCATCTGTCCACCCTTTGGTCCATTCATCCAAAATCCCTGATCTTAACTTAATATTAAGTGCCAAGAGATGCTGGCACTCCAGAGTCAGGAGCCCTTCTAGCATTCACTTCAGGGAGCAAGAAAACACAATAGCTCACTCAGTTAACACAGATGAAAATTCTACAGACATGTAAAGCCACAAACCAAAACTGTGCGCACATTCATACATAATTACCCAATTCACATCACATATTAAAGTACACAACTGTACACAAATAACAATTAAACCCACAGACCGCAACGATACAGAAAATTACATTCACACATGTAAGAGATAATGCAATGTACATGCAAAAGATTTAGCAGAGTATCTAACACACAGGGAATACTCGAGCAACACTATTGTTATTTATGAACCTACAGACACATAAAATTATACATATATAGGTACACACTGTTACACACATCAACGCATAGAAAATACATGTCTGACTAGACCAGTGGTTGTGTATATACGCACAATTCCATTTGCAAATTATGCTGTATTTCATCCATGCACAACCACATGCACAGCTGCCCCCATATACACATTTCGTATATAATTAGATAGGGTTGCCTTTACACACAAGACACAAAATTGTGACACACATTCATGACGACCTCCAGATAATTAATTACACAGACACAGAACTCACTGGTTGAGGCAGGGAGTGTACGAATTTTTGTCTTCCTCAATGATGGACACTATGAGAGTGATCAGCTTGGACCAGAAGTCGAGGTTCTTGATGCTGGGGCCTTGTTCCTCTGGGGGAACTTCCCCCTTCTTGGCCTGGAAAGAACAGTGGGGATGTTGGTCACAAAGGGTTCAGGGGTAGGGAGCTCAGACAGTTCATTATTGAGGGGCAGGAGGTTAGGGAGGAAGGGCCCAACTAACATGTGTATGATTCAGGTGGGAGGTCTTCTTGAAAAAGGAATTAAACTCATGTAAACTGGCCTCAATGGACATGAGTTTGAGCAAACTCTGGAAGACAGTGGAGGACGGGGAAGCCTGGCATGCAGCAGTCCATGGGGTCAAAAAGAGTCAAACACGACTTAGCGACTGAACAGCAACAACAAAACAGGCCTCAAGAGAGCTCATGTCCACACAGCTCACGAAGCTTAATTAGACTCATAAGAATAAGTGGAACTGAATTTAGTTGAACAAACTCAAGCCCACTAAACCAAACAGAATCGAAATAAATGCAAATCAGGACTACTTAGGTTAACAGATGGCACTTCTCAGAGTTAATTCAGTGGAACAGGGCCAGTTACACTGAATGAATAGAATTAAACTTAACAGGATTGAATTAAACTCAGATGAGTCCAATTGGATTGAACCTAACCAATGTGCCCAAGATCAACATCAATCTAAATCAAAATAATGGAAATATACCAACTTGAACTCAATCCAACCTAAAGTA
The DNA here is from genome assembly GCF_003369695.1 of Bos indicus x Bos taurus. Taxonomy (NCBI): domain Eukaryota; kingdom Metazoa; phylum Chordata; class Mammalia; order Artiodactyla; family Bovidae; genus Bos; species Bos indicus x Bos taurus. Next base: position 104,962,042 of record NC_040082.1, read on the forward strand.
ATCTAATTCAATTCAACCCAAGTCAACCCAATCCAACTTCACCTGCTTAGCCTAACATACTCAGGCCAACTCAATCCAACTTTGGTCAATCAATGGAAACGAGAAAATATTGGTAGATAAACTCAACTGAAATAAGTCCGACTCAACTGAACTCAACTATACCTAATCCAACAGCCAAGCTCATCCTAACTCAAGCCAATTCAACCCAGTCAAGAACAATTTCAAATAAAACTAACTGGAAATGAATAAATTTTTACTCAACTCAGTCCAACTTGGTGATGCTCACCTGATTAGCCTAGAGCAATTTTAACTTAAGTCACATGAATAGAAATAAACAGACCTAAACTGATTATTATATTAATAATTGAACTAAACCAAATCCAGTTTAATCTACTTCATCCCAACCCAGTTAAGAGCTACTTGATTTCAACTCAAGTCATCTGAATGTAAATGAACGGAATAAAAGAAAATTGAGCGGAATTCAGCATCTGTGTTATCTCGTATCAGAAGCCCAAGCTGATGGAAGGGCTCAGCTCCCACAGCCTCTTGTGATTTCTCCATCCCAATGCTAATAACTCCGGTTGTAAATTTCCAATTTATACACTTTCCCCCCAGTAGACTATAAACTCCTTGAAACCTCATTGACAATCCTGGGATATTATATGTGTAAACAATGTGTTGAAAGATCTCAAATAGATAAATAAATACTCAAATAAATTGAGTTCAAGACTGAACTGAAGAAATTCAATTCAACTCAACATTTATTGAACAGGTACTCTACTGCAGGCACATTGTACTATGCCAGACTCAACTAAGTTTGTGCTCAGACACTTCAGTCATATCTGGTTCTTTGTGATCCCACAGACTGTAGCCTGCCAGGCTCCTCTGTCCATGGGATTTCCCAGGTAAGAATACTGGAGTGGTTTGCCATTTCCTCCTCCAGGGGATCTTCCCAACCCAGGGTTTGAACTTTTGACTCCTGCGGCTCCTGAATTGGCAGGCAGATTCTTTACCACTGAGCTACCTGGGAAGCCCCTAAAACCAAACTGATTGAGCTCCTACTGTGTACCAGATGCTAAGTACTTAACTATACTTTATCTAAAGCTTGCATCTCATTGAATTTCCTCCTCAGTCCTGAGGTGTGGGTTTATGACTCCATTTTACAGGGGAAGATACGGAGGTTGAGAAGAGTTAAATCACTTGGGAAGTGAGACTCAGACCAGGGTCTAGTTGGAGCCCCCTGGTCCCCTCTGCCTCATCTGGGGTTCTCACCGGGTCAGTCTGGTACTCTCGACTATAGAGTTCATGACAATTGTTGAAGATGTACTCATAAGTAGAGTTGAGGCAGGCTTTCACACAGTCCTTCACCACCTGGCTGGCTCGGGGTGGGCTCTGGAGTTCTTGTACCTGGAGGGAGGAGGAAGGGAGAAGGGTATGGTTGTGCAAAATTGGGACAGGAGGTACCTAGAAAGTGGCTACAGGTGGATCTATGTTTAAGGAAATGATGTAGCAATATGGAAGCACAGGGTCACTGAGAAAGGGCCCTGCTTTCCAGATGAAATGTTACTTGTTTAGGACCTAACAGTCCTGGAGTATCCTTCTCGGAGAGCTAATGGAACTAGGTCCCCTTACCTACCTTCATCCGAAAGAAGGTGATGCTGGTGAGAAGGTCCACAGTGGATTTGAGGTCCTGGAGTCTCTCTGGGCTGCTGGCTGGGAAGTTATTCTATGGAAGGGAGGTGGAGTTATGGAAGAAGGCTAGGGGTTAATGGGAGATCATGTTTTAGGGGAGACACAAGAGCCTCCAAGTTTCAAGAGGTGTGTTAGGGGCAATTGAGAACATCTTGAAGTATCTAGGGGTATCTTCTTGGATGTACTAAATGTGCTGAGCAGGTGCTGCCCACAAATGTGCACATGTGTTGGAGGAACACATTCCACATGTTAAGATGGGCCCTCCGATATGCATGCTTGCTGGCAGCAGTCTCCTCCAGGCACACACATGCATGTGCTGAGTGAATCGTCATACGTGCACTTCTCACCCGATACATGGAGAGGTCTATCCGCAGGGAGTTATGCAGCTGGTCCAGGAGCTTCACAAAGCGCTCTTTCTGAGGAGGCAGAGGTGGAGGAGGAGGTTGGGCGAAAGCAGGGACTTGGGGATCAAGCGCACCAGCCAAAGTTGGCTGACATATTGGCTAAGAGGTTGCTATATACTCAAACACCCCATCCACTGTTGAACTGACCCCTCATAACATCCATTTCCATTCAACACAGGGGCAAATTTAGGCTCAGAGAGGGGAACTGAATGGTGCAAAGTCACACAGCAAGTGAGGTCCAGACTGGGGATCTGGGAGTCACATGAGGTCTGACCAGCACAGGGTCAAGCTCTCCCTTATCTCTAGGCTCCTGGAACTGACCCCAAAGTTGGAGGCGGCGAAGCGGTCAGAGGCAGACACGTTGGTGGAGGCGGTGGTGTGAGCATAATAGGCGTTGATGTTGGCAAGCAGGGTGCTCATGACGGCAGGCACCCCAGGACACATGTACTTGGACGAGAGGCAGGCAAAGTGGCTGGTAGGAGGGAATGGGAAGCACTGGGCCTGGTGTCCAGACCCCAGAATGCCTCCAAGACAGCCCCCAACCTCGCAAACCATCCCCTTACCCTCTGCTTGATTCTGCCCTGAGTTTCTGTCTCTTCTCTGAACTGCCCTATCTCTGCCTCCATCTCCAGCTCTCATCCTTGTCACTCAGGTTCCCACCAATGACACTTCCCTAGCCTCCAGGAAAATTACAGAACCCCGACCACACTCATCTTCTCCCTGGATTTCCCTCCCAAGAGCCCCTTCCACCCCAGACCTGCCAGTGGCCTCTTAGTAACCATCCCTCCACCCCGCCACGTTTCCTGCACCTCACGTCCACCTCAGTCTGCAGCCTTACGTCATGGCTTGGTAGATGGACTCGACGCCGTAGCGCATGGCAAATTCATCTACAATCTCCTGGGCTGTCTCATCATAGTAAACTTTCCAGGCGTCATCACCCTTGGCATCTGGGATCTTCACGACCCCATTGTTCTGCACGTCTGTCACGAAGTGGAACAGGTTCTGCAACCACAAGGGAGAAGGTGTCATCGAGAGTATAAGGGGACACAAAGGGTCAGGGATCCCAGGTAGACGGCAGCTTACCTCATTCACCGATCTGTTTATTCACTAATTCATTCATCTCTTTGGTCTATCCACCACCCATCCATCCATCCAACTACCCCAAATTTCAGTTAGCCCTCATCCATCCTTCCAACAGTTCAACTACACACCCATCCATCTGTACGTCTGGCCATCCAGCCACCTACCCACCCATCCATCTCGCTATCCATCTATTCATTTACCCATCAATACAACGACCCCAAAACCCACCTGTTCACGTATTCACTCTTTCAATAATTCAACCGCACATCCATCCATCCCATACATTTACCCACAACTTCACTGTCCATCCATAATTCATCCTTCTACCCATCAACCATCAATCCACCCATCTATCACTCACCTGTCTGTGCACCTACACATCCACCCACCTACCTCAAAACTCTCCCATCCACACACCTATACTTCCAGTAGTTGAACCACACATCCATCCACCCACCCTTCCTTCCATCCATTTGTCTATCCACTCACCTACCTACCCACCATTCCAACAACCCCCAAATTCACCTCTATACTCAAACTTTCCTCTAACTAATTCAACCACACATCCTTCTATCCCATCTAACTACCCATTCAGCTTAATCTCTCCATTTAATAATTTATCAACCCATTCAACCATCTATCCTATCTATCCACCCATCAATTTATTTATCCATCCATCTTTCCATCCATCATCCATCTGTCCATCCATCTACTCACCCATCTATCCAACTATTTCCAATTCACCAATTCAATTCATCTGTACTTCCAACAATTCAACCACACATCCATCCACCCATCCTTTCATCTTTTCACGCACTTTTTATCCACTCAGCACTCCTTCATCCATTCAATCAACAAACTGAGTTCTCTCCAGGAACCCCCAGGCAGTTAGAAGAGACAAACCTTGGCACAAAGAACCTAACTGTGAGTGTTCAGGGCTGAGACAGATGGAAGACCTGGAGTTTGCTGGTGGGGGTCCATTCCCCTTCCCAGAGGAGAGGGGCCTGAAGATGGAACTTGATTGATGGGGAGGAGTTTTCGGAGCAGAAAGAATGGCATGGGGGACAGTCTTAGAGGCCCAGAGGAGTGTGGGTGGTGTGGTCAGAAAGAGGAAGAAGCAGCTGGGGCAGGTAGGAGTGGTGAGCGGAGGGAACGTGGGGGATGAAGGTGGACTCCAAAGGCAAGGTGGAGCAGCGGGCCTCACCTCGTGCAAACAGGTGTACTGGACGTGGTATGGAGCCACCTTCTCTTCACCTTTGATCTCCACACTGATGTGCAGCCGGATGGCACCTGACACAGCAGATTTGTCAGTCCGCTTGTCTGCAGAGCAGAAATGATGGCAGTGTCGGAACTATAGCCCCAGGCTATTTTCACATATGCCTAACTACAGGCCTCCCAGACTCCTTGATGAGACCTAGGAGTTTCTCCTTAGATTGGCTCCCTAGACTTGTGTCTCTCCCATTAGACTAGAATTCTTAAGCCCTGTGTCTGCCTTCTAACTAGGATCCCAGATCTTGCTTCCTCTCCCAGATTAAATGCCTTGGTCTGCATCTCCTTCTTTATACTCAGAGCCTTGCTTCTTCCCGAGGCTGAGCTCTCAGACTCTGTCTTCCTCATCAGATCAAGCTCCCCAGAATCTACTTATCCTCTTAGACAGGATTCCTGGATCTGTGCCTCTTTCCTCAGACTACTGTCTTCAGGTCTTGCTTCCTGGCTCCCCCATCAGAATGGGAGATCTAGATTTCCTCTAACCAAACTAAGAAGTTCCAAGACTCTGCTCACCCCTCTCAGACTGAGGTTCTTCCTCTGCCCTTGGTTTGGGCTCACAGATCCTACTCATCTTCCTAGAGTTCTTGGGTTTATGGCTCCCGCTCTCAGATTAGGAATCCCCAAATCCACCTCTTCCCTCTTCCCTTATGCTGGATTCTCAAAGTTCAATTCCCCTTCTTAGTTTAGATGCCTGGCTCTGTGCCTCTCTCCTTGCACTAGGATCCTCTGGTCTTGTTTGTGCCTCCCGCATCAGAATGGGATATGGAGATTCTGCCCCTCCCTCAATCTCCCAAACTGAACTAAGAGACGCCTAGGTTCTGCTCACCCTCTCAGCCTGGGGGCTTCCTGCTCCTATCAGACTGGGCTCACAGACTCTGCCTTCCTCATCAGATGGGGCCCCACTGACCATGCCCCCTTCATTAGACTGGGCTCCTAGACTAACTCCTCCGGACACTGTCTCTTCCCTCCAGCCAGGCTCCCCACTTCGGCTGGGACTCCCCCTCCCCTGCCCCCCACCGAACCCCACCCTTGCTCACCCAGGTTGTACCACACGTCCATCTCGCCACTGAGTGTCCGCACCTCGATGATCGTCTGACCCAGGAAGTCATCTGATTCCCTTTTGAACCGCTGCTTCACGCGAGATTTGATATCGTCGTCCTCATCCCAGACGCGCACCTTGATTCGGTCTGAGGAGTTGTGGCATTCACTGCAGAGGGGAGGAGGAGGTCAGGGCAGGATTCTTGAAGCTGCCCCCCTCCATCCCCGCCGCCTTCAGCTGCCCCCATAGGAAGCTCCGTATGGGAGGCCCCAGCCAGACACTTACAAGTGAAAGTTCTCCTCCCACACGGGGTTCAGGTTTCCATAGATGGTTTTTGTCCGTTTCTTGGTCTTCCCAACTTGGACGGTGACATAGGGGTCACTGGATCCCGTCTTGTCCTTTGCCTGCAACCCCTGGGCACAGACCACTGGAAGACACACAAAACAAATATAAATGTGGGCTCCAGGAGTAGGCAGGCCAAGAACAGTCACGCCCACAGGCTCCGCAGGGAACCCCTGTGACGAGGACTGAGGGCTTTGCTCTGGCCACAGGAGCCGTAAGCATACCCACTGCGCATGCGCGACGTGCTCGCGCTTTAACAACCCGGGGAAACCTCACCCGGTGAAGGTGAAGGTGCCCCATGGTCACCCCTGGGGCGGGTCATTCTCATGCATATGCTCTACACAGCCCCCATAAAGTCCCCAGAAGGATTGAGCCGTCAGTTGCCCACAGTATGACCCGATTGGCATCCTCCTCTGAGCTTCTTACCTCCCTGCTCCCAAATTGAGGGAGGATCTGGAAGTCCTGCTTAACTACTTGTTTAAATCCTTCCTGCTGGCATCTCCCACTCCATCCAAGTCTCCATCTCCCACTGGGACTTTCTGGGACAGCATCCCGGATACCCATCTGCCCTGAAATCCTCATCTTGTCATCTGTTTCCCGGGAAATCCCAAGGAGGGTGAGGAACGGATAAACACTACAAGGCCCCAGCCCCTGGGAAGGACCTCTCAGGTCTGGGAGCTCAATAGTGTCCCCTAGTGGTTGCATGTGTCCACTACATCGCTTGCTAGGTGGCACCCCGCGCGCATGCTAAATCGCTTGTCATATCTGACTCTGCGACTCTATGGACTGTAGACCTCCAGGACTGTAGCCCTACATCCCCTCTGTCCATGGGTTTCTCCAGGCAAGAATACTGGAGTGGGTTGTCATGCCCTCCTCTAGGGGGTGTTCCCGACCCAGGAATCAAACTTGCATCTCTTATGTCTCCTGCATTGGCAGGCAGGTTCTTTACCACTAGAGCCAGTTGGTAGGACTTATTCCCTCCTGGTGTCACTTCCCAATATTCCTGGGTGCTTCCTGGGTTCACCTCCCAGATAAACTGCTTGCCCTCATCTCTTCTTCAGGTCTGGTTCTAGCGTCTACCAACCGAGATACACCTAGAAACCGTTTCATGCACACACGTTTGGAGATATGCCCAACTGTGGGCACAAACATGTACACACAGCCATGAGAAAGTCAGGGAAACCCTCAGATATGTGTAGCAAAGGGAAGGAAGGAGCGTGGGAGGGACCGCAGGAGGCTAAGATGGAACCCCGTGGCAGCCCCTCCCCCACTCCGAGGCCTCACCAGTGATGCTGATCTTGGCCGACCACTTGGATGTTCCGTCCAGCACGCTCTGCTTGACTGCCTTCATCTGTTGCGTGTGTGCAGTCTTGGTCACCGCGAAGATCTCCTGGATGAGCTCGAAGATCTCGGGCTTGTTGCGCTCCCGGATCTTCATGCGGTCCTTGAGCACCATGATGATGTTCTGCGTCCGGTCCTCCGCCCCGTGCTTGGAGCTCTTCTCCGCCGCCCCTGAGGATGGACGCAGACAGGCGTCATCTTACACAGTGCACCCCCTCCCAGAAGCGACAGCCCTGATTCTCATTCCAGGGCTTCCTCGTCCCTTGTCACGGATACGGGGTTCAGGTGAGTCACTGCCCCCAAGCTAGAGTGCGTGCTCAGTTGTGTCCGACTCTTTGAGACCCTATGAACTGTAGTCCGCCAGGCTCCTCTGTCCATGGGATTTCCCAGGCAAGAATACTGGAGTGGGTGGCAATCCACGTTTTCCTTCTCCAGCGGATCTTCCAGACACAGGGATCGAACCCCAGTCTCCTGCATTGGCAGGCAGATTTTTTTTACCACTGAGCTACTTGGGAAGCGCTCAAGAGATACCAGAGCTCCTACCAGCTCTCTGAATTCTCCCCCAAACAGGCCTTTCCCTCTAAAGTTCCCACCCTCTGTCTTAGCCCCTCCTCTCCGCGGGAGTCCCCTCCTGCTCTGACCCCAGCCCTCGCCCAGTACCCCCCCTTCTCTTACTCTTCTGCCCAACTTGAGTCCTCTCTGTCCTTTGAGTTAACCCTAACCATAATCCATTTTTCTCCGTGAAAAAACCTCTACCTCCCATTAAGCCCACCCCTTGTACAGTTTATTCGCTTCCCAGGTGGCGCTAGTGGTAAAGAACCCTCCTGCCAAACGTGGAGAAGGGCATGGCAGCCTACTCCAGTATTCTTGCCTGGAGAATCTTCATGGGCAGAGGAGCCTGGCGGGCTGCAGTTCGTGGGGTCACAGAGAGTCGGACACAACCGAGCACGCACGCGCATCCTTCCATGGTGTACCGTTTAGCTCCTCCCTGAGTCCTGCCCCACCCCTCTAGGACCTCGTGCACTTCTCCCTTCCCAATACCCCCCAACACTTCCCAGCAGCATAGCTCCGCCCCGCCCCGCCACTCGTCAGAGCCCCGCCCCTATCCTTAACAGTCCCTCCCCTTGGTCTCCGCTCGGCTCCCGCCAGCGTCCAGCACTCACGCTGCAGACAGTCTGCATTGAGCAGGTCCTGGCACTTCTCGTGGCACTTGACACCGCACTCGGTACAGCGCATGCCCTGCCGCGCGATGCCCCACAGCAGCCCCTCACACTCGTAGCAATAGGTGGGTGTGGTAGCCGTCCACACCTCGAAGTTGTGTGGCGTCGTGCACGAGATGGGGTAGATTAAGGCTTGCAGGGTCTTCTTGTAAACGTGATTTTTCTGCGGGGGAAGCAGGGCATGTGACATAGAGCCCTAACCTGGGGGCACTGGCTTCTTCCCTCTCCCTCTCCGCCTTCCACCTCCTCGGCTTGCTGAGTACGGTAAAGTCCCCGTCCCTCCCCCACCTCCACACTGTAGGAATCCACGGTTTCTGTGTATAGACTATGCTGCTGTGTTGTCGAATTCTGTAAAGTGAGGAGTGCCTGTCTCTGCCACACCCCACTTCCTTTCCTCCAGGAACCCCCAGCCCAGTCCACCCTCCAATCTGGGGAAAAGAGCCCCACGTACCAGCTCTTCGTTGTTCAAAGTGCTGGATGCCAAGGCGGAGGTGATGCCTGCTTTTCTGGACTGGACAAGGGACTGGAAACAGGGAAGTCATCGAGGGAGTCAGAAGGGTCCATTGACACCCAGGGTTATCACCGCAGGCAGAATCCACGGTTTGAGGCCACCAACCACCGATTCAGGTCACAGCCACAAACAGGAAACAGGTCACAGCAGTGAGAGCAAAAATGGCAAAAAAAAAAAAATTGGGGAAGTAACAGAAGCTCCAGGTTAGAAGAGACCCTGGAAGGGGAGCAGTTCCACATCTCTGACTCAGCCATCCCTCACCACAATGGACCAGACTAGGGAACTACACTTGGCCGTGGTCACCAGCCACAGAACAAAACCACCAGCCACAGCATGAACCAAAGTGGGGAGTCACCTCCTTTCTTCCCACCAGTGAACTGTATGTAGTACATGGCAAGGCTCCCTCCCTAGAACCCATGTGCTGGGGGCCAGCTGGAAGATCCCAGTGCGGGGTGGGGGCCTGGGGAGGATATTCAAGGGCCTGGGTCACCGTCACTCACCATGGCCTGAAGTGTCCAGGCAGCACGCAGAATAGAAATCAGATCACATTAGTCTCAGAGAATGCCTGGCCAGCCCCTAGCCCCAGGTCTGCCATGGGCAGTTGTACAGGTTGAGCACTGCCTGAGGCAGGGCTGCTCTGTTGGGGGAGGGGAGGGCACAGGCGCTCACCAGGTCGCTCACGAGTGGGATCGGCTTCCTCTTGCGGATGTCCGGCATGCTATCAATGATGATGAGACCACCGCCAGGGCTGCAAGACATCCAGGAACGTCAAGGGCCCAGGGAAGTCCCCCTTCCTTCAACAGACATTATCTTAGCCCTGGGGAGGATACCTGATCTCCCCAGATACTAAGGGTTGAATTATGTCTCCTCAAAAGATACATTGAAGACCTAACCCCCAGTATCTCAGAATGGAACCTTATTTGGAAACAGAGTCATTGCAGGAGTAATTAGTTAAGGCAAGATCATACTGGAGTAGGATTCATTCCTAATTCAATGTAAGTGGTATCTTTATAAGAAGAGAGACACACGAGGAGGAGACGGTGGTGTGATAACAGGGGCAGAGACTGGAGTGACTCGTTTACCACCCAAGGAATACCAGGGACTTCCAACAACTAACTACCAGAAGCTAGAAAAGCAAGGATTCTCCCCTACAGATGTCAGTATGACCCTTGCCAACGCTGGTTTTGGAATTCTGGCCTCCAAGAACCACAAGAGGATAAATGCTGTTGCTTTAAGGGCCCCGTTCGTGGCAGTTTGTTACGGCAGCCCTAAGAAACAAAGACACTGGGCCTCAACTTCCTGGTCTGAGGAATGGGGAGATGCAGTTGCCCACATTTAATGAAAATTCGAATTAAGGCAAATCTAAATAAAAATATATTTAAGAAATCAATGAAAACTTTATGCTCAAAATTGGAAATATATGTGCATATTTAAAGTCTATCCTGGAAGAAGGGACTTCAAAGCCCATGGGAAGGAGGAAACAGGAAATGATATGTGTGCTATTTCCTCTCTGCTGCTTTGGCATAGCTGGTGAATTGGAATGAGGGCTGTGGCAGATGCCTGGCGGCAAGTCCAAATTCACTTTACTGAGAGACTAATCCCGGAGACAATTCAGCTGTGGTTACTCTCCTGAATGTTCCCACTGGCCAATGAGAGTGATGCCTGCGGCCAATGACACCAGGACAAGCCCTGGGGTGCTATTCATGTACCAGCATTCCCTGAAGGATCAGACAGAGGCTTGGAGACGTCTGAACTCTGTCTCTGCTTGGCTGCTTCCCCTGCCTGGCCCTGCCTGTGAGGGAAGCACTCTTGAGAGCGCTTCCTGCATAAATCATGCACACAGGAGCCCCACTTTCAGATCCTGCTTCCAGGGCTCCCCACCTGGGACACTTGCCCACCTGGGAGTCACAGCTTCAAAGTCTGTACAAGGGAAAGTAGTAACCCTCCAGCTGCCATTTAAAATATTAGTGTAATTTACGAACATCTTGCACATCCTCTAACCACACTTAATCTCCCCAGGCATTAAGGGTTGAATTGTGCTGGAATGCACAAATGCTGAAAAAGCACCCTGGAAAATCAGTAACTTAAGAAACTAGACATGAAAAATGTTCCATGTAAGAACAACTAGTGTCATCAAACAGCCAGCAACTGTAGCAAAAATCTGAGAAATGCAGAATTGAAGCAAAAAATTCACTCCAAGGTTGCAGCTGTATCATGCAGGAAGTGGATTTCTTCTTTACCTTACATTTTGTCTAGGGGGAAACGGTCTTGAATTATATGAGTGGCTTGGGCAAGACCTTTCTGGACTCGGTTTTCTCGTCTGTAAAATAGGGGTAGTGGGTCCCCCATGGGTTCATTGTGAGGATTTGATGTGTTACTATCTTTGGCTCATGCTGGACTTGAGTGTCTTACGACAGTGGCTACATTATTTCACTCATGCTCAATCTGTCTCCTGTCTAAATGGAATCTCTCCCTGCTCTGGTTGGGCTGAGGCTATGGTGCAAACCAGCCTCAGGCTCTGGATTCAAAACTTCCTCTTTCTCCCCACCAAGATCCATTACTCACCCGCCTTTGAACCACAGGGACTTGGACATTTCTCCTTCTCCCCGGGCCTGCAGGACAGATAGATAGAGTCGGTGTGGTTGCCCCTTCCCAGGGCAGCACAGGTACCACACCCACAACCATCTCCCCTTTGCGCTGGGAGTCACAAAGCCTGGGTCCTAGTCCTCACTGTGTATCCTTAGGGAGCTCACTGACTTTTTCTGGGCCTCAGTTTATCCATCTGTAAAATGAGAAGAAAGGAGATACTCTCTGCCACCAACTGCAGTGAACTTTAGTCCCCTTGTCTGTGAAAATGGAGGGTTTTTTGAGCATCATCTCAAGCAACAGCTCATGCTCTATAGTCCTGGAATTCTTAGAAGCTGGCTCAACATTCATAAGAGCCTGTCATTTGATTATGTCACCTGATTATTTGATCTCATGCCCCAGGGCCTTTGTACAAGCTGCACTACCTCTCTGTATGCTTTCCCATCTTCATTCTCAACCAGCCTCCATCTATCATTTAGGTCTCAGCTAGACCCAAAGTCAACACCTCCCGCCATGCAACTAAAGGGTGGCATCATGGGGTCAGGGAGAGGGGGCGACGGGCAGGGCAGGGAGAATGGTCTGGCACTTTCTCCTGAAATACTGTTAAAGTACTTTGAATATCACTTCACTTTAAGTATCATCTCCTTCCGTGAGTTTTCCTAATTGCCAGATTAGCTTTATGCCCCTTCTATGAAACCCAGAGGTCCCACTCATGTTTATTTTTTCTTGTCATATTATTAGTTTCATTACAAGGATAGCTACTGCATTTTTTCATTTCATTTGTTGACTTAGGGAAAGTTAGTCAATAGCCTTTTCACAGCATATTCTTTGCTACTCTTTGAATCTAGAGCCATGGGAGTGTATAGTAAAAGAAAATTCTATTGCACAACTGATAAGAAATCTGACTTGAAACTTTTGTAGCTCTGATAATTGATGGTCTGAGACTTTGGGAGTCTGTTTAGGATCTCCTCCTGCTGCCAGCCTCACCCCAGTTTGGGAGGTCGCTCTGGATAACAACACTGCTCTGTCCCCAGCCCAGAGAAGGCTGAATGAATAAAGCAGTGAATGAATGGCCTCATTCCTGCTGCCCATTAGAACAGTTATCCTGACCCTGACATTAATTCTATTTTTCATCTAATTCCTTTTCCAATACTGATCAGACTTCAGACCTTTCCCTAATCCCAACACTGACACCCAGTATGACCCCAAGCACTGACCTCTTCCCCTAACACCAAGTCTAACCCTGAACACTAATGTTTGGCTGCTGCCCTAACCCTGATGTCCATTCCTATCTCTGGCTTGCATCCCTGTCCGTGAACCTGGCCCCTGAACTTGGCCATAGCCATGCTCTCAGCTAAATTTCAGCTCCAGGTTCTACTTCACCTCTCCTTCTTCCCCAGTTAGAAATCCAGGGCTGCCCTGGGGAAGTTGGACTGGGGCTTGGTGGAGGCAGCAGGTTGCACCAGAGAGTAGGTAGGCATGGGTAGGGCCAGGGAGGAGTCAGATTGGGCAGGCGCTGAGCTGGGAATGGTGGGGCTGGAGCCAGGGCAGGCGTGGGTGGGGCTAAGGAAGGGGGAAGTGGGTGGCATGGGCTTGCGTGGGCAGGGCCAGGGAAAGGACCACAGTAGTAGATTGGGGCTTGGAAGGAGTGGGGAAACGGGCATGGCCAGCCTGGTCACAGGTGTAGGTGAGGCGTGGGCGTGGCCAGCCTGGTCGTGGGTGTGGATGAGGCGTGGCATGGCCAGGCTACTGCTGCCACTCACCTCCTGTAGCTGCAGCCGCACTTTGTTGAAGGCTCGCAGCCAATTGGCCTTGGCTCTAGACATGGAGTCCTGACCCTCTTGGCCTTCCTCATCTTCTCGTGGCCTGAAACTGAGGCAAAGGGTTTCATGATGCTCCAGGGCCAGCACTCTCTTCGTCCTCCACTGTCTAAGTGATGCTGGGCCCTCCGTGGCCTCCCTGGCACTTCAGAGATACAATCACCCACCCACAACCCTCCGGCCATCCTCAGTTTCCCTCCCCACTTCCCATATGCCCATCACCTCTCTGACACCTTTGGGTCCCCCTGTGTCCCCTTGCCACCTTCCTGGACCTTCTGTAACTTTGTAATCCTATCTGCCCAAGATTCTTCTGATGCTTTTGTGACCCCTCCAACCCTGGAAAGCCCTCCAGCCCCTCACAACCCCCAAGACTCCTTCATGACCCTGCTTGACCCACTCTGACCCCACTGAGCCCTTTCTGATCACCGAGACCCTCCTATCCCATCCTAGACCCATGACTCTGTGAGAGCCCTCCTCCCTATTCCCCAGGTCTGCACTGACCCTACCATGACACCACTGACCCTGTAACCTTGTGATACCTTTCAACCCCTTCCCATTACCTCTCCTCAGCCTTGGGGGCCTCAGGCTCCTGCTCAGATGCAGGCACTTCCTCAGGCACGGCTGGCTCAGGGGCCACCTTGGGTACGTCAGGGGCCTCAGTGGGCATGGCTGGGGCCTGCTCCTCTTTCTCGGGGGCGGCAGGTGGAAGGCTGACACGCTTGAAGTCCTTGGGCTCGGCCACGGCCACCTCCTCTCGCATGGCATAGCCTCGGATGTCATCTGGCACCTCCTCCTCCTCCTCCAGCTCTTCCTCGTCTTCAGGTAGCTCCTCCTCCTCCTCCAGGAAGTCCTCCAGGTCCTCATCGAGCTCTTCATCCAGCTCCTCATCCAATTCGTCCTCGTCCTGGTCCCAGCGAGGCGAGTCCTTGTGGTAGCTGACCGAGCTGTGGCAGGAGTGGTAGGAGTCCCGGTCCCGCTCATCTTCTAGCTCAGAGCCCTGCAGGCTCTGCTCATCCGGGTCAAAGTCCTCGCTCAGCTGTGAACTGCCTTGGCTCAGCTCCCCTGAGGAGGCGTAGCGGCTGCTGCCTGTGGGGCTACAGGGTTGGGCCAGGGCTCAGGGGCTGGAGCACAGAGCTGCTGCCTGTCCCAGCCCTGGTCACACAGGTTCCCTCACCCAGTCATTCTTTGGGTTGGTCATTCCCTTTATTCCCAGCATTGGTGGAGCACCTCTGGGCACCAGGAAAACGCAGCCGTGAACCAAAGAGACAAAACACCTGTTCTTAGGTCATTGACTATCTTGGGGGGCAGGCAATAAAGTCAGATTGACGACAAAATCAGTGCCCTACTGCGCACCTATCCAGGCACTGTGGAAGCTGTAAGGCATTCACCCACATGTTGAGGACCCCGAATGAGTGTCCCTGCCACAGCCCCCTTGGAGACCTAGCCCTCCTGCAACAAACATAGTTGCCCCTGTCTCCTGATGTCTCCCCTACCCCCACCTCAGCCTGGTTCTCCCCCTGCTGAGCCCCCTCCATTCATCAGGACTCCCCCTCAGCTCAAAGACATATGTGCAATGCATCCACTTCCTTGCATCCTGGGCCCCACGTTAGTCCAGGCTCTGCCATCTCCATTAGATGCTGTCTTACTCAATGTCCACTTCTCTCCTGGACATTAACATTTTCCACGAAAGCCACTATGGGTTTATCGGAATCATAAACCCAATCACAGACCTCCTCTGTTCCAAACTCGACCATAAAAGTAAAGTTAGTCGCTCAGTCATGTCCAACTCTTTGCGATCCCGTGGACTGTACCCCACCAGGCTCCTGGGTCCAAGGGATTCTCCAGGCAAGAATACTGGAGTGGGTTGCCATTTCTTCCTCCTGGGGATCTTCCCGACCCAGGGATCGAACCCAGGCCTCCCACATCGCAGGCAGATTCTCTAAAACCCCATGCCATCTCTGCACCTGTGTGTGGCCCAGGCCCTCCAACTTCCCTACCCTCAGCCGCCTCCATCGTCCCTTCTCTCCCCCTGCTCCAGCCACACTGACCTCCCGACTGTCCCTCCAACACCCTAAACTGCTCCCACCTCTGGACCAGTGGTAAAGAACCTGCCTGCCAATGCAGGAGATGTAAGAGAAGCAGATTTGATCCCTGGATCACGAAGGTCCCTTATAGAAGGAAGTGGCAACCCACTCCAGTATTCTAGCCTGGGAAATACCATGGACAGAGGAGCCTGGCGGATTACAGTCCATGGGGTTGCAAAAAGAGCAGAATGCAACTAAACAGCAACTGGGCCCTAGCACTTGCTGTGCTCCCCCAGGAACCTCCTTCCTTGCCTGCTTTACCTGGAAAATTCCTTTGGTGCCCACTGAAATAGCACTTCTTTGGGTGAGTTGAGTCTCCTTCAACCTCTAGTCAGGTCAAACCTACCCCCATCCACATTATATGCTCCTTATATGCACCCTGGATCACACTCAACGTAACCAGGAAAAAAACATCGTGAGGGCAGACACACAGGCCCCTTCTAACCACTCATTCAGACACTTAATAAACAGCTTTCCTTGTCTTAAACACTTCCTCCACTCTCAGTGACTAGGATCCTGTTTCTCAACTAGCCCCTGGGATGCTTTAGGAATCAAACAGGGGTTTCTCCCCACCCCCACCCGCCGCCCCATCCTTATTTGCTCAGCTATGTATGTGGTTGACTGCTTTTCATTGCCTGTCCTTATAGACAGCAAGGATGGAGGAATCCTCAGGTATTATTGGGCTGGAACAGACTCCCAACTCCCTCTGCTGGTGAATACTCCCAAAGTCCACTCCGGCACATTCTGGGTTCCCAAGTGAGGAGTGTGCCTAGGACTGGGGTCCCCACACAGGTCTGGAAATTCCCTCCTGTGACACCAGGCACCATGTAAATCGCTCCAGGCCACAAGATGGTGGGACCGATGGTGCCCAAGACTCCTCCCACCCCAGCTCTGACATTCGGGAGCCAACACAACTCTGATCCCAGACGCTTCTCCTGGATCCCATTGAGTTAGCCACCAAGAACCTCCCTGTATGATCTGGCCAAGTCTACCTTTAGCTGAGCTGTTTTTTCTGCCTGGAATTCTTCTCCTCAGACTCCTCATTTATCCTTCGAGGGCTAGCTCCCGGGCACCTTCCTCCAGGAAGCCCACCTTGCCCTTTCCCACCACCAGGGTGTCCAGTTGTGTCCCTCCCTTAAGCCAAGCCCTGACCTGCAGGATGGGATGTCTATTCCTCTGGGGACATGCAGTGCCCACACTGGGCAGCAAGACCAGGGTGGCACAGGATGGTGTCTTGAGTCACTGTCAGACTGTTCTGCCTATGCACCCAGTCTCTGCTGTGCGACCTGTTCATGGGGAGAGTGGAGAGGGTTCCCTCTTTTCCATTCCCACCCCCCATTCCATCCCAGGAATGCTTACAATAAACAGACTCTCCCTGGGACATACAGGTACACCCAGGGCTGGAGAAGGACAAGACAAGCCCATGCACACAGAATGGGAGCCAGTCTGGGACCAGCTCTGTGCACACCCTGCTTTGAGACCCAGGCAACTCGCTCCTACACTTTGAGCCTCAGTTTCCCTATCTGTAAGAAGGGCACTCTTCTGCTTTTTTCCTCTAAGAGAAGACTCTTCCACCTACTAAAAGAGCTCATATTTTCATTATATTTGATATCTTACTCTCCTTTCAGCTGTTTCCCATATGTTGAAACTTTGTTCCAATAATTGCATGAGTCTGAGCCAGTTTGAATATGCAAGTGAATGATGCTTTACAAATGTTAGTGGTGGAAAAAATGGTAGGAGAGGCTGTTAGGGAGACAGGAATGCTTCTGAAGATATTTGGAATAAGGAAGTCACTAATACAAACAGAAAGGGATCTAATTCTTTGTTTTCAGGATGGCTCACACACAAAGGAGTTAAATGAAGGATACTAGAGTAAATCCAGGGTAAGACTAATTCTACTCCCTCTTATATCACTAAGCGGTTTACCTTGAGTATGTCATTTCATTTCCTTGGACCTAAAAAATAAAGAGGTTGGACTAAATGCTCAATCTCATTTTCTCTTTTTTGAAGTCCAGTTGATTTACAAAGTTGTGTTAATTTCTACTGTACAGCAAAGTGATTCAGTTATACATATATATTCTTTTCATATTCTTTTTCATTATGGTTTATCAGAAGATATTGAATATAGTTCTCTGTGCTGTACAGTAGGACCTTGTTATTTATTTATTCTATATATAATAACTTACATCTGCTAAGCCAAACTCCCACCCCATCCCTCCCCCAAACCCCTCCCCTTTGGCAACCATAAGTTTCTTCTCCATGCCTGAAATTTTCTGTTTCATAAAGTTCATTAGTGTCTTTTAGATTTCACATATAAGTGGTATCATATATTAAATATTTGTTTTCTCCTTCTGAGTTACTTTACTTCTTATGATAATTCCTAGTTGCATCCAAAAATACTCTGGAAAAAGTTCCTTCTAACACATGTCATCTATAAACTATCTGAACTTTCTATGGTATGTGCAAAACATAGAAAAGTTTAACATAAAACTTGTTTAAATACCTGCAAAAAAAAAACAACATTGTACTGGATGGTGCTAAAGAGTGAGTAGGGAGGACTTCCCTGGTGGTGCAGTGGATAAGAACCCACCTGGCAAGGCGGGAGACACAGGTTCGATCCCTGGTCTGGGACGATTCCACATGTAGTGCAGCAACCAGGCCCCTGCGCCACAACTAAGGAGCCCGAGCTCTAGAGCCCACTGGCCGCGACTACCGAGCCCGCGCTCTAGAGCCCACAGGCCGCGACTACCGAGCCCGCGCTCTAGAGCCCACGTGCCGCGACTACCGAGCCCGCGCTCTAGAGCCCACGTGCCGCGACTACCGAGCCCGCGCTCTAGAGCCCACGTGCCGCGACTACCGAGCCCGCGCTCTAGAGCCCACTTGCCACGACTACCGAAGCCCTCGCACCTACAGCCTGTGCTCCGTGACAAGAGAGACCAACGCGATGAGAAGCCAGAGCGCAGCTACAAGAGACTAGCCCCTACCCACTGCAAACTAGAGAAAGCCTATGCAAAGCAAGGGAGACCCAGCAAATCCAGAAATAAGAAAATAAACGTTAAGAAAAAAAGACTGAGTAGGGAGCTTATCAAGGTTTTCTCCAACTTATGTTCTACCCAAACGCTCTAGAGTGTTGTCCAATG
Source organism: Bos indicus x Bos taurus (assembly GCF_003369695.1). NCBI lineage: Eukaryota > Metazoa > Chordata > Mammalia > Artiodactyla > Bovidae > Bos > Bos indicus x Bos taurus. Next base: position 104,980,573 of record NC_040082.1, read on the forward strand.
GAAACGTTTTCTGTCCATACTATCCAACAGAGTAGCCATACGTGCATGGCTGTTGAGCACTTGAAAAGCTTCCAGTATGCTGGAGGGACTAAAATTTTATTTTACTTATTATTTAAAATATGAGCTTCCCTGGTGGCTCAGATGGTGAAGAATCAACCCTCAATGTGGGAGACCTGGGTTCAGTCCCTGGCTTGGGAAGATTCCCTGGAGGAGGGCATGGCAACCCACTCCAGTATTCTTGCCTGGAGAATCCCCATGGAGAGAAGTACCTGGTGGGCTACAGTCCATGGGGTCGCAGAGAGTTGGACACAACTGAGCGATAAAGCACAGTGCTCAGCATTTAACATTTAACTTTAAAAAGCCACTTGGGGCTGCCATGTAGATGGCACAACTCTGAAAGCTCATTTACTTCTATGGCACAAAGAGAAACCATTTAAGATTTCTTTTCTTACTGCTTTATTCAAAATAAAGTGATTCTGAGGGGTTCTCCAAATCTCAACCAGGATGTAAACACTTGTGTGCATCATTAACGTTTTTGTCAAGAGTTGAGAAGTCTTGCCATTCAGGAGGCTGGATGGCTATGTTTAATACCAGGTTTGCCCCTGAATTTTTGAATTCAGGGTTTGTCCCTGAATTTTTTAATTGAAGGATAATTGTTTTACAGAATTTTGTTTTCTGTCAAACATCAACATGAATCAGCCAGAATGTGGTCAACCCAGGGGTGGTTCTAAGACACTGCTAGGAGCAGAGAGAATGACCATCTCCTTGGTGGGTGTCCTTGCTGCTGATGTACAAAGAACAGCACTTCTGTCCAGCTGTAGGACCTTGGGAGGCTAACTTTGCGGCATATGGGTTCCCAGGTGTCTTTTTAGGGCTGATAGGCAGTGTGGCATTGTGTCTGTGGTTATGGACTCAGAAGTCTGCTTGACAGGGTTTAAATTCTGGCTCAATCACTTACTAGCTGTGTGATCTTAAGAAAGTCACCTAATCTCTCTGCTTCATTTTCCACAGCTGCCCTGAGCCATGTGGGATCTTAGTTCCCTAATCACGGACTGAACTTGCATCCCCTGCACTGCAAGGCGAATTCTTAACCACTGGACCACCCGGGAAGTCTCATAAAAAAACAAAACAAAACAAATGTAGCACTTAATAAGTGTTCAATTAACCAGCATTATTTTTCTTGCTTATAGACATGGCAGAACCAAGACAGGATGAGGCAGGTGCAGCCGAGTCCTGCGAGTGCAAGTTCAGCTCCTGCTTTTACTTAAACTGTGTATTTTCCTCAGCATGGATTTTTTAGAAAATTCACTGAAGTGTAACTTACATACAACAAAATTCACTCTTACGAAGATGTATTTTGGTGAATTTTTTGTCATGGGCTATTTTGAGACTCATTCTGATTTTTAAAATATTGCATTGACATATTGATCTTGATGACTGAGTTTTTTGGCACCCTCTAAATTTTGTACTTGAGTCAACCTCAAGTGTACCACACTTGCCCCAGCCTAGTCCTGGACCTATCTTACAGGGTTTAACCTCCAACTCTGCTATATCAACTGCTAAGTCGCTTCAGTCGTGTCTGACTCTGTGCGACCCCATAGACGGCAGCCCACCAGGCTCCCCCGTCCCTGGGATTCTCCAGGCAAGAACACTGGAGTGGGTTGCCAATTTCCTTCTCCAATGCATGAAAGTGAAAAGTGAAAGTAAAGTCACTCAGTTGTATCCGACTCTTCGTGACCCCATGGACTGCAGCCTACCAGGCTCCTCCGTCCATGGGATTTTCCAGGCAAGAGTACTGGAGTGGGAAGCCATCGCCTTCTCCGCTGCTATATCAGAGTCTCACACAAATTGGAGGCCCTGGTGTATGTGTGAACTGAGCCTAATATCTTATTTATTTACTTATTTATATGTTCTATTTTTAATTTTCTTGGCCACATGCCATGAGACATTTGGGATCTTAGTTCTCTGACCAGGGATAGAACCCACAACCCCTGCATTGGAAGTGCAGAGTCCTAATTGCTGGAGCACCAGGGAAGTCCCTGATCTAATATCTTACAGAGATCTGAGGGGTCATATTAATAGAATTGGGCTTCCCAGGTGGTGATAGTGGTAAAGAACCCGCCTGCCAATGCAGGACTTATAAGAGACGTGTGTTTGAACCCTGGGTCAGGAAGATCCCCTGGAGGAGGGCATGGCAACCCACTCCAGTCTTCTTGTCTGGAGAATCCCATGGACAGAGGAGCCTGGCAGGCTACGGTCCATGAGGTCTCAAAGAGTCAGACACAAACTGAAGCAACTTAGCACGCACATGCATTAATAGAAGTATAGGTTCAACAAGAGAGTAGAGAACACTCAAAATTTTCATCCTGCACATCTTTTAGTGAAGGAAATGTATTCTCTGGGAAGCAAACATTTTAGAAGAAGACCCACGACCAGTAATTCACCAAGCCACTGCTTCCACCCAGTAGGTTCACCACAAATACTTGTCCTTATGATGATTTACCAACTGTGTGACTTCAGGCAAGTGACTTAACCCCTCTGGGCCTTGATTTCCCATCTGTGAAATGGAGTCAATAATATTCCCACCCAGAGAATGAAATAAGATGATGAAGGAAAAAAGTTGGACCAGAGCTGGGCACCCAGTTAGCTCCGAATACTATTATTTGTGTTATTTACCTAACAGTCACTACACAGCACTTTCAGAAGCCACCCAAAGTACTTTACAAATATCCAACCTGTTTAATATCATGTTTGCTGCTGTTAAGAAACCAGGACTGGGGAGATCAAGTCAGCGAAGAGGGGAGCTGCAGGCACACGTTTCAGTCTCCTGGGCTCAAGGGCCAACACGCCATGCCCATGTAAGCCAGGGGACCAATCTATGAGGTAGGTCTGGGGACAGCCTACTTTGAAAAGAGTAGTGATGGTGGCTGGGCTAAGAAGGGGTAACTCCTAAGTCACCACGCCCGGGTCGCAGTGGTAAAGAGCCTGCCTGCCAATGCAGGATTTGTAAGAGACGCGTGTTTGATCCCTAGGTCAGGAAGATCCCCTGGAGGAGGGCATGGCAACCCACTCCAGTCTTCTTGCCTGGAGAATGCATGGACAGAGGAGCTTGGCAGGCTATGGTCCATAAGGTCTCAAAGAGTCGCACACATGCCCATGCCTGACTAGCAGTGCCCATGCCTGCTGGTCAGGAACACAGAGTCAGGGGCCACCAGGAAGGCTGAGCAGGACCACGAGCCACCCACTTGCTGGGTGTCTTTCTAGCACAACTGTGTTTCAAACCACCCTCATCCCCTCCCCATCCCTGGTAATGCCCATCTCTTCATCCACCTCCTCGCCTAAGCAGTTAGAGAGTACACAGGGACCAGAGGCTTTGAATTGGAGTGCCAAGGAGCCCCATTTTGCAGGGGAAACTCTTAGGGGCTTTGTGACTTCCTTCTCCTCCTTCAACCAAAGCAAACCCCTTTTTTATCAGGCTTGCGGGGTTTTCTTGGTAAGATTTGGGTAAAGAAAATTTCTCGTGCCTACAAGAAAGCATGGATGCTGCTTCCTTAGACCCACTTGCCTCCAGCTCCCTCCAGCCTCCTATTCCTCTCTCCACTCCAGGAGATAGAGTTGGACACACACAGACACAGACACACACACACAGACACACACACACACACACATACACACACACACACACCCTCCATCCCACAGTGACTACCTGAGGGCCCGCGGCTCGGAGAACTCCTCATAGCTGTGCATGGAGTCGCTGTAGGATTCCCGGGAACCCAGGGGTGGTGGGCGGACAGAATACTGGTGGACTGAGGCATTGGGCTGGGACGTAGTGTAATAGGGTGGTGGGATGCTGTTGCTTGTTTCACTGCGGTAGTCACTGTCACGGTCATCCACTGCGCTGTCAGGGTCATCATCTGGAAGAGAGAGGAGGTGAGGGGAGAGAGTGAGGAAGGGAGGCAGAGAGAGAGAGAGAGAGTGAGCACACAGTGGAGGCCAACACAGCCTTGCAGACTTAGGAGGGTCTTCATTGACTGCTAACCCAAGAAGAGGAATCTACCAAAATGAATAAAGGATCTTGGGTCATATTACTAGAGGTATAGGTTTTAGAATAAAGGAGGTGAAAACCCTGCTTTTCTGTATGTGGGTCAAATGGGACCTAGAGTCTGGGGACGAGGGTAGGTCCTACAATGTGAAGAGGACAGGAACAAATTGGAAGGTGTCTTTCAGCTCAGATGTGAGAATGGACCAGTCCAGGCTCTCTGAAAACAATATGGGTTTTTCCATCAGGTAATGAGTTTCCCATAATGAGAGTCACCCAGACACTTAGGGGGAAGTTGGAGGGAGATCAGGAAGACAAGGTAGAGTATAAATGCCCTTTAACCTTCAGAGATTTCTTGATGTCCTTCAGACCCAGACCTGAACTCATATGTATAGGGAGGAGCTCTGACAAGGTATTGTCTCCCTCAGAAAGATTAGATTATTGGGTTGGCAGCACCATCACAAGCCCAGAATCTATCGCTCAGATAGAACAAGGTAGGGCTGCCAAACTCCAAGTGTTTAGTAAGAATTAAAGAGTACTTCAGTTCAGTTTGCTTTCCTTAGTAAACACAAAACAGATTTTCTTTCTCAGTAAAAAAGAAACCGTCTCAAAGGATGTTAAATTGTGGTGCGAACAGGAGAGACTCAATTTATTTGGAAAGCAATAGTTGAGCTGAAAAGAAGTGAGCTGCCTGCCCCAAATTAACTTCCTGATTGGGTCCCCCATGGTACACTAGGCTGTGGTACCAACTTACTGGTGATTTTAAACACCAAGAGGGTGGGTTATACTTTTTATTTAAAGATTTTTTTTTTAATGTGGACCATTTTTCAAGTCTTTATTGAATTTGATACAATATTGCTTTTTTTTTTTCGATCTGTAATCTTAGCTCCCCAACTGAACCTGTACTCCCTGCATTGGAAGTGCAGAGTCTTAACCACTGGGCCACCAGGGAAGTCCCTGGCTTATACTTATTTTTATGTCTTTAAACATTTTTTCTCATCTCCTAGATTTTTTTTTGCTTTATTATTTTAACTTTCTAATTCCTTCTCCCTCTAATAGAGTCTATTTCTTTATATTAAAAAAAGGTCAAATTTTTTTAATATGGTAAACAATTAAAATATTAGTTTCATCCTTTGCTTAGAACTAGCTATCTGATTCAGTCCCTATTTTGCCTCCAGAAAAACCTTAAAGTCCTTTTTAGCAGCAGTGCTGGCTTTAGCAGCATAGCTCTGGCTTTGCTTAGCATAGCTCTGGCTTCCCGATCTCTCATCTGATGTGGGCCGCTGTGACCGGCGAGCTTTTCATCCTGTCCCTGCCATGCGACCACCGCCACCTGCTGTGGGGCGTCAGAGGCAGACACAGCTGTGAATTTCCACAGCTTAGATGTATGAGCGTCAGGGTGAAACTGATGGGCCTTCAGGCCTGCAGTGGGGCATCTGAGACTGGGGACAATGTGGCAGGGCTACCAAACTGCCCCTCTCACCAACTTGTTTTCTACACAGTTATTTGGGTTTGGAGTCTACCAAACTGCCCTTGACCAGGCTTAAATATTTCCATTCAAATCACATGAGACTCTCTGCATGTTCACCACACTGATTTTTTTTTCGACAGATTATCAGTTTTTAAGGGGAAGATTGCTCTCTGTTGGATTCTTTCTGCTTTTGCCCAGACTCTGCTCTTTACCAAATTGTTTCTGACCAAATTGCCTGCTTCTGGATAAGACATTTTCAGCCACTTTTGTTTTGACAAAATGATCTGCTTTGGGCCCCATCGTCTTTGCTCTTCTTGACCCAATTATTGTTACAGGCTTTTGCTAAATTGGTTTTAATCCAGAATGTCTTTTCTTTCTTTTTTTTAACTGTATTGCTTGTTTGTGTGAAACTGCTTGTGACCAAGCCTTCTTGTCTGCCAAATGTCTATTTTGGCTAAACTGGCTTCTGATCAACTTGCTTTGACAAATTCTTTTGGGTCAAAATACAGCTGACCCTTGAACAATACAACGGCTAGGGATGCCAACCCTCTGGGCAGTCGAAAATTCACGTGTGATTTTATAATTGGCCCTCCATAGTCACACTCTGCATCCGTGGATTCAACCTACTGGGATTGTGTAGCACTGAAGTAGTATTTACTGAAAAAAATCCACATGTAAGTAGACCTGTGCAGCTCAAAGCCATGTTGTCCAAGGGTCAGCTGTATCTGTAAACAGTTTTCCTGATTCCAGGGTCAGGAAGATCCCTTGTAGAAGGGAATGGCAGCCTACTCCAGTATTCTTGCCTGGAGAATTCCATGGACAGAGGAGCATGGCAGGTTATGGTCCATGGGGTCACAAAGAGTCAGACACAACTGAGTAACTTACACTTTCCTGATCCTGAAGGGAGGGTGGGGTGGAACTTGCCCATCGGGATGTGGGGATGGGGTGGAGGAGCCTCCAGTTGATGGAGTAGAAATCAGGAGGTAGGTACATGGTCAGACTAGAGGGCTAGATTTCTGGGGAAAAGGCATGGGGAAAAGGGAGCTATTCCTTAGAGAGAACACAGTCCTCTAATCTGGGGAGAGGTGGCTTGTTTCCTTTCCCTGGGGGCAACTTGGAGGAAGCTGTGTGTGTTGGGGGTGGGGGGGCTTTGGGAGCTGAGTTCTTCAGAGTGCTATCTGCCTGGGGGGTTCTCTGCCCAGCTGCTCTGTCTGAGACCCTCTCCCCTCCCCACCCACCAGCTTCTGAGTGACACTGGGGCTGGAGGAGGGCTCCAGGTGGAGGAGGAAGATGGGGAGACAAAAAGAGGAAGGAATCACAGGAGAGGAAATGAGGTTATACATGGGGAGCAAGGTGGTAGGGAGATCACAGTGCCCAGCTGGAGACAGGCAGGTCTCCTGTCTAAATGCCCACTCCTCCCAGCTGAATCCCCCCACCCGAATGATGGGACCCACTCCCCATGAGACAGATCATGACCCTCAAGCAGATGTTAGTGATGGGGGGGCAGAGGGCACAAGAGTGGTCTTGCCGGTCCTCTGGCCTCAATGCATCAGCCACAGGCTCCCTGCTTCCCTGATCGAAGGGGCAGGGGCCTCATGGTCTCCAAGGGGCCTACCTCCCCGTGGCCTCCCAGAACATCAAGCTGAGTACTTACTCTGCTGCTCACCCCAGCCAAAATAATTCCAGTTGCCTACAAAGAGAAGGGCAGAAATAATAAAAGGGAGCAGACAGAGGGGGAGGCATGGGGAGGGGGGCTCCCCCATCCTCCTCATTCTCCCCATCTCCTCCTCCCACCCAGGACCCCATGCCCTTTTGCCCTGAGGATCTTTCCCGAGTATCACTGTAACCACTGACTTTTGTTATAGCTTCACTCACCATCTTGGGAAGAAGGGAGCATATCCTCATTGTCTGACAAGACCACAAGCTCAGCCAGGAAGTGATAAAGAAGCCATTTGGACCCAGGGTTTTCCATCTCTGAAGTCTGGGGTCAGCACGCCTCATTCCTCTCCCCCCACCTCCCCATCCTCCAGATAATGAAGGAAACACTGCACTGGAGATCTTCAGCTTTGAAACATCCCTGTTGTGTGAGTTTTTATTTTAACGATTCTTATTTTATAAGTGAAGAAACAACGCTCAGAAAGGCAGAGTGAACAGCCTAAAGTCACAGAGCCCGAGCGTCAGAACCAGGGAGAGAACTACACCTTCACTCCCTCAGCTCATCTTCTGGCATCTCAGAAACACAGCTTGGACCAGAATTCTGACTCCTCTGACACTCGGCTGCCTCCTTTGTGAAATAAGTGTGATAAAACAGTCCCAGGAGACCTTGGCAGTAAATGCTGGGTGGTAGGTCTCCATTCTTAAACCGAACCCACCTCTGGCTTCAGGTCACCGGCCCAGGTACTCTTTGTCATCTGCTCCTGCCCCCACCTTGCCTGGCCCTGCTCCCACCACAATCCTTCAATGACCCCATTCACCAGAGAGGGGGCTTATAATTTCTTCAGAACAGTGGTGATCCCTTCCCAGGTGTGGAAATCAAGGGACCTTCTCCATCTCACACCCCAAGCGAGTGTAGGAATGGGGTCCTTCAATTGCAGTTGCTCAGCTCCTCCCTCCACCAATCTCCATCATCACATATCCTGGGCATAATGGGGGGGGGGCAGGGGGAAGACGGATACAGGAGAGACCATGAGAGGGGAGGAGAGGAGGATGGGGAAGCAGATGGAAGAGGAGAAAGAGGTTGAAGGGTGGGGTGGAGGCAAAGTGTCATGGCTTTGGGTTTTGCCCAGAGACTATAATTTTCACTTCCCCATCTCAGAGGACTTGGAGGGCGCTTTAAGGAGAAAGACATCTCCTAGATCTTTGAAGACCTGGTCTGGGGGCATCCGAGTGTCTACAGGGCCAACCAAGGAGGATAAACACTCTTGAAAAGTCCAGCCTTTGGTGAAGGAGCAGTGTGTAGAGGAATACAGTGACCATCATCATCATTAAGAGATACAGCAGAGTGGAAAGAGAAGACAACTCGGAGTCCCTGGAACCTGGGTTCAAACCCGGGCTCTGCCTCCTGCCACGTGTGTGACCTTGGCAAGTCACCCCTCCTCTTGGACCTCCACTTCTTTATCTAAGAAAATAGGAGCCTGTTATACATGTGTCGGCAGGATTGTCTGTCTACATCGTCTGACTGTGGGCTGCTTGGGGGTCTGTGCTGGCCTCAAGAAAGTTTGTTGAATGAGTTATGGGTCCTCATCCAGGACCTAAGGAACGGAACTGAAGACTCTGCAAAATGCTTTTCAACCCTCTAGATGTCCTGCATTCTTCCAAAAAAGATCAGAATGCGGGGGGCTATCAGATGCCCCTGTTTCAAAGAGAGGAACTCTAAGGATCAGACAAAGACCCTGGCATGCCAGTGGCCACATGGCAAGGCAAGATTCAAACCCAAGGGCCAGATCTTTTCCTCTTTCCACTACACTGTGACTGGATTCTGCTCACTCTTAGGACCCGTATCATTGGAGGGGAGTGACCCATTCATTACAGAGCACAGTCATGGGGTAGAGGAAGGATGAGAGTTTCATCTGGTGCCCAGGAAGGAGCTGAGAAGTACTTACAACACTGATTGCTGGGAACAGGAAGAGGCTTGTCTTGCTCATCCTGGAATGAATACTGTGGGGGAGGGAAGGAGAGAGGGTTCATCTCAGTGGGCTGCCAGAAGCCGTGGCCCTCTGTTCTCTTCCCTCTTGACTTTCCCTGCCTCTTAAGTTCCCTCTCTCTGGAGGAGGATACAGCTGTCCACAGAGGAAGAGGGAGAGAGATACACAAAGACAGTGAGAAACAGATATAGAAAAAACAGAAAAAGAAACACAGACGAGGGGAAAACCCAGAGGGGAACGAGAGAGAGAAGAGAGAACCCTGAAGCGGGGAGCTAAAGAAAGGAGAAGGTGAGAGCTGAGTTTGGACAAAAATTACTAACAAGTGAGTGATACTCCCTCTGCCCCCTGCCTCCCACTAAAGAATGTTCTAAACTTGCCTGCTCTTTCTTCCCTGCCCTTACCTTCTGAAGACTGTCTTCCGGGCCACACTGGGTTTTTGAGCTGTGAGAATACAGAGCCCAGAAGAAGGGGGATGGCAGGGAAGAACAGGTACGGGGGCAAGGGCTGGTGGGAAAGGCAAATTTTTAAGAAAACCTGAAAGTGTGACTTGAGGAGTTGAGGGGTGAGGGGCAGAAAGGGGGTTTTAAGAACTGTAACGGGGCCTCTGCATCTCCTTAAGAGTATTTAGTAAATATAGAACCTCAGTCCATTGATATCATCACGTCCTTGGTGGGCTGTCTGTTCCTTGACGCCATCATTGGCTTGAGACTGGACCACGTGAATCACAGAATTTAGGCAGGTTACAGAGTTAGAGACACAGACACAGGGGAAGACAAGTGGAGAGAGAAATAGAGGGTGGAAGACATGGGGAGACAAGGAGAGAGAGAGGAAGGAAAGAGAGGAAGATGATGCCAACGCTCACCTCATCCTGGTCCCGCATGGCGTTCAGCTGCTCCAGCTTCTTGGCCCAGTAACGGGCCTCCTCTTCCGGGATGTCTGGAGGCAGAGGCCTGGCCGTGAGCCTGGGAGCCCCTCCCTGCCCCTCAGCCTCCATCCAGTGTGTCCTGCCCGCCTATGGGGCTGGTCTCCAGTGAGTGGGGAGAGAGGACAGGAAAACAGAAACACCCCCTCCACCACGCCACCCAGAGCTGCCTTGGGAATGAATGGAAGACAGGAGAGGAGGCGTACCCTAGCATTAGGGGATGGGGATGCCATGGGTTCTTGGAAGGATGACATGGGAGAACTGAGCTGCTTCCAGGAAAGGTAGAGAGGCTTCTCTGTGTCTCTGCCTTTGCTTATCTCTACATCTCTCTCTGATTCTCTCTCTTTGTCTTTCTGCCTCTGTCTGTATCTTCTCCATATCCAGCTCACTGCTGCAGCCTAAGACCTCACCAAGGGCCAGCCAGGACAGCTCATATCTGAGCCCCATAGGTTGAAAAGCACTGGCAGCCCATTCGTGACCTGCAGGAGCTGGAGTGTGCTCTGTACCCAGCAGGCACACATCTCTGCTGACTATGATCTGGGAGACTCTCTTCTGGGGAGGGGGAGCCTCATCCTCAGAATGAAGGGTCATCTGATGAGATCAGGAACGTTCAGGATGGTATGGCTATAGACATGAAGGGTTATCTGGATCCACCCAGGCCTGGTCATTCTCCTGAGGCTGAGCAAGTGTTCCTCCCAACGCCTCCCCAACCACACTCACCTAAGGGCAGCTCAAAGCGGGTGTCGAGGAGGATGCGGTGGAAGGTGGGGTCCTTAGTACCGCAGATCTCGCTGTCCGCCATGATGACCTGAGAGTCCAGGGTCAGCCACTCTCCAGGACCCTCCTGCGGGGCGGTGGGGTGACAGGGGGTGGGGTCCCGCGTGAGGCCAGGTGAGTCACACACTTGCTGTGCATGGGCCAGCAGGCCTCTGCCCTCACGTGCCATGCCTCTCTCCCTTCATCTCACCCTTAGGCCAAGAACAGGGCCACATCCTCACTTCAGATAAGGAAACCAAGAAGAAGGGTCACAAATTCAACGCATCATGGTGGGTCTGGGGAACCCAGAGAGAGGGACCTGCAGGGTCAGGTAGGGGTGGTCCCAGCCTCGCACAGCGCTCATCCTTCCTGAGGGGTCAGCTTCAGATAGAAGACCTGATCTTACCACCATCCTGGGAGGAAACCCCCAGAGTGAATGAACCAGTCCCACTTGGTTCAGGGAAATGAGCTCTTGAGCAGTGGGGTCCACTCTGAACCTCAGTTTTCATCTCTCAAAGGAGACTGATGCTCTGTAGCCCCAGGGAGAGGCTGGCAGGGGTCAGGGGAGCAGTCCAGGGTCCCCAGCCATAGGTCGCAGTTGTCCCAGATGACAAGGCCCTCCTCACGCTTGGGGGGAGGGGTCACTGAGGACATTGTGGTTCAGCCACAAGGCTTCCTTTTGGAATCGCTTGCCTGGACTATTGCACCCCTTTCTTCCCTTTCCATTCACTCATTAAGCAATAAACCCTCCTTGGTGCCTGCTCTAAGCCTGGGCCATACTGGGCAATCCCTGAGAAGCCCACAGTCACAGAGTCTGACACAGACACTCCCAGCACCACAAAGCCATGGGAAGACCAGAAGCTGGAAGGGGAGCTGAGGGATTCAAGGGGGGCTTCCTGGAGGAGAGGACATTGGAGCTGGGCTTAAAGGTGATGGAAAGGAGGACACTTGAAACCCAGAGAACAGTGTATCTGAAAGAAAGCTCAAAAGCCATCTGTGGGACCCGTGAGGAGTGTAGGTTGCGGTGTGGGGGAAATAAGGCTGGCAAAGTTGGTGGATGCCACCTGGAAGGCCTCCCAGGGTGATAGGCAGGGAGGGCAGGATAGGATTCTAGGGGTCAAGTGGAGGGGGTGAGATTTAAGGCCAGGCGGCTAGAGAAGGAGGCCAAGGTTATTTTCTAGTACTTCTCTGGGACAGCTGCAACCTCCCTCCCGGATGCCCACCTGGGCACAAAGTGCTAGTTGCTCACAATATCCCTTCTCCTCTCTTCCGTAGGGATACATTTCTAGTGGGGCTGTGCAGCTAAAGACTGTATTCTCCAGATTCCCTTGTAGGTAGGTGGGGCCACATGCCAGTTCTGGACAATAACATGTGAGTGAAGTGCCTTGAGCAGTTTCCAGTTTGGGCCCTTGATTAGGAGTGCAAACCCCCTCCCTTGTCACCTTTCCCTCCCCTGACTGGAATGCAGATGCAATGGTAATCCTTGGCCAGCCATCTTGGGCCATGAGATGGAAGCCACGTGGGGAGAAAGGCAGAATGACAAGATGGAAGGACTTTACAGCCTGGTGACTGGAGCTGCCACAGCCACCCTGAACGCCTATGTGAACATTGTCAGGAGATGGAGAGAGAGGCCTGTCTCGTTTAGACCACTGGCCTCTAGGCCCCTCCCAGGCACTCCTATCCAACCACTCACTTCATTGGACTGGCGGATGGTCCGCAGGGGGATCCACACAGTGCCCACCATCGTGTCCCAGATGAGACCCTTGTTCCACACCTCCACTGTCAGCCCCAAATCCAGGCGATTAATCTCACTGTTGAGAGAGGACAGAAAAGTCAGTTCAATAGCCTTTGGACACACGACCAACTGGAATGCAAACCCAGGTCTGAATGAGTGCCAGCCAGGAAGGTGACACAGTAGTTCTTGTTCTACAGAGGGAAACTGAGGCCAGAGGGCTAAGTTACATGCTTAGGGTGTCACAGCAGAATCAGGATTCCAAGTTGGGAAAGAAGGAGTGGGGACAAGTATTACATGTACCTTCAATTCACCTGGCCCTTCCTCTAGCCCTCAGACCCTGAGAATGCTGGTTAAGTGAGGAAGAGGCTCCAACACCCTCCATGGCTCCCTATTACTCCCATGATAAGGGCAATTCATCCTTCCCAGTGTCATCCCTCTCCAATCATACGGGGACACCCTTAAGCATATGAATGATCCCACCTCTAAGCACTTTCCCTGCAGGAAATGTAGAGATTTGGGGGGAAAATCTTCATGAATGTCCAATTCACTGAATCTACCAATTTACCAAAGATTCATCTTAAGGAATGTTCTCCTTGAATATACCTGGTCATTCAGTAACTGGCTTTAGGGGAAGTTGAGGACTATTGTTTCCCTCTCCCTTCACCTTTCCCCTAAATTGTAGGACTAGCACCTTCCTCCCCTTCTCTAAGTGCCCCCTTGCTCCAGAATCCCAACTCTGGATTCTCCCATGGCCTCCCACAGTCTCCAGCCAGCCTCTGCTCAGGGGTTGAGGGCTGCCTGGGTCCCCATTCCAGCTCTGCCAGCTAGAGGCTATATGACACTGAGCAGGTGGCTTTGCCCCTCCGGTCCTCTGTTCCCTCATCTGTAACATGAGGATTGTGTTAGCACACTCTCTCCCAGGGCTGTAAGGCAAAACTGATTTAATCAACACCTTGGAAGAGGTCACGGCAGATGTTGGCCATCATCAGAGTAGGAAGGATGTAATAGGAGGCCTTCCTAGAGACTTCCCTGATGGCTCAGATGGTAAAGCATCTGCCTACAATGTGGGAGACCCAGGTTCGATCCCTGGGTCAGGAAGATGGTCTGGAGAAGGAAATGGCAACCCACTTGAGTACTCTTGCCTGGAAAATCCCATGGATGGAGGAGCGTGGTAGGCTACAGTCCATGGGGTCACAAAGAGTCGGACATGACTGAGTGACTTCACTTCACTTAATAGGAGGTCGTAAGTGGCTCCAGGTTGAGAAGAGGGTCCAGACCATGAATTCATTCAGTTCTTAGACAAATATTTATTGAGCATCTATTATGTGTCAGCCTCTGTGCTTGGCATGGAGGTCACAGGGGCAGAGACCAATAGGGCGTTACCCTCTTGGAGGTCATAGTCCAGGGGAAGGGGCCAGAAATGTATCAAATGTCACACAAATGGATAAAATTACAATTGATGGTGAGGCATGACACTACTCTTCAATTACAGTTTGAGGGTGGTGATCAGAGGGGACTGCCCTGAGGAGGTGACACAGTTCAGACCCAAAGGACCAGAAGGAGCCAGCTGGGATGGGGAGAGGACAAGAGCAAAGGTCCTGCGGGCAGGAACAAGCTGGACATGTTGGCAGAACCATGCAGAGGTGAGTGTATCTGGGGCAGGTGAGCCAGGAGAAATGGAGCACATACTGGTGTGAGGTCACAAGGACCAGGTCTCGGGGGGCTACAGGGAGGGATATGGGCTTTGTTTCGAGGTTGATGAGCCACAAGCCAGGGGCAAGTTTGGAGAGTGGCAGGATATGATTTGCAGTTTTAAAAATATCCCCCTGGCTGCCTGGAGGAGAACAGATTGCGGGAGGCGGATGGCAGCAGGAGGCCAGGGTGGAGGCTGGCGGGCAGCGGGGACTTGGCTGCTGGCCTCGGAGACAAAAGAAAGTGACTGGATTCGAGAAGCGCTTCAGAGGCAAAGCTGATGACTGGACAAGGGGCTGAAGGAGGAGGGAGGGGAGTCCCAGACGACACCCGAGTGTCCGGCTGTGCCTTGCGGGACCAGTGACAGGCCTGACTGTGCCAGGGGGTGAGGCCATGCAGGTTCCAGTCACTGCAGACTCACAACATGAAATCCTGCTCCCAGCTGGGCTGGCTGCCTCGGACAGCGATAGTCGTGCTTTTGACATTCTGCACCTTCAGGGTCACGTAGGTGTTGAATTTCTCTGTGGCAGTGAAGGCAGATGTCAGTGCAGGGGCTCAGGCACCCCCCTGTGTCCCTTCCCAAGCTCTCAGTGACCCCACTATGATCCCCAAGGGTCTGTGAGTTCTGGGGGCCACCCCAAGTCCAATACACTGGGGTGATTCTGTGCCTCCCACCCCCAGGTCAGCCCCCAGAATCCCACCCCAGTGCCTCAGAGCACACCAGGGTGGGGCCTTGGTGCAGGGAGACTGGGAATTTGGGGATGCCTAATCCTTATGCTTAGAAATGATGACCTCCAATATCCACGGACATAAGAAATTTCCTTTGCCTCTCTGAGCCCCAGTTTTGTTCCCCGTAGCCTAATCTAAGAGTCCCTGCCCTATCTCTTAGGATCCTGGGAAGCACCACTGGCTCAGGGTGAGCCCTATTCCCATTAGGGTTTTCAGGGGATGGTTGGGAAGACTGCTGGGGGACCCCGGACCAATTCCGATGCTCTCTGTGATGCTCGCAGACGTGCAGCCCAAGTTCCCCATCACTGGCTCAGACACCCTCCCTCATCTCTCTGAGAGACAGACAGGCAACACAGGACAGGACAGGAATAGAGGGTACTTACCTTGGGCACCATCAAACTTCGCTTTTTTGACTGTGGAGAGAGACAGAAATAGGGAAGGGAGACGGGGAGAGTGGTGGGGAGGAGAGAGACAGAGAGACACAGGAAAATAGAGACATAGTGAGAGAGATAGAGAGAGAGACGCAGAAAGAGAGAGAGAAGAGAGGCAAAAAACAGAGCAAAAGAGGCAGATAAAGAGACCAGATTAAAAAAAGAGAATAATAAAGACAGAGGCAGAGACAATGAGAGGGAGAGAAATAAGGAGAGGAGGGAGGCAGGGATGAGTGGGAGAGAGAGAAGTCATCAGACAGATGAGCACAGGCAGACCTGTGACGGAAGGAAGTTTGGACCTTGGGAATATTCTCTGCCCCACCCTCCTCCCCATCAAATTTCCCCAAAGCTCCCTCCCTCCCTCCAGTGGTGACTTTACTCACAATTGAACAAAGATTCAAAAGAAGAGACCTCCTACAGGAAGCCCTCCAGGATTTCTTTAGAAGGAGCCAGGGAGTCGGGGAGAAGGAGGTCGAGGAGGAAGGAGAATCAATCTCCAATGATTCCCATCCCCCAGTTAGATTAGTGAGACTTCTCCCCTAACTGTCCAGCTCAGTGTGTCCTATCAAATGCTCCCAGGGTTTAGAGTCCAATATTCAAAAGGGATTGGGAGAAGTGAGAAAAATCAACCCAGAGAGCTGAAGCTGCAGTGTACATAGAGACATCCCAGTCCTGGCCAGGTAGGTTGCTAGTTTGTCCAGCCCTACTTGACTGTGAAAGGCGCAAGCCAGATATACCTCAGGGTCCCAGGTGGTCCAGTCTCTTCATATTTTACATAACCCCACAGCCCCGAGTGATTCAAAGCAATTTCATTCATTACTGGACTTTCTTACAGGGTATTAAACTTTCACTTTCAGTATCTCCCAGATTCTATATCTGCCCTCAATGTGTTTCTCTACCATTACTCTCTACTCCCACCCAAAAGCTGCTGCCAAACTGAGGCCTCACTCCTGGTTTCTGTATTTCCTTTTCCCTTTAAACTTTTCAAGAGACTATTTTTGTTTGAGCAAGCAATCATGCATATTTTACAAAATCCAAAGCAACCCAAAGATTATACGATGAAAATGAGGCTCTTTCTACCCCAGTTCTCACTATCCCTCCAGGATGCAATCAACATTAGCTGTTCCTCATGGGACTGGAGACAGATAGTCCATGCATCAGCAGTTGTGTGCATGTGTGTGCTATTTCCTACACAAATGGTAACATTTCATACCCTCTGCATGTCTTGAAGAGTGTGTGCAAGTAAGTTAAAGGATAAATTCCTACAATCAGAATTGCATTTCTATTCTTTCTCCTTTTTTTTTTTTTTTTTTTTTGAGAGTCAAGTTCAGCCTTTTTCCTTGCAAGTACAATGGCCTCCCATCTGGGATTCAATCTCCCATAGGGATTTCATTTCTCTGTCCTCACCACTTGAATTTCTTTCTCAAAGAAGTACCTGAATGGAGCCAGTGAAAAGAGAATTCCCATCAAGGGCTGGGGAAGTAGGGTGGCTCTAAACACTAGTCAGTAAATACTACTTGTTCCCATTGCAGATCGACTGTGGGGGTGGGAACTGGTGCCCAGAAGCACTGAGTGAGCTCCCCAGAGTTGCAGAGCAGAAGAGGGAATGAGCGCCTTCCTATACCAACACCACCATCACCCTAAGACCCAGATTTTAAATGCAAATGCCCACTATACCTGGATTTGGTTTTGGAAAGTAGAAGGCAGATAGAGCCCTTGACTGGGCATTAGGAAAGTTGAGCCCTGGTTCAGCATGGAGTCAGGTGGAGCTGGATTCAGACTATGGTGCTGTGTGACTCTGGGCAAGTGAAACCCCCTCTATGGGCTTCCATCTCCGTCTCTCCCTCTCTGTCTCTTTCTTCCGCATCCAAAATCTTCCCACTTGAGGCACATAACTGCACAGGCAAAGTTCTCTCTCCCACAAGGTCCCTCCCCCTGTCCCACATGCCCCCTCTCATACCCTCAGCCCCACCCGGACTACAGAGAGCCCACCCACCTAGCCCCTCACCCCTGGGACTGAGTGAGGCTTAGGGGCACTTAGGACTGTGCCCAGCAGGAGCTCCAGGCCTCCCTCCTGGGGGAGCTTCAGCTGGCAAACCTAATGACTCTGTAATGGGGGAGGAGGGTGCACGGGGAGGATGGGGAGGGAGAAGGATGGGAGAGACACAGAGGCTCAGAAAGGCACACACAGGGGCATCAACAGGAGAGAAAGGAAAATGAGCGAGAAGAAGTGAGAGGCGATAAGACATGAGAATCAGACAGACAGAGACACAGAGAGACAGAAAGAGACACACAGATTTGCACTAGGGAGGGCGGGCAGGGGAGATGCTGCAGAGAGGAGAGGCAGGGTTGGGAAAGAAAAGTTGGGAGCAGGTACCAGAGTGGGGTAGGTGCCTGGCCCTGGGGGATCAGAAGAGCTCACTGGTGTCTGACCCAACCTGGGTCCCTGCAGTTCTAGGAGGGGCAGGTCTCAGAGGGGAAGCAAGTTGTCCAAGGTCTGTCCTACATCCTCTCCTCCAGGAAGAAGGTCTCTCCCTGCTCCCTCCTTCCAATTCTGTGTCTCTC
Organism: Bos indicus x Bos taurus; assembly: GCF_003369695.1. Classification (NCBI taxonomy): domain Eukaryota; kingdom Metazoa; phylum Chordata; class Mammalia; order Artiodactyla; family Bovidae; genus Bos; species Bos indicus x Bos taurus. The sequence continues at coordinate 104,998,557 of NC_040082.1, forward strand.
CACTCCTGTCATCTTTCTGTCTGTCTTCTTCCCTTTCTCTCTCTGTCTCTGTCTCTCTTGTTCCTAGTCCCTCAGTCTCTCTCCCTTCCCTTCTCCCTAATCCTTTCTAGGCCAGAGGGTAAAGGGCTCAGCTGGGGTCCACTGGCAGTGGGAGATTGTCAGAGAGCTCTAGCTCTAACAGCAGGGCCCCAGGCCCCTTCAGAAAATCCAGGGTGAGGACATCCGTGTTGGTTCATCATGGGGACTCAGAGGGAGGAGGGTCAGACTCAGGGTGGGAGATGGAGTTCAGAGAAGAATGGAGAATCAGAGAAGGGGGTTCAAAGTAGGAAGCTCATGGCGGGGGAATAGGGTATGAGGTAAGGAGGAGGAAGGTAGGGGACTAAGGGATGGGGGCTCAGAGAGCTGGAGGCGGCTCACGATGGGGGAGGGGACACAGGAAGGGGGAGGGGAATGGAGGGGCGGGTAGCCTGGGGGAGGGGCTCTGTAGGAAGAGAGGGCTTGGAGGCAGGGGCTCCGAGAAAGAGTCACGGCTCTCTCCCCATCTCTCTTCCCCGTCAGCCAGCGAACCGAGTCATTGTCATCACATCTCCGCCCCGCCGCCTTCCTCCTGCCCGCGGTATCGGGGTCACCAGGGCGGAAGCGCCGCCCCTCCTTCGCGAGCTCCTGGTCACAAGCACCGGGCTATTTATAACGTGGGCGCCGAGGGCGTGAGCTACGCGACCGCGGGGAGTGCTGAGTGGGGGAGGTGCCCACTGACAGGCGGGCTGGAGATACCGCGTCACGGCCAGGTCAGCAGCCTGCGGACTCCTCGGTCCCTGCCCACCCCACCCCCCAGCGCCCATCGGCGCTGGCTGATTAATGTCGTTGCACAGGCAGTTGTTGCCGGGGGCAGAGCCGGTGGCGGTGGGAGCAAGGCATTGGCACTGCCAGGCTCTGGGCCTCGGTTTCTGTATCTAGAAATGGCCCTGCTTGGTCTCAGTTTCTTCTTCCTTTCTCTTCTGTCTTCTCCCCTTTCTTCTTCATTATTAGCATTACCATTATTATACTGTTGTTCCTATTATTATTACCATCACTAGTATCTTTATTATTTGGTTGAATTTTAAGTGTACCCTGGATGCGGGGGAATAGGGTATGAGGTAAGGAGGAGGAAGGTACGGGACTAAGGGATGGGGACTCAGAGAGCTGGAGGCGGCTCACAATGGGGGAGGGGACACAGGAAAGGGGAGGGGAATGGAGGGGTGGGTAGTCAGATGCACAGGTTCTGTGTATCACTGAGCCATCCTCAGGCCTGAGAACGCACTGGCCTAGATGACTCTGGATTCTAATTGAGATAGACTCCAGTCCTTGGGGTCCATTAACCTGCCAGGCCTGGTGGTGGGAGTGGAGGAATAGAGAGTTCCAGCCATCAATGGAAGCGGCTAAAAACCCACCCACAGGAGGTTCTTCCCTGATAGCTTAGTTGGTAAAGAATCCACCTGCAATGCAGGAGACCCTGGTTCGATCCCCTAGGTTGGAATGATCCCCTAAGGAAGGGAAAGGCTACCCACTCCAGTATTCCGGCCAGAGGAATTCCATGGACTGTATAGTCCATGGGGTCGCAAAGAGTCAGACACAACTGAGCGACTTTCACTTTCCAAAAGCCCACCCACAGGAGGTGCTTATTGGGTGTCAGAAGACACTACACATGGTAGAAGGGAAGCATAGAGAATTCAAAACTAGATTCTAGGAAGTCTGGTATTTAATATGCAATGTTTGTAGCAGACATGGGCTTTGTGATGAGGACATTGGTCCCTCTGACTTGGCATCTGGGAGAGAATAAATGAGGACTCTCATCATCCATGGACAGAAATAAGCCAGAACCCAATTGAAGCCATAGGTGAAAAAAACACACCAAGAACCTTGACAGATAGTCAGTGTTGCTTACCAAGCACCACTTAGAACTATGTCTGGCATATAGTAGGTGCTTATTAAATACTGGTCATTGAAAGAATGACGTCATTGCCTCCTCCAGCAGTCCAGCACTGAGAGCGGGTCCAGTGACGCGGAACCGTGCTGTCCACGGTGCTGAAATCTATGGCTCCTCTCTGAACTGTCCGTGGTGCTGAACTTTTCATCCCTACCCAAGTACTTCCAAGAATTGGTACTTCTTTTGCCCCCCTCTGTGTATCACTGAGCCATCCTCAGGCCTGAGAACGCAGTGAGCTCTCAGGAAATGTCCTACACTCACGGAGCTTTTAGTCCCCATTAATAAAAACACCGTCATTGATTTTTCCTGCCTTTGGCTCACACTTATTGAAACTTTCCAGAAGCCATGCATCATGCCGGTATCTCTCCATGCCTCATCTGACTGGAGAGTTCCAGTAAATCTAGGCAGTGTACGCTATTAGTGTGCCCATTCTACAGATAGACACACTGAGGAATGAAAAAGTTATGGGACTTTCCAGGAAGTGGTGGATTTGGGGATTCAAACCCAGGCCTTCTGGACTCAGGATGTCCTGGTCGGCACCTCACAGGTAAGTTGATAAATCTAAAAATAAAATAAATTCACAGAGGAAACCCATTGTATGCAGGAGGAAAGTGAGGTGCAAGATAGGTAGATAGCTGAGATTGCAGCCCTGAAGATGAATCAGAGCCAAACCCAGAGGCAGCCTAAGAGGGTGGTAGAAGCAAATACCCAGATGCAGTTCCCCCACCCCCTGGCTGGATGGTATCAGAAACAGGGCAGCAAGAGGCAGAGAGATTTGTGAAGGCTTCCTGGGAGAGAGGCAGGGGAACAGCCATGATGAATGGGGAAATCATGATGTGTCTGTTTACTGAGTGGATGAAGGAAAAGGATGAACCTGAGACAGATTCTCACCCCATGGCAAGGACTTAGGTGTCTCCAGGTCCTGAAGGCTGAGGGTAGCCTTGACCTTCACCCTTCACTCCTAGTAGACTGTGGAGTCAGGCAGCTACACCTCTGACTCTGTGGCACCAGGCAAGTTGTTGAACTTCCATGAGCCTCAGTTTTCCTCATCTGTAATATGGGTTGCTCTGAGGATTAAAGTGGGGAATGGGCATAAAAGTCCTAAAAACTATGCCTGTGGAATGCTGGATAGGTGGAACTTGTTGTAGATATCATTATCAGTTGTGAGGCAAACTCACCTTCAAATGCATTGTTAATTTATATGCAACATTCAGTCATCAAATATTTATGAAGCCTTTTAAACACTGAGTGGCCTAACAAAATGCCACAAGGCATATAGGGAGGTCTGGAACCAAAGTACTACCATCATGTTTTTGCATATGCCCTCCACCTAGAGCAAGATCTCTCTTCTCAGTTTCCCCTCATCTTCTGAGACACAGGCAGATGGTGATGATAGGAATGGGGTAGGCTTGCCAGAGGAAAAGGGCCATGGAAACCCTTCTCCTTAGCTCCCCATCCCTCCCAATCTGACTCCACCAGCATGAGGCCAGGAGTAAGGCCAGGTTCTAAGAGCCAGGACCAGTGCCTGGCATATAGTGGGTACTCAATGCTTGCTGAGTAAATATATGAATAAATTCACAAAGGAGTTAAGTGGCACTTGCTATTAGCAGCCTCGGGACTCTGCCAAGACTTAGAAAGTGAATTAAGGTTGGGGAGGGGCAATGGGGCTCTACATAATGAAATGAGAGGGGACAGAGGCCAGGTCTATACAGGGTAGTCTCCCATATGTAAGTTCAGGATATGCACACAAGAATTGCATTGTGTGTGCTTGAATGTGTATTTGCTCGTTACCAGGGCAGGCAAGTGAGTGTACACGAGTGTGTGTGTGTACATGTGTGGTGGGATAATTACACATGTGCACCATCTGAGTGCAGGTGAGGGCCTGCACATATGTGCTGTGGAGTGGGGTGTGGCTGTATGTGGGACATGCTGGTGTGAGCTTAGGTATGTGCAGGCTTTTGAGTGATATCTTAAATACAAACACCTGTTGTGTGTGTGTGTGTATGCACTATGCAATTGTATAGCATGTGTATTTTTGTTTACTTTCATACACGTGCAGACTCCTCTGAAACTACATATACTAGTGTGTGTGTGCGTGCAGCATCAGCCACCTGCTCAAAGTGACAGCTTTGAAAGTCCAGGGAAGGGTTATCATGTGTGTACCTATATGGCCTTGGCATGTACTCTTGTGTACATGTGTGTCTTTTGTGATTTGGGCCCTAACAGGTATACATAGGTACAGGACTGAGTGTTAGGGCATGTGTTGATATTTAGGTGACATGGATACTATAAACATGCATCAAACATGTGTGGATATATATCTGTGTGTGTGTGTGTGTGTACAGATACACATGCCTGTATCATGGGGACCATGTCCGTGGCACAGACTGTGTCCAGTGTATATGTATGTGTGTGTCAATAGGCATGCAAATCTGCACATGTGTCCATGAATGCACAGTCACAGGCACATGGTCTTCATAGATACTTGGTGAATCCTAAGCACTTCTGTTCACACAAGGCAGGCAAGCCTGAGCATGGATGTACTGGCCCCAGTGTGTGCCGGTGTGGGCAAACATGGGTGGGTCCCTGGGTCAGGGGCAGGTATTTCCTCAACTCTGAGGATGAACTCAGATCCAAGGAAAGCCCTGATCCTTCCCCCTTCCCCCTCAGCCTTCAAGACGTCCCACTCTGGGCATCACCCCCACTCCATTCAGCAATTCTTTCTCTCCCTGCTTCTCCCTGTCACCCCCCCACTCCCCCCCCCCCCACACACACACAGCCTTTCCCAGCATCAGCTGTTCGTGTTACACCTCAGGGCTCTACTTCCCACCTCATCCCCTTTCTTACTCCTCCCAGCGAGCCCCCTCTACTCTGCTGACTCCTTCCCTATAAGTTCCACAAAGTCATCCAATACAATTCTTTCTCACCCCTCTTATTGCCTCCGCTTCACACCACCCCTGTAGCCAAGACTCCAGTTTGCATCAGAGTTAAGGGTGAGATTTCAGAGAAGAGATGGGGCTAGGGGGCAGAGGAGAGTGAGCTTGGAGGAGTCAGCCAGGAACCCCCATTGACCCCCTCCTCCAGGGCTATCCCCTCTCAAGTGTTAGGCAGTTCAGAGGAGGGGAGAGGGGCCAGTAGGGGGTTTGGATGTTCACCTCCCCCTCCCCTTGGGCCTAGACTGTGAGGGATGCATGGTGGTCTGCTCCGCCTCTCGACTCTCCTAACTCCTTAGGTTAAGGGCTGAACGAGTTGACTTTTGATTTTACCGGCCCTTCGCCCACCACCAGCCCCGCCCGTCAGGAATGAGTTCAAGGAAAGGAGGCACCTGTCCCTTTAAGAACACCCGCGTCCACGCCAGCACAGCCCCGCGCTAGCAGTACACGGGAAGCCACCGCGGCGGGGAGCGGGCGGGCGGGGCTGGGTTTGTGAATGGAGAGTCACAGCACAGGGGGAGGGGAGAAAGGGGGAGGGGCAGCGGGGGCGGTTCCCGGCTCCTGGGCCTTCCCACCAGGGTCCAGAAGGCCGGGGTTCATCATCCTTCTCTCTCTCTCTCTCCCCATCTCTAGATTTCTCTCTCTCATTCTCTTTCACACACACACACACACACACACACACACACACACACACACACATCACACTCCGGGCTGCCTAAGGTGTCCTGAAGCCTGCTGGCTCAGGCTTGGCCAATACACCTCTTCTTCCACCTCAGCCTTCTGGAAGGGAGTAGAAGTGAGGGGAGGTGGACCTCGGTACTTAAAACCCAAGATTGAGCTCTCTATAAGCCTTGAACCCTGGTTGGGCCACCACCCCCGCCGCCAAGGCCCCCTGCTGAGAACTCAGGAGTGCCCCAGGCGCCTTGGTCCAGGTGGGCTGGCTTCTCCCCTACCCTGCCTCAGGGGTGCGGCGGCGGGTTGGGGGGGGGTGGTGGAAGGAGTCATGGCCCTCCGGAATCTCTCACTCCACCCACCCAAACGCAGAGCGTGGGCCTGGGCGTGGGCCTCGGTGCAGATGGCGTTCTGGCCCCAAAATAGCTCCACCCCACCTCTCCCTTCCTCCCTCCCTCCAGCGCAAAGTGGGTGAGGTGAGGATGGGCCGTGAGGGGTGCAGGGGGCTACTGTACTTCCAAGGGGTCGGCTCCCTGCGGAGAAGGTCGGATAGGTGTTTGTTCCGTGGGGCCAAAGAGGGCTGAGAGGGTGAGGCCCTCAGGCGACTCCCCCAGCCCCCACTAGGGAAACCAAAGAGGTAACTGGAAAAGCGCCTCCAGACCCCTCCATCACAGCTCTCTTAGGATGCTGGAAGGGGTCTCCCCGGCCTCCTCCCCAAGTCCGCTCCACTCCCAGGGTGAGGAGTGCCTAGAGCGCACCGGTAGTCCTAACAGTCAAGCCCCTCTACCCAAATCTTACACGCCCAGGGCTTGGAGACCGCTCCCCCTGCACTCCTCCGAATTCCGAGGCGGGTCCGCATCCCAGCCTACAGTCCAAGACTCCTTCCAAGGACCCTGCAGGATTCATTCGAACTACAGCTCCTTCCACACGAACCCTATAATAACTTGTTCAACACAGACAACCCAGACTAGACCGTTTCCAGATGGAGCCCCGAACCCCTGCCCGCGTCCACACGGGCCTCCGCGTTCAGCCATGTCCACACGACCCCAACAGGGGCAACCAGCACCCCTTGAGGGCCCAGCTGTGTCTACATGGATCACCTTCTCAGGCACCCTGACTTCTCTACAAGGGCCACCCCCTCATAAGTCCAGCCGCGTGTACGCGGGTCACCCCCTCAGGAGCCCAGCCGCATCCACACGGACCCCGAGCCCAGTTAGGGTCCACATCGCTCCCCGTCCCGCAGCCTCGCCTCCTACCTCCAACGCAAAGCAGAGACATGTCTCCAGAGTCGCCGGCGGGCCGGCTCTGTCAGGTCAGGTTTAGCTGCCGCTGGGGTGGGGCATGGCGGGGGCTGCAGCCCGCGCTCGCTCAGCTCACGCCGGGGCCCGGCCTCCGCCGCCGGCCATCTTGGTTCAGCACCGGGGGCGCGGACAGCTCCTGACGTGGTGCTGATGTGAGCCTGGCGGGCGGAGCCCACGGACGCCTGATGGGGCGAGGGCGCAGCGAGCTCGAGGGGTGGGGGTGGGGTTTAAAGGGCCGGAGCAGGTGGGGGCTGAGGGCGGCCACCACGCAGATTCCCTTCTGATTCTACGTGTTTTCGTTTCTCCTTTAGCCCTCAACCTCAAGATCTTGGCTGTCTCTCTGCTCTTTCTGAGTATCTCTATTTCTCTGTCTCTTTGCCTCTGTCTCTCTGTTCTCCTCTCTGGCTCCCGGTCTCTCTCGGTAATGTGTCTCCCTCTGTGCCTCTGTCCAGTCTCTCTGTGTCTCTGCCACGTCCTGTTTAGGTCTCTCTCTGTGTCCCTGTTTTGCTCAGCCTGTGGATCTTTGCACATACTTGGACTGGATTCCATCCTTCACTCCCTTGTGTAACTGGCAACTCCTATTCATCCATCAATGCCCAGTTTGAATATACCCTTCTCCAGAAAGCCTTACCTAATTCCCCCAAACTGAGCCCTGACTTCACCTTTCTGGACTCCCCTGGATTCCAACTCTTCCTCTGGTTGGGCCCTGACCCCAGCATAGCTCTGCTCACCATCTCTCTCCACACATCTGACCCGGCAGTTCCAAGTGAGCTGGTGGCCAACAAACCTGTTCACTCCGTAATGCCAGTACCCAGAACAGTCCCAGAGGCTGAGCCCCAGAGAGTCCCCAGCCCCCAGCATACATGAAGGAACTTCATCAACACAAGATGTATATGGAGTTAGTGAAGCCTGTGTTCAAAACCCAACTCTGCCTGTAATCACCAGCATGACCTCAGACAGGTCATGTGACCACTCTGCCTCAGTTTCCCTGCCTGTAAAACAGAGGTAACAGGAACTCCTTCACAGAGTTGCAGGATATACTGTATAAGTTAACACCTGAAAGCACTTGGGATAGTAATGTATAACATTAACCATTGTTGTGATTCTCATTGCCTTAACATTTTTTATTCCATACCCATTAACCATAGGTAAGGACTTTGTTGTTGTTCAGTCACTCAGTCGTGTCTGACTCTTTGTGACCCCATGGACTGAAGCACACCAGGCTTCCTTGTCCTTCACCATCTCTCAGAGCATGCTCAAACTCATGTCCATTGAGTCAGTGATGCCATCCAACCATCTTGCCATATCATCCCCTTCTCCTGCCTTCAATCTTTCCCAGCATCAGGGTCTTTTCTAATGAGTCAGTGCTTCAAATCAGGTGGGCAAAGTAGTGGAGCTTCAGCTTCAGTCCTTCCAATGAATATTCAGGATTGATTTCCTTTAAGATTGACTGGTTCCATCTCCGTGCAGTCCAAGGGACTCTCAAAAGTCTCCTCCAACACCAGAGCCCCAAAGCCTCAGTTCTTCAACATTCAGCCTTCTTTATGGTCCAACTCTCACATCAATACAACTGGAAAAGCCAAAGCTTTGGCTATATGGACTTTTGTCGGTAAGGTGATGTCTCTGCTTTTTAATACGCTGTCTAGGTTTGTCGTAGCTTTTCTTCCAAGGAGCAAGCATGAGGAATAAGGAGCAGCAATGACAGGTGCTTGAATACAGAACAGTATCATCACAGTGGAAGATCCTGTGGGCCGCTGCCCCTCCCCAATCTATTGTCTCGGCTCTGAAGGATGAACTATGTTGAATTTGTTTTTCATTCCCCTACTTTTCCTCATAGTTTTACCACATATTTATCATGGTTCCGGTTTGTATATTTTTTACTTGACACAACTAGAATGAAACTCACATTCTTATAACTTTGTGTGTGTGTGCAACATGATTTTACTGATATTCATCTGAGTTTCTGTGGTTAGCTGTAGAGCATGCATTTTCACTGAGGTATAGTATTCCTCTGACCTATTACATTTTTATTAAAGTATTTGTTTATTTAATTATATGGAATGCAGGATCTTAGTTCTCCAACCAGGAATCGAACCCATTCCCCCTGCAGTGGAAGCGAGGAGTCTTAATCCTGGATTGCCAGAGAAGTTCCTGATTAGTACCTCTTTATCTACCTTCCAGTTGGTGAACTTTAAGGTTGTTTGCCCACTGGGATTATCACAAACACAGCTTTTATAACCATTCTCAGAAATGTAGGCTGGTACACGCGAGTAGTGATAGCTTGATCATAAAACACCTACATACTTGGCTTCATGAAATAATATTCAACTTGTTTTGATGTGGCTTCAGCAATCTACATTGCAATAGCATCATATAAGCATCTGACTGTTCCACATCCTTGCCAACACTTTGAGTTGTCTGGGTTTTTGAATTGTTCCAAAATAGAAAGGGTGAAATGGTGCCTCATTTTTGTCTTGATTAGCTTTCCGATTGCTCATAAAGTAGAACACTTTATGTAATTTTTTGGTTTCTTATGAGGGTGAAATGCCTGTTGAAGTCTTTTATTTAAAAAATACGATGGTCTTTTCCTATTGATTTGTAGTTATGACTCTGTTGTTGGTTTCATGTGTTGTAAAAATCTCCAATTTTGTGGCTTGTTTTTATTCTATTCATGGTGTCATTTTCTCAACAGAAGCTCTTAATTTTTAAAATAACCTTTTTATTTTGGAAAGATGTTGGATGTATAAAAAAGCTGCAGAAGTACAGAGCTCTAAAAAGCACAGAGCATTTCTGCATATCCTTCATCCAGCCTCCACTAATATTAACATCTTACATATGGTTACAAGGTACATCATACTCAGTTGCTCAGTCATGTCTGACTCTCTGTACCTCATGGACTGTAGTTTACCAGGATCCTCTGTCCATGGAATTTTCCAGGCAAGAATACTGGAGTGGGTTGCTGTTTCCTACTCTAGGGGATCTTCCCGACCCAGGGATAGAACTTGCGTCTCTTGCATCTCCTGCTTTAGCAGGCAGATTCTTTACCACTGTACCACCTGGAAGGCCCTACAAGATACATATGTCAAAACTAAAACATCAACATTGGCATTTATTATTCACTTATTGTTAACTAAATTGCAAACTTTATATTTCACTAGTTTTTCCACTAATAGTCTCTTTCTGGTCCACGATCCAATCCAGGCTCCTGTGTTGCATTTAGTCATCTTATCTCCTTGATCTCCTCCTCTCTGTGAGTTTCTTTTGCCTCATTTTTCATGGCCTTGATAATTTTGAAGAGCACTGGCCAGGTATTTTGATGAAAACACCCTGATCTGGGTTCATCTAATATTTTCTCATGATTAGACTGGGGTTATCGGGTTCGGGAGGAAGACCACAGATCTGGGGTTCCCTCCACATCATTTCATACCGGAGGTCCCTGATGGCCAATGATGTCACAGAGCATGTTAATTTTGATCACCTGGGTAAGGTGTTATCTGCCAAGTTTATCCACTCTCAAGCTATCGTTTTCACCTTTCCCTGCTCTGTCATTTGTAAGCAAATCACTAAGCCCAGCCCAGACTCGTGGGGAGGGACACTTACTCCTTGGAAGGAAAGTTATGACCAACCTAGATAGCATATTCAAAAGCAGAGACCATACTTTGCCAACAAAGGTCCGTCTAGTCAAGGCTATGGTTTTTCCTGTGGTCATGTATGGATGTGAGAGTTGGACTGTGAAGAAGGCTGAGCACCGAAGAATTGATGCTTTTGAACTGTGGTGTTGGGGAAGACTCTTGAGAGTCCCTTGGACTGCAAGGAGATCCAACCAGTCCATTCTGAAGGAGATGGGCCCTGGAATTTCTTTGGAGGGAATGATGCTGAAGCTGAAGCTCCAGTACTTTGGCCACCTCATGCGAAGAGTTGACTCATTGGAAAAGACTCTGATGCTGGGAGGGATTGGGGGCAGGAGGAGAAGGGGACGCCAGAGGATGAGATGGCTGGATGGCATCACTGACTCGATGGACGTGAGTCTGAGTGAACTCCGGGAGTTGATGATGGACAGGGAGGCCTGGCATGCTGCGATTCATGGGGTCGAGAAGAGTCGGACACGACTGAGCGACTGAACTGACTGAACTGAAGTGGTGAATGGAAGTGGTGAGTGGAAGTTTCTAAGAAGCTCTTAATTTTAAATTCCTTTATCTTATTGTCATAAAATAATCACAAAATTTACCATTTACGTATATTAAAGTGGACAGTTCAGTGGCATTTAGTATAGTCACAATGTTGTGCAGGCACTACTCAGTTCAGTTCAGTTCAGTTGCTAGTCGTGTCCGACTCTTTGCAACCCCATGGACTGCAGCACGCCAGGCCTCCCTGTCCATCACCAACTCCCGGAGTTCACTCAAACTCATCTCTATTGAGTCAGTGATGCCATCCAACCATCTCATCCTCTGTCATCCCCTTCTCCTCCTGCCCTCAATCTTTTCCAGCATCAGGGTCTTTTCAAATGAGTCAGTTCTTCGCATTAGGTAGCCAAAGTATTGGAGCTTCAGCTTCAGCATCAGTCCTTCCAATGAATATTCAGGACTGATTTCCTATAGGATGGACTGGTTGGATCTCCTTGCAGTCCAAGGGACTCTCAAGAGTCTTCTCCAACACCACGGTTCAAAAGCATCAATTCTTTGGTGCTCAGTTTTCTTAATAGTCCAACTCTCACATCCATATATGACCACTGGAAAAAACAGTACTACTTCTATCTAGAACTAAAACATTTCCATCACCCCAAAAGGAAACCCCATCCCTATCAGCAGGCACTCCCCATTCCCCTCTCCCCTGAGGCCCTGGCAACGATTAATCTGTTTTCTGTCTCTATGGATTAAATTTTAAATTCTTCCACTTGATCAATATTTACCTTTACAGTAAGCACACTTTTTTCTTTGAGGCATAATCAACATATAACATTATATTAGTTTCAGATGTACAACATAATGATTTGATATTTGCACACATTTTGAAATGCTCATTATGCAGAGTCTAGTTAACATCCATCACTATACATAGTGACAGATTTCTTTTCTTGTGATGAACAGACATTAAGTCTTGTTTAAGGAATTCTTTCCTGTCCCAGGATCAGAAAGATATTTTCATAGCATCTTCTATATCCTAGGCCTTGTCATTTACAGTCAAGTCTTGATCTCTCTCAGAGAAGGCAATGGTGCCCCACTCCAGTACTCTTGCCTGGAAAAATCCCATGGATGGAGGAGCCTGGTAGGCTGCAGTCCATGGGGTCGCTAAGAGTCGGACATGACTGAGCGACTTCACTTTCACTTTTCGCTTTCATGCATTGGAGAAGGAAATGGCAACTCACTCCAGTGTTCTTGCCTGGAGAATCCCAGGGACGGGGGAGCCTGGTGGGCTGCCGTCTATGGGGTCGCACAGAGTCCGACACGACTGATGTGACTTACCAGCAGCAGCAGCATTTTGATCTCTCTTGGAACTGATTTGGGAGTGTGGAGTGAGATAAAGTCCAATTGTGTATATTTTTTCCAATGTGGATAATCAATTGTCCCAACATTCTTTAATGAAACGGTCACAAAGCAAGTTTTTGAACAAGTGTGGACTTCATAGCAGACACAGAGCAACCAGAGTACACAGTGCTGCAGGATATCTGTCCCACCTGGGGTCTGTTCTGGCTGCTTCTTCTGTCCTGGGACCATCTATCACTGTTACAGAACTTTATGCCTGTCCTTGATATCTGCTAATAATGCCATTCTTTCATCTTCAGAGCATCCAGATTATTCTTTTTCTCTCAGCTTGTTGGGTTCTGTGGAGAAATCCAGTTGGGACTTTGATTGAAATTGCATGAATCTATAACCAAATAAGGGAAGAATCTTTCCTCATATTGACTCATCCGAAGTGTGAATAAAGGTCTTTCCATTTGTCTATCTTTCAATAAAGCTGACAACTTCCTCCATAAATCTTCCATGTCTTTGTTTTTCAGATTTATTTCTAGGTAATTTGTATGTTTGATGCTATGAATAAGTGGCCTTTTTAGGTTACTTTTTTTTTTTTTTTTTTTACCTGTTAATCATAGGAGTTTAAAATGCAATTGGCTCAAGTATCTAAGAAACTTTATTAACCTTCTGTAAATCCAAGAAATAGATCTGCAGATTCTTTGAGATTTTCATTGTACACAAAGATGTCATCTGTAAATAAAGACACTTTCATTTCCTTTCCAGTCCTTTGGCCTTTCATTTCTTTTTCCTAGCCTACCATACAGGTCAGGTACTTCAGCACAATCTCAGACACCATGGTAACAGGCATCCTTCCCTTGTTCTGCATTTGAAAGAAAACATTTCAACAGTTACCATTAAATATGATACCTGCTATGGTTTTTAATAGAAAATCAAATAAAGGAGATCTACTTCTATTTCCAGTGTGTTAAAATGTTTTTCTTTTAAAAAAAAAAAAAAAGATTTTTCTTTATCATGAACAGGTGGTGAATTTTAGCAACTGCATTTCCTACATCAGTCAGGATAACTATGTAACTCTTTACCTTTAATTTGTTAGTGTGAATTATGTTCTCTTAATATGTTTGATACCCATTGGTCTCTCTTATTCTCTCTCACCCATCCCTGATCTCTGTCCTTTTGCCAAAGACCCTGATAAATTGATCACTCAGATCCAATTAATTTTTAAGCCCCGGTGTCCCATTTCGCTCCCAGCAACAACTTGGCTCATTCCAAAGCTATTTATCTGAGCTATCTCATCTCCCCACTTAATTATGCCCTGCTGTCTTTCTCTTGCCCTCTCTTCTCTGTGGTTCCCTCTTTCCCTGACTCTGCTCACTGTGCATCTACATTCATGAATTTTGCAAACTCCCTTCCACTCTTTATCTATCTCTCCCTCCATCTCTCACGTAGCTTCCGATGTCTCACTTTCTCTCCACCATCCTATGAAATCCACAGATAAAAACTGTTGAAAGAGAGGCGACGGGAGATAGCTCACAGACTGGTGAAAAGTGCAACACACACATATAGACACACATATCTGTGAAGAGTGCACCCACCCCCCTCCCCACTCCACCAAATGCACACACACATCCCTCCCAGCCATCCAAGCTCCTGGCCATCCCCAGAGACTCTGCTCTTATTAAAACTTTTCAATCCCTGGTGCCAAGAGAAGCTGTGGAGAGGTTTGGGCTTTGAATAAGAAAATTCCTCCTCCACAGCATCTGCTGAGCTCAGCTTTCTAGTGGGGAATGAACAGAGCTGCTTCTAGAATCCCCACACAGGGCAACACTGTTTGGTCTTCAGATAAATTTCCAGTCCTTACTGGGTACATGTGATGTTTCTGGCACTGAGTGAAGCTCCATGGAGGAGACAGATATGAATCAGATGTCAATCAGTTTATCCAGCAAACATTTCTTGGCGCCATCTGGATGCTGGGAACTACTCTTGTCAACAGGTTCCAACAAAGTGACATGGTCCCTAACTCGAGAATTGGAAATGAAAATAAGCATGCACAGAGAAAATCAAGGAAAATTAGGAGGAAAACAGGAAGGGTCCCATGATAGAAATGGTGGAGGAGAAGGTAACTGCCTCCTCCTGGTGGAGGCAACACAGAAGCTGAGAAGGAAACAGGCATGGGGAGAGTTTGGGGAGGGAGGTTCGAGACAGAGGGCAGAGCAGATGCAAAGGCCCTGAAGTGTGACTGTGTCTGGTGTGTTGGAGGAAAACCAAGGAGGCTGGTGTGGCTGGAGCAGAGTGAGAGAGGTGAGAGATAGCAAGGGTTATAAAGAGCCTAGGGGATATGGGGAGGAGTCTGAGATGCAGAGAGAGAGACTGAGAGAGGGAGACCGAGAGGGAGAGATGAGACCTCAGCCCGGGGGGCAGAACAGAGACCCAGGAGGACCAGAGACTCCATGGGCGTTTTGTGACCAACAAGGCCTCATCTTCACCCACAAACCCCATGCCGGACCTCTCTCTGATGCCCCAACTGCCCAGGTTGGACGTGGGGAGGGGTGACTGCACTGTGCTGAGCTCAGCGTCATTTTAAGAATCTCTGATTTATCATTTTAAGGATCTCTCTGAGGCTGCCCAGGGGAGCAGGGATGTTTAGGGCGGGAATGTAAGTGGTGGAAGGCCAGGGAAGGATCCAGGAAGGAGCTGGCAGGACCCACAGGAGTGCTGGGCAGGTTTGGGTTCATTCTGAAGTCTGAGCCTACAGGACAACTGGATGAACTGGACATGTGGGGTGAAGGAAGAGAAGTGATGAGAATGAGTCGAGGTTTGGGGACCTGGGGAGCAGAATGATGGTGCAGCCATTCCCCTGCCATGCTGATGAAGAAGTTGATCTCAGGGTGAGGAACTGGGACCTGTGCTTCAGACTGGCTGAATGCAAGATACTTACAAGGTACCCAGTGAGAAGACCCAGTACAGGTGGATATTTGAGTCTGAAGTTCAGGGGAGAGGTTGGGCTGGTGATGCAAATGGGAGAGCCATCAACATGAGATGGGGTGTAGCCACTTGGGGCCAGAGTGCAGACAGAGGGTAAAGGGCTGCCTGGCTTCTAGGACCAAAATCAAGACATCAAACTCAGGGTTCCACCGTCCAGCTGTTTGTCTATCTGTGACTCCAGTCCCTGTAATCAGGGTAGCAAGCAATGTTATGTGTGGGGGACATGGAATTCAGAGCCCTTGGGACTGTCCTGTGGAACAAATCCTCTTCCTCTGACAGTTCTGTTATCAATGGCCTTGTCCTGGGGCAGGTTGGGAATGGGGGAGTACTGCAATAGATGAGGCAGGACATGAGTCCTGAGTCCAAGTTTCTCATAATTATTTCTCATAATTGGAGAGCACAAGAGAGCTCACGTGGTTCCTGAAGGCCTACTGTGTGCTTGGCAACATGCTGGGTGCCTGACATATCCTATTTTCCTTAATCCTCTGCAACCCGAGGTGGGTGCAATACTGTGCTCATTTCACAAATAGGAAGACTGAGTTCCTGAGATATTGGGGAGACAAGGCTGGAATATAAAACAAGATTGGACCAACTCTCGGAATAGGCTGTTTATGCAACACAGATGTTCATGTAATCACTCATTCATTCAAAAAACACAGCCTGGATCCACACCCATGTCCATGCCACGTCCAAGGCTGGGGGAGGGGGTGGATCCTGCCTGGAGTCCAGGAGAAGGATGTGGGGCCACAGAATCCGATCTCTGCAGTCAGCGCTGGGAGATGACTAAGGGGGAAGGAGGCTCTGATTGGTATGCTGGGAAAGGTGTCCTGGAAAAGAGGAAACTGGAGAGTGAAGAGGTCTCCCTAAGCACTGTAGAATTGGAGGAAGGGCATTCCTAGCAGATAGCATAGCAAATATTATATCAATAACCTCAGCTACACAGATGACACCATCCTTATGGCAGAAAGCAAAGAAAAACTAAAGAGCCTCTTGATGAAAGTTCAGTCACTCAATCGTGTCCAACTCTTTGCAATCCCATGGACTGCAGCACACCAGGCCTCCCCGTCCATCACAAACTCCCAGAGCTTGCTCAAACTCATGTCCACTGAATCGGTGATACCATCCAATCATCTCATCCTCTGTCATTGCCTTCTCCTCCTGCCTTCAATCTTTCCCAGCACCAGGGTCTTTTCCAGTGAGTCAGTTCTTTGCATCAGGTGGCCAAAGTATTGGAGCTTCAGCTTCAGCATCAGTCCTTCCAATGAATATTCAGGACTGATTTCCTTTAGGATTAACTGATTTGATCCTCTTGCTCTCAAGGAACTCTCAAGAGTCTTCTCCAACACCATAGTTCAAAAGCAACTTGAACTTTCAAAAGGAAGTGAAAGAGGAGAGTGAACAAGTTTGCTTAAAACTCAACATTCAAAAAACAAAGATCATGGCACCTGGTCCCATCACTTCATGGCAAATAGATGGGGAAACAATGGAAACAGTGAGAGACTATTTTTTGGGCTTCAAAATCACCGCAGATGGTGACTGCAGCCATGAAATTAAAATCACTTGCTCCTTGGAAGAAAAGCTATGACCAACCTAGACAGCATATTAAAAAGTAGAGACATTGAGGACAAGGGTCCGACGGCAAAGGGAGGACGCCCTCCCTCATAGCTCATCCCATTACTCCTTTATGCCTTGGTTATGAGCTATGAGGGATTGGCCTGAGGAGGCTAATAATACAAGACAACGATTGAATTGGCCAAGAGCATCAGGCCTCGAAAGGGGCACAGTCATGGGACTGGTCTGAATGGGATGGCGGGCGGGGCTCCGGCCTCAGAGGCGGGGCTCAGTCCAAAGTCCCCAGAGTGACCAGCAGGGGGCAGCACTGGGCCAACGGCTGGTGCCCACGGTTGGGGGTCGGAGTGAGGTACCAGCTCGAGAGGAGTTAATTTATCTAGTGAGTTCCTTCAGTGTGCCAGGTGCTGGGCAAAACTCTACAAATGTTCACTCCTTTAATCCTCAAATTGATTATATGGGCAGAGAAACAGAACAAAAAATTTAAGTCACATACCCAAATTCACACAGCAAGGAAGTGCCAGAGTTGGGGTTTAAACCCAGGGAATTCAGCTGCAGCCCTTAACACCTACATTCCCAAATCCTCTAAAATGATAGTTTTTGTTTGTTTTTTAAAGCAAGGGCTCCCTCTCAACAATTACTGAGCTCTTCTTGCTTACCTTTCTTGTGGCCATCTTTCCAGGTGCATACAATCATTCCCATTCCCCAGGTGTGCACAATCATTCCATTACTCCTTTATGCTTCGGTACCATTAAACCAAGGCATAAACGAGTAACTCTTGGAGTCGAGATGCTTTTATGTCCAAAGTGAAAATCTCAAGAGTTTGTGAGGCTCATCCACCCTCGGGCCAGCTCAGGGAAGGAACCAGCAGGAACCCAAAGCCTCTGCCTTTTCCAGTCTCCAGGCCCCTGCTGCCACCACTGCCCCAGTCAAGGCCCTCGGCGTGCCCCAACTCAGAGATGCACCCTCATTCATGCTACCCTTCCGAGACCTGCTTCCCCACCCCAGACTGGCTGAAGACCCCATGGACTCCCGCCCAGCCAAGGGAGAGAGCTGAGAACACTCGACAAAGGGGCTTCAGTGATGTCATCTTTGACAGGTGGGAAACTGATCAGAAACGCCAAAACATTTGCCCAAACTGCTGACAGTAAGAGGTAACAGTTGGACGGGAGCCATGCCTCTAAGACTACCATTAAGGCACTGTCAGGCAGGTCTGTATGAGTCCCGGTGCGCAAGGCACCCAAGAACTGCAGAGAATCCTTTGAAAATGTTTGAGACCCAGATGCATAAACACTTGGGCTCTAGAATGCAAAAGGGGAACGCCAAGTCCAAATGAACCCATGTTTTATTATGTTTAAGAACAGGATGTCAACTTTATTGTGGTTAAAATCCATCCATCTGGAAAGAGGCTTGGGTTGGGAATGCTCTCCCTGAGAAGACCCCAAGCAGATCGCCGGCAGTTGTCTACTTTAGAGAGCTGCCTGTGGCCAATAGATTTCCAAAGCAAAATGATAAATTACAAGAATAATTAACCCGATGCGCATTTAGCACGTGGAGAGTCTGCTTCGAGTTGGGAGTGTTTTAACTCCTTTAATCCCAACATCGCCTCTACTGGGTGCGGCTGTTTTGATACAGGTCCATGCGATAGGGAAACTGAGGCACAGGGAAGTCAAAGAGCTGAGGAGGGACACAGCTGGGGTTTGAACCTCACCAGACCCCCTCATGTGGTCGGCACTCTTGACCCCTGTGCTGTCTTCAGCCTTGTGTTTCACGGCAGAGTCTTCCGTGGAACTGGAGATGCGGATACCATGGTGACCGTTTGATTTTGAAAGGGTATGGATGTCGGGCACGGCGCAGTTTGGGGTTCCAGATCTGGACGATGGTGGGAAGCTAGGTCAGGACTCCTCTATGTCCCCTCCAATCCCCGTTCTCCTCCCCGGACTGCAAGCCACCCAAGGCAGGTCGCCTCCCGCCCTGGACCTGGCTGCCAGACAGTGTGCAGCCCCGCCCCTGACCACGCCCTGGTGGCCGGCTCTGATTGGATCCGGGTGGGTGTAACCCCTAGAGCAGTACTTCATACAACAGCTGGTAGCGAATTAGAGGACGTACTTCGAAAGATCGGCCTGCACGGCTCTTCTTGCGCGGTGATTGGCTCCCAATCTTCCCTTCTCCTCTAGCATCTGCCTCCAAACTGTGTCTCAGTAAGATGTCTTTAATTCCTCTGACACACCTCTTGTGCAGGCTTCTGCACGCACTGTTCCCATTGCCAGAAACACCTCTTCCTCTCTCCTGTATAGGCTGCTTTCTCTCCCCTTCTCAGCTGAAATGTCCCCTCCTCTGGGAAAGCCCTGATGCCCAAGGCTGGTGGGAGAACACCCCTTGGGCCTTCAGCATCTTCTGTTCTTATACCAGTTTTCTTGTCTGTTTCCCAACCAGGCAGCAAGTTGTTTAGAAGCTAAGGCTGGGGCTCAGAAAACATTGTCTCCCCGTTGCCCAGTAGCATACAGAGGGAGCTCAAGCAATCGATATATGTTGGACTTCCCTGGTGGACCAGTGGTTAAGAATCCGCTTGCCAATGCAGGGGACACGGGTTTGATCCCTGGTCTGGGAAGATTCCACATGCCAGCAGAGCAACCAAGCCCAGTGCACCTCAACTACTGAAGCCTGAGGGATCTCGAGCCCGCGTTTCTGCAGCTACTGAAGCCTGTGGTGCCCTAGAATCTGTGCTCCTCAACAAGACAAGCCAAAGCAATGACAAGCTGGCTAGACTAGAGACTAGAGAGTAGCTCCATTTTCACAGCTAAAGAAAGGCTGCGTGCAGCAACAAAGATCCCGCGCAGCTGAAGATAAGTAAAATTTAAAAAGAAATAAATATCGACTGGTATAATTAATGAATTAATCTGGTAGCAGAGATTTGGGAGCTCTCCACCGTTGTGAAACAGAAACAGGCCCTGTGGGGCCTTCCCAGTGACAGACATCTGTGTTCCCCACTTCTTGCTTGTAGAAAAAGCTTTTAGCCTCTTAGGCCTTATCTGAGAGCAGACTCAGCAATTGATGATTGGAGAAGTGGGAAATCAGGGACAAAAATGAAGCAGTCAAGCGGGAAAGTAATAGCAAATTAAATAATAGGTCCACCAGAAAAAAGAGTCACAAAACCCCTAGCTTCTCCTTGAGGTTACCCCTCTATGGAGAGCCTTCTGACACATATTCTTATGCTGTTTTGGCAGAAACCAGGACCCTACCAGATGGAAACTGCTGACCTCAAACATATAGAGCCTAAACTGGTTGGAGGCAGAAGATTGATCACTCTGTTAACTCACCACCAACCAATCAGAAAAATGTCCATGACATGGTCATACACCCTGTGACCCTCACCCCTAATGCTGCTTTGAAAAACCCTTTCCTGGAAGCCATCAGAGGTCGGACATCTTTGGCACTTTGGCTACCTTCTCTTCTTGCTTGGCACTGTGCGAAGGAATGCTGCACTTTCCTTCACCACACCTGGTACCAGTTGACTGGCTTTTCAGTGCATTGGGTGAGAGGACCTGAGATCAGTTTGGTAACACTTTTGGGAACTCTGAGCTAGAAGCTCCTGAGGTCAGGACCAAGACTCCCCCGCTACTGGTCTGGCATTCAATACATGTGTGTGGAATGGGGCAGGGAAAGGGTACTGGTCTTTTGTGAGGATGACATTGAGCACAACATGTGCTCCATGGTTCCCCTACATGATCCTCTGCAGCCCTCAGGGATCCAAGCCACTCCAGCCTAGCACCTCCCTCCCTACTCATCCTCTATCTAGGGCCCACACTGAGGTAGGATTTGGAGTGGCCCAAGGGAGAGGAAGGGGTGGGCATTCATGTCCGCGAGCCTCTGTTAGATGTCCAAAGTGGGCTGTCTTGTCCAGTCCCCCATGGAGGCGGAGCTTGGCGGGACCCTGGGCTGATAAGAGGAGAAAGGAGGGAATCACCATTTCTGGGGGCATCTTTGCACTAATTGGGGAATTTGGGGGAGTGGCTGAGAGATCACCCATCCAGAGAGGACCTGGATCATAAACAAGAGGCAGCCTCTCTCCCCCATTCCACCCACCCCCACCCCACATCCTGGTGATTTTATGAAATAAACTCATTGCAAGCAAGTGCCTATCCCTATCAAGTCACTCCTAGATGCCTCTTTCCTTTTTGCTCCATAGTGTGGGGTTTAAGAGGGCTTCCTTGGTGGCTCAGACAGTAAAGAATTCTTCTGCTATGCAGGAGACCCAGGTTCGATCCTTGGGTCGGGAAGATCTGCTGGAGAAGGGAATAGCTACCCACTTCAGTATTCTTGCCTACAGAATCCTATGAACAGAGGAGCCATGGGCTACAGTCCAAAGGATCGCAAAGAGTCAGGCATGACTGGGAAACTCAGCACACACACACACACATACACACACAAACACATACACACACATGTTTTCTTGGTCTCATTTAACTCATGCAATATATTCCAAAACAAAAACATTTAGCATCAACTCTCTGCTCTGCAGGAGGGAATTGAAGCCACATCCTCCTCTCAGGAGACCCCTGCTGGTCCCCTGAAGAACTTCTATGTTCTTCCATTTGGGGCAATACCAGCCCCTCCCTCCCCTTCCAGCCCATCCATGACGCTATGGGGAGTCCATGTCTGGTTCTGTCTCTCCTAGCTCCTTGCAACCAGGCTGAGGTGAGGTTGGCACAGAGGATTTGGCTGAGGGTGTTTGCTGAATTAATGAATGCAAGATCTGCCTGATGAACTCAAGTGCATTCTTCAAAAGCCCAGCTTCAATGTCCCTTTTCCCAGGATACCTTCCCTGTCTCCCCATACAGAGCCTTCACTGCCCCATTCTGGACTCCTCCAGCTCCAGGTCCACCCTCTAGCCCAGCCCTGGCTCCACAGTTAGGGGGCATCTGTGGCCAGCTCTTCCTCCTGAAGACTGGGGTCTCCTTGGGGACCTCTTGGAGGCATAGGAAATTTGTCAGGAAGTGTTTACTGAATGGATGAATGAATGCCTCTTGCAGGGCCCGGAGTCACATACCCGGGGTTCACATCCCCGCTGGGGTGCTAGATACTGGATCTGCCCCTTAACTCTCTGAATCCTTTTTTCTCCTTTATTAAATGTGTTTACTCAGAGCTTGGGGCCAAGTTTTTGCAAGAATGAAACGAACTGACATATAGGCATACAAGCCTCAGGCTCCCCCCCGCCGTTCCAGATTCAGAGTGATTTGCATGGAGGACCAGTCATTTTGTTCCCTTCTCAGCACCCAGAGCTAGAGTGTTGTCAACGCAAGCGCTTAATGAATGTTGATGAACAGGGTTGGTGATAGGCGTGGGGGAAGAAGGGGGAAAAGGCAAATATTAAAATAGCTGTCATAAAAAAGAATAAAATAATGACATTTGCAATAACATGGATAGAAATAGAATTATCATACTAACTGGAGTAAGGCAGAAAGAGAAGGATAAATACCATATGACCCTAGTTGTATGTGGAATCTAAAATATGACATGAATGAGCTTATCTAGGAAGCAGAAACGGACTCACAGACTTGGGGACAGACTTGTGGTTGCCAAGCGGGAGGAGGGGTGGGGGACGGATGGATTGGGAATTTGGGGATTAGCAGATGTAAGCTATTATCTATAGAATGAATAAACAAAGCCTTACTGTATAGCACAGGGAATAATCTTAAATATCCTATGATAAACCATAATGGAAAAGAACATGAAAAAGGACGTGTGTGTGTGTGTGTATGCAACTGGATCACTTTGCTGCACACCAGAAACTAACACAATATTGTAAATAAACTATACTTCAAAAAATAAAATATAAACAAAACAAAAAGGCTGAAATCTAAGTGTTGGTATGACACGGGGGACATTTCCTCCCTCACAGCCTACCTGAGAAAACAGCCTGACCATTCCTTACCCCATGACTCAGCCATTCCACCCCTAGGCACACACTGGGGGAGAAAAGAGTATAGTCACCAAGAGACATGTACAAGTATGCTCAAACAGCTTTATCCACAATTGCTCCAGACTGGAAACAACCCAAATGCTCACCAATGAGGAAAATGGATGAATCGTGAAAAATTGGTACCCAGTGGTTACAATAAGAAAGGAAAAAAATCTAATTGTTTGCAAGGATGTGGAGCCTTTGGAACCCCTGTACACTGCCAGTAGGAATGTACAATTTAACAGCTGCTGTGGAAAACAGCCTGGCAGTTCTTCAAAAGCTAAATAGAGATTTACCATATGACCCAGCAATTCCACTCCTAGGTACAGACCCAAGAGAATTGAAAGCAATGTTCAAGAAAAACTTGCACATGAATGTTTACAACAGCACTGTTTGCAAGAGTGGAAAGGTAGTAACAATCCAGATGTCCATCAGCAGATGAATGGGCAAGCCGAATGTGATGGGTCCACAGGAAGGAATAAAGTGGTCACATATGATACAGCATGGATGCACCTTGAAAACATTATGCTGAGTGAAGAAAGCCAGAGAGAAATGGTTTCGTATCGTATGAAATGTGCAGAACAGGACGGTCGACAGGGACAGAAAGCAGATTAGTGGTTGCCAGTGGCTGGGAGGGAGGGGGTTGGGGAAGACTGCTAAAGAGTGTGGGGTCCTTTAGGTATTTTGGGGCTAGATGCTAGTGAGGGTCATACTACATTGTGAGTCTCCTAAATACCCTGAATTATACACTTTAAATGGTTAAACAATAAGCGCATGCCTAGTCACTCAGTTGTGTCTTATTCTTTTTGACCCTTTGAACTGTAGCCCACAAGTCCCTGGGATTTTTCAGGCAAGAATACTGGAATGGGTTGCCATTTTCTTCCTCTAGAGGATATTCCCGACCCTGGGATTGAACCTCCATCTCCTGTGATTCCTGCATTGCAGGCAGATTCTTTATCTGCTGAGCCATCAGGGAAGCCCCTAAAATGGTAAGTAATATGTTATATTTATTTGATCACAATATAAAAAGAAAGAAAAGATACTTGGGAATACTACATAACCATGAAAAGGGACAAATGCCTGTTCCACACACATGAGGAGCAAGAGAAGCCAGAACCAAGAGTGGATACCCTGTGCAATCCCATCTCTGAGAAGTTCAAACTCAGGTAAATTCACCCAAGTGATGACAGTCAGATAAGTGCTCACCTTGAGGGAGTGGAGAATGAACTGGAGTATCCAAGGTGGTGCAGCGGGGGCTGGAAATGTCCTAAATCCTGACCTCCATCAACCTCCACTCCTGACATTCATGAACTTGACCATGTTTATGTTCAACCTCAATAAAAATGTTAAAAAGAGAAAAGATTTGCCAGGGGAAGGAGACTAGGGCATCCAGCAGTCCTGACGGTTGAGGGTTTTCCATTTCCCCCATAATTTCAGCACCTGATCCCTCTGGTAACTGATGACCTGAAAAGAGGCATGGAGCTGGGCATGGACAAAAGCAGGAGAGCAGTGACTGGAGTCTGTTGCCTGGGATTTCAGAAATGGTCCCCAGACGCTTCTTTCATCTCTTGGGAGATGCTCCCCCCACTCTTCACATTAGGGTCTCCAGACTGAGAGACACTCTGGGACAGGAAAACCTCAGGACTCCAGAACACTCAGAACATCAGGTCCCAGATGCCTTGGCAACTCAGAGCCCTTTAAGACCCACTAGAATGAACATTAGGGCTTCCCTGGTAGCTCAGCTGGTAAAGAATCCACCTGCAATGCAGGAGACCCCAGTTCAATTCCTAGGTAGGGAAGATCCACTGGAGAAGGGATAGGCTATCCACACAGGTATTCTTGGGCTTCCCTGGTGCCTCAGCTGGTAAAGAATCTGCCTGCAATGCAGTAGACTGGGTTTGATCCCTGGGTTGGGAAGATCCCCTGGAAAAAGGAACAGCTACCCACTCGAGTATTCTGGCCTGGAGAATTCTAAGGATTATTCCATGGCAAAGAGTTGGACATGACTTTGCCACTCCCACTTTCACCTTCAGAATGAGCACTGCCCATCATAATTCACAGCCTTGGGCAGAAGAGAGAGCATAGACTTCGAGCAGAAGGTCCCAGGTTCCTGTCCTGACCCAATCAATCAATACACATGAGTGAATGGTGGATGAAGGAGCTTTTCGCTCCCATTTCACACCCTTTATCATGCACTTCCCAGATGCTCAGCTTTGTCCTGCAAAAAAACTGGGATCCCAGAGAAATCTCAGCCTAGTCTGGCCTCCAACAATCTCCTATCCTGCTGAGGAAGATAGAACCTGACACAGACATTCCCACTTTTATTACTGTTGAGAGCAATAATAGAAGAAATCACAGGCAGCCAGCAAACAGGGAAGGGAGCCAAGGGGGAGGGACTGGGATAGAGGAAGGATGCCAGGGCCATAAAGAGAGAGGAAGTGGAGCGCTCAAACGTTAGACGGACGGCACGTGGCCAGCGACTGTTATACACTGACCAGGGAGGAAGTTGGACTGAATAGATAATGAAGGGCAGTGGGAGGTTAACCCTTCTTGGCAGATCTTTTCGCTTGTCTTGGTTGGTTTTGTATACCTCCAAAGATGGGGAGCTAACTCCTGAGGGATGCAACCTAGCCCTTCCTAGGCATGATCATCTGTCAAGAAGTTTGATGCAACATGATTTTTCAAGTAGTGGCCACCGTGGGTAAAAAGGCTGAATGCAATTGACTGGGGAAGGAGGGTTACCCATGTGAACCAGGTAGCCAGTCCCTGTCGCAGGCTGGATCTGGAGTCAAACCCACCTGAATCTCTCCTCTACCTCTTATGCGTCTGGTGACTTCATCTCTCCAAGTCTATTTCCTCTCCATTCCTCTGAAATGACTGTGCCCACAGCCTACTTCATAACTACCAACTTCATAGATTTATGCATATCTTCAATGAGCAAGATGCCCTGCAAACTGTAGGTGCAGAATAACTGTGGTGCCCTGCTCCAGATCCAGAGTGCTCTGGAATCTGTCTCAACTTCATATGTACTTTCCTAATCTCTAAGCTCTGCACATGCTCTAACTTACACCTCACATGTCATTATCTCATAACCCACACCTGGAAAACTCCTAAACATCTCTCAAAGCCCTCAAAGTTACCCTTGTTTTCTTTGTTTAAGCCCTGACCTAGGGAACCGGGACCATCTGGGATCTGGTTCAAGACTGGACCCACTGACATGTAATATGAGTTTCTGGAGGGCAGAGATTCCAATTGGCAAGTAGTAGACACGCAGTCAGAACTTGCTGGATAAATGAGTGAAAGAATCAATGAGTGAATGAATGAATGAAACAGTAGTCATTTGGGAGAGGTGTCCAAAGCCGAGATTCAAGACTCGGCTAACGCTTAGGAGCCTGTATCCGCAAGTCCCACTACCGCAGAGGGCGCAAGGGGGCAGATAACGAGCGAGGAGGGGCTTCCGGGAGGGGTCTTCAGCCCTTCCGGTCCGGCCCCTTTAAGGGGCGGGGACAGTAGGGCGGGCGCTCGGAGCGTCAGGGCGGCGCTAAGATGGCGGCGACGGTCGCAGGGTCCGGGGCGGCCGAGGTCCCCAGCTCGCTGCTGCTCGTAGTAGGCGGCGAGTGCGGATGCAGGGGGCTGCTTGCCTACGTGCTGGAGGAGCTTGAACGAGGTCGGACCGGTCCGGGAACGCGGTGCCGGGGAGGCGGTAGCGGCCGCGCATCTCGGCCTAAGAGCCGGAGGATGGAGCGGTCGGGGCGGGGGCCGGCCAGATCGGGGGGCGGGGGTGGCCCGGGCCCCTATCCTCTTACCGTTAGACGCAGGGCGCAGGCAGAGTCTATGGGCGCCCGCGGAGGAAGCAGCGTTCGGGGTCGGGCTCAGCTGCTCCGCCTCGAGCCTGGTGCAGACCGGGGAGGGGACACGGGCCCCGGCTTTGGGGGCCCACGCGACTGGGCAGCATGGGCAACGGCTCCGCTTCCCGCTCTCCGGGCGCGCCTCGATTCCCCGGCTCTTAGTAGCCTTGACGTCCTGGAGGGAGGAGCAGGGATAGGGAGGTTGGGCCCGGAGCCCCGGGGGCCACTTTCCGTAGCTCCATGAGGAACTGCTAATTGGGGTGTGGGCGGGTGCGGCCTGCTTAGGGGATTTGGCACCTGAATATGTGAGTCATAGATGCACCTGCAGGATTCACCTGCCAAGCACTTGGCACGGTGGGACCGGCGGGCGTGGTGCATCCCGCACCGTGCTGCTTGGAGGGCACCCTAGATCCGTCATCCCGCATCTCTCAGATCGTCAGCGCCTGTCCTCCATGGCCAGGAAAATGGGATGGCAGCACACAGCTCATGGGTTTAGGGAATGTCACCCCGCAGGGCGTCGAGGATAGGGCGGGGACCTCTGGCAGGTTCAGACCTGCACTCTCAGGACTAATGGTCTGGTGGGGAGGGAGGCAGGGAGATGGATCAAGTTTTAAGGTCAGATGGTTTCAGGACTGTTCAGAGGAAGATGCCAAGGGCTGAGAGGACCTGAAGGATGGGAAGGCAGGGAGAGGGGCCTCTGGGCAGTGGGATCAGTTCCTGCAAAAGCTTAGAGGTGGAACCTGTGCGTGGCAGGGCTGAGGATCAGTGAAACCAGTGGTGGGGGTGGGAGGATACTGAAGGGGACAAGATGACTGTCTAGGAGGTGGGGACTTTCTTGCTGAGGTCCTAAGTCTTCTTTGTAAAGTGCCCGACTTTTGGGGTTCCTTGATGGTGGATGCAGTGAGATCCAGAGGCACAATGGATGTTTCTGAATCTCCTGGCCTTTGTGTGTGGGGACAGGTTGGGGGAGAGGGGGCTGTGGTGGCCCTCACCTGCCCTTTGCTAGTTATTGAAATATTCTGGGAGCTGGGGAGCCCAACTGATTTCCTATCTCCCTTTCCCGCCCACCCCACCAGGCATCCGGTCTTGGGACATTGACCCTGGCGTCTGCAGCCTCGATGAGCAGCTCAAGGTCTTCGTGTCCCGGCACTCAGCCACCTTCTCCAGCATTGTGAAAGGTGAGGCTGTGAAAGGTGACCCTGCGTGCACCAGCTGCTCACTCAGTGGGCAGATGTTCTCCGAGTGCCAGCTGTGTGCGTCAGGGATGGCTGTAAACAACAGTAATAATACAGCTGAGATCCGCTGAGTAAGAGCAGGGGCAGCCCCTGAGCCAGCACTCACTCCTCAGTCATCACCAACTCATGAGGTCAGAACTTGCATTTTTGTTCCCATGTAACAAATGAGACTCTGTGGTGTGGGGGACAGGGAGACCTCTGAGGAGGGTCTTTTTGGATGAGAAGCAGCTGGTGGGGAGGGTGGAGGGACACCCCCAAGCAAAGGGACAAGACATTTGGAAAGTGAGGGGCTGGTGCGTGTGGGCAGAGCAGGGCAGGGACTGGGTGTGGTTTATGGCTGTGATTCTTGCACAGGGTACAAATAAGTGCTCAGTAGATGGGGAGCTGAGAAAGCAAGGTCGAGGAGGGGGTTGGGACTCTTGGGCAGCCCTACATGGCCCGTGCTCCCTGGGGATTCTGGGGTGACTGGGGTGAGCAGAGTAGCTGCTGGGTGGGGCCTGGGTGTTGCCTAGCTAGCCCCTGCTCAGCTGGCCTGTTGAGTCACCTCCAGGCTGCTTCAGGAGGGGAAGGAAGTGTCCGTCACCTCATTGTCCCAGCGGTTCCTGGTGGCTTCCTGACCCTCACTGTATCAGATTGGGGGGATTGGGGAGGGCTGGAAATCCCGTCTGTGCTGTGTGACCTTGGCCGCCACTTCCCCTCTCTGTGCCTTACTTTCCCTGCCTGAATGGGGCAATATGCACACATGATAAGAAGCTTGTGATAAGCTGATAAAGGGTAAGGGTTCAGATCCCAGAATCAACCCCACTGCCCTCTCCGTGACCCATGAGGCCTCCCTGCCCTCGGCTCCCTCTTGCTGCCCCTCGCTCTCGCCCCTTCCTGATCCTCAGACACCGAGAGCTCAGTGCTGCCTCAGGGCCTGTGCTCATGTTGCACCCTTTTCCTAGTGTACCCTCCTTGGCCTTCCCTGGGCTCAGGCTCCTTGATTATAAAGTGGGGTGACGATGCTGTCCCCCACAGGGCTGACAGCTGCAGTTGGGTCCTGCCAGCAGTGGAGGCCTTGTCCCTGCTGTCTCCAGCATGGGGCCTGCCAAGGCGGTTTCTTGTTCTTGCCTCATCCTCACCTGCAGCTCTATCTCATGTCTGTTAATCTCCGGATGACCCCCTGGCTGGAGGTCCTGGGAAACCAGAGTGCTGGAGGGGCTCCTGGCCACCTAGGGTCACCCAGTGAGGCGGGATTTGACCCTGGCTGTGTGGCTCAGCCCTAAAGTTAAAGGGCCCGGTTCTCCCACAGGCCAGCGGAGTCTGCACCACCGTGGTGACACCCTGGAGACGCTGGTCCTCCTGAATCCATCAGACAAATCCCTGTGTGACGAGGTAGGAAAGGGAAGGCTTCTGGGGGAAATGGGCTGCTGGGACCGCTGCCATACCCTGGCCCCAGCCTCTGGGGGCCCCTGACTTCATCTGCCTGAAATTCTCTTCCTGATACCCAGCAGCAACAAAGCCTCCCCTGATGACTCCAGCCTCAATTTAGTCCCTCTTCAGAGCTGCTGATGGGAGTAGGTGGAGTCAGAAAAGGCTGGAGCATGGGAGGATTGAATGGGATGGGGAAGGGCTGGAGTGTGGGAGGGCAGAACCCAACCGGTGTTTTTGGGTCTCATGTGTTCCTGTGGGCTGGGCCCTGCTAGTTGTCTGAACTGACTTGTTAATAATTCTAGCTTGTGGACATCAGCACTCTTCTCTCAGTTTCGTATGAGATAGAGCCCTCTAGAGATCCTTGTACAGGTTGATGCCTTTGATCAAAAATGCCCTGTTTGCTCCCTGAGGAGGCTCTGGTGGAAACAGCCAGACACAGTCCCCTCTTCCCTATGGCACCTGGGCTGGGCCAGAGGGAAATGTGGGCTTGGGGGGGCCCAGGAATACTTGGACGGGGCGCTGGAGCTGGGCTTTGTAGAATGAGCAGGAGTTGGCAGGGAGGATGGGGGCCAGCTCCAGCAGGAGGCCCACAGGCTACAATCCTGGCTTCTAGTTTAGTACTAGCCAGGCCACTTGGGGGACAGATTGTTGTGTTTTGGTCACTAAGTCGTGTCCGACTCTTTGGTGACCCCATGGACTGTAGCCCACCAGGCTCCTCTGTCCATGGGATTTCCCAGGCAAGAATATAGGAGTGGGTTACCCTGTCCTTCTCCAGGAGATCTTCCCAACCCAGGGATCAAACCCGTGTCTCCTGCATTGGCAGGCAGGTTCTTTACCCCTGAGCCACCAGGGAAGCCCTGATAGGACAAGAGTAGGGTGGTTATACATAGATCTGGGGCTGGGGACCACCCCAAAGAGGGGTGCTGGCCATCTCACTGCATGGAGTAGCGCTTTGAACACTCTCCCCCTCTCTCAGCTCCGGAACCTTCTGCTAGACCCTGCCTCTCACAAGCTGCTGGTGCTGGCGGGGCCCTGCCTGGAGGAGACAGGGGAGCTGCTGCTCCAGACCGGGGGCTTCTCACCCCGCCACTTCCTCCAGGTCCTGGGGGACAAAGAGGTGAGCTGCCCCCTCGCCATCCTGCCTCTGAAGTCTGGCTTATCCCCACTGGGCTGAGCTGCCTAGGTGACCTACTGTCCCCCCGCCCCGAGCATCGTCCCTTCTTCCTATGTAGGGTGATGGTAACAACATGTACTGTCAGGCTCAGTCCCATGGCCCACTGCAAGGTGAGGGCCTTCAGATCAGATGTTGCAAAGGCTCCAAGTGGCATCCCAGATTCTAGGTCCCATCTGGGACACAACTGGATGGGGTCGTTTCTGACCCCTAGTCTGAGCGGGGCAAATGCGCAGAAAACTGGGAAACCATGTTTTCGTACTGTAGTGAGTGATGTAGTGATGGTAAGATAAAGGCCAGTAGATGGAGGTGGGGGTCGGGGTGTGTGTAGAAAGTCTCCCTGCAGGGAAGTGTGCTCTAGGGTGTGAGAACAGCAAGTGCAAAGGCCCAGAGGCAGGGAGAGTGAGAAGGTGGGGGAGGGCCGGAGGGGAACATGTGGTGAGACAGGACCATGGGCCCTGCTGGGCTGTGGGGAGAGCTTGGTTTTGTCCTGAGGGTGACAAGGGGAGGCAAAGGGGCTTAGCTTTCCTAAGGGGCTGGGTGTTGCCTGGCTCCGGGTGACCCCTTAACCATTCCCCCTTGTTCAGATCCGGGATCTCCTGGCCTCCACACCCCCGCCTGCAGCGCCGCCCAAGCTCACCATCACCTGCCCGACCTTTGGTGACTGGGCCCGGCTGGCCCCTGAAGTGCCCGGCCTGCAGGGCGTGCTCCACCTGCGGTTGAACCCTCCGGTGCAGCTGCCGGCTTCCGAGGGCCTGCGCGAGTTCCTGGAGTACGTGGCCGAGTCACTGGAGCCGCCCTCGCCCTTCGAGCTGCTCGAGCCTCCGGCCTCTGTGGGCTTCCTCAGGCTCGCCCGGCCCTGCTGCTACATCTTCCCTGGTGGCCTAGGTGATGCCGCCTTCTTCGCCGTCAATGGCTTCACCGTACTGGTCAACGGCGGCTCCAACCCCAAGTCGAGCTTCTGGAAGCTGGTGCGGCACCTGGACCGGGTGGACGCTGTGCTGGTGACCCACGCTGGCGCCGACAGCCTCCCGGGCCTCAACAGTCTGCTGCGACGCAAGCTGGCGGAGCGCGACGAGGCGGCTGCTGGCGGGGGCTCCGGGGACGACCGGCTCCGCCGGCTGATCTCCCCCAACCTGGGCGTCGTGTTTCTCAACGCCCGCGCTGCTGCCTCTCGGCTGGTGCATGGCGAGGATGAGGCCGAACTGGCCCTGAGCCTCCTGAGCCAGCTGGGCATCACCCCTGTGCCCCTGAACCGAGGGCCACTGCCTGCTGAGCCCACCGTGCTCTTCCAGAAGATGGGCGTGGGCCGGCTGGACATGTATGTGCTGCACCCGCCCTCAGCCGCCACCACTGACCACACCCTGGCCTCCGTGTGCGCCCTGCTGGTGTGGCACCCTGCGGGCCCCTCAGAGAAGGTGGTGCGTGTGCTATTCCCTGGCTGCACGCCCCCCGCCCGCCTCCTGGATGGCCTGGTCCGCCTGCAGCACCTGGGGTTCCTGCGGGAGCCGGTGGTGACGCCCCAAGACCTGGCGGGGCCTCAGCGAGCTGAGAGCAAGGAGAGCGTGGCCTCCCGGGACAGCTTGAGGAGAGAGGGCCGCACGACGGTGCCCTCCAGGCCCACCCAGGAGCGCCCTGGGGTGGCCCGGAAAGACTCTCCACGGACTGAGGCCCCTCGCAGGGCTGAGAAAGAAGCCAGGCCCTCCCAGGAGGTGAAGAAGGACCCCAGACCCAGTGCCCCTCGCACCCAACCCCGGGAGGTGCGCCGGGCAGCCTCTGCCGTGGTTAGTGGCAAGAACGTGGGTGCCCAGGTGGCTCCCAAGACCCGCAGAGCACCCAACACACCCCGCCCAGGGGTCCCACCAGCTGAGAATGGGCCCCGCAGCCCCCCCAGCTTCCGGAGCGGAGAGGCCAGCCCCCCGACAGAGGCCTGCAGCTCCCCGGCCCCCCAGCTTGTGGCCACACCCAGCCAAGAGAGCAGCCTGGATCTGGGGCTCAGCCCGGCAGGGGAGGAAGGCGGCAGCTTAGAGGAGAAAACCCTGGAGCTGCTGTTGGCCGCCAGCACCCCCGAGCCGTGCACACCCTCTCCCGCCGGGGCCCAGCAGGGCCCAACAGAGAGCAGCGGGCCGCTGTCGCTGAGCCCCCTGCGGGGTGGGGAGCCCGGGCCAGATGCCTCCCCCACAGTGACCACGCCCTCGCTGCCCGCGGAGGTGGGCTCCCCACACTCCACAGAGGTGGACGAGTCCCTGTCCGTCTCCTTTGAGCAGGTGCTCCCGCCACCAGCTGCAGCTGCGAGTGAAGCTGGGCTCAGCCTCCCGCTCTGCGGCCCTCGAGTGCGGCGCTCAGCCTCCCCGCACGACGTGGACCTGTGCCTGGTGTCGCCCTGTGAGTTTGAGCACCGCAAGGCCGTGCCCATGGCGCCAGCCCCCGTGTCCCCCGGTAGCTCCAATGACAGCAGCGCCCGGTCGCAGGAGCGGGCGGGAGCTCCGGGAGGCGCCGAGGAGACACCACCCACATCTGTCAGCGAGTCCCTGCCCACCCTGTCTGACTCGGACCCCCTGCCGGCTGCCCCTGGCACTGCCGACTCAGACGAGGACACGGAGGGCTTCGGGGTCCCCCGCCGTGACCCGCTGCCTGACCCCCTCAAGATCCCCCCACCGCTGCCCACCCCACCTAGTATCTGCATGGTGGACCCGGAGATGCTGCCTCCCGAGCAGGCCCGGCTGAAAGGAGGTGGCAGCCGTACCCGGAAGCCCCTTACCCGCCCCAGCTCTGGCACTACTCCCCCCAAAGCCACTCCAGTGACTGCTGCCAAAACCAAGGGGCTGGCCAGTGGGGACAGGGCCAGTCGGCCACTCAGCGCCCGCAGCGAGCCCAGTGATAAAGGAAATCGGGCATCCCTGTCCAGAAAGCCCTCGGTCCCCAAGACAACCACTCGAGGTCCATCTGGTAAGTACCCGTGGGCTGGAATCCTGCAGTGGGTTTCCTATATTCAGTGTGGTCTCAGCCACACCCACCACCCTCTCTGGCCTCTGTTTATTCTATAAAATGGAAGCTCTGGCCTGACTGTCTTAAGCACTTGCAGTTCTGAGGTGCTTGAGCAGTATCGTCAGTGGAAACATCATCCCAGTGAGTACATCTGTGGTAGTGATATCTCCAGTAGCCACTTGAAGCAGAAAGAAACCAGTGAAATTAATTTTAATGGTACATTGTCATGAAACCCCTTTGTGTCCAGGGTCCCAAAACCACCTCCAGGTTTGATGATTGGGTAGGAAGATTCAGTGTGTGGTCATACTTGTAAATGTATTACAACAGAAGGACATAGAGGATCAGCAAAGGGACGAGGCGTGGGGAAGTCTGGGAAACCAGGCACAAGCTTCTGGAGCCTTTGTTGTTCAGTTGCTAAGCCACGTCCAACTCTGCAACCTTATGAACTGCAGCACGCCAGGCTTCTCTGTCCTTCACTGTCTCGTGGAATTTGCTCAAATTCAAGTCCGTTGTGTCGGTGATGCCATCCAGCCATCTCACCCTCTGTCGCCCTCTTCTCCGCTCAATCTTTCCCGGCATCAAGGTCTTTTCTAATGAGTAGGCTCTTCATATCCAGTGGCCAAAGTACTGGAGCTTTAGCTTCAGCATCAGTCCTTCCAATGAATATTCAGGACTGATTTCCTTTAGGATTGACTGGTTTGATCTCCTTATTGTCCAAGGGACTCAAGAGTCTTCTCCAGCACATAGTTTGAACCCTAGTGGAATTACACATCACATGCTCGAGTCCCTGATCTCCGAGCTGTGACGACACATGTGACATGCCGCCTTCCAGGGCAGCTCCTTAGAGACTCAGGGCCCAGGGTTTCTAGTGGCGCTGGGCGTGCAGGCACCTTCCGCCTTACACACACACTGAAAAGGCTTCCTGGTCCAAATCTTGGACACCAGCTGGGGGCCCAACATTCCCCTGCGTGTTGACACCGTCTACCTGGAGAGAGAATCCCATTCCACAGGCAAAAGGCTCAGTCCCACGGGCACTCTCCACTCCCGTGCCAGTCCCAGTGCAGACTGTCACCTGTGCTGCTCACGGGCTGCGAATCAGGGGCTCCTGTGACCCCTTCCTTCCATTTGTTAATATGCCAGAGCAGCTGACAGAACTCAGGAAAACCTGTGTACTTACTAGATGACCATTTTATTACAAAAGGGTCCTAGAGAATACAGATCAACAACCAGATGAAGAGATACCTAGGGCAAGATACCGCACAAGGGATTCTCTTTTCTCACAAGCCTTGGGGCCCTGTGTAGTTCTGGTTCCCTGAGGTGGAAAGCTCAGAAAAAGGGCTAGAAAGCTTGAGGGTTTTATGGAGGCTTTATTACATAGTAACGATTGACTAAATCATTGGCCAATGGCAGTTGGTTCAGCCTCATGCCATGCCCCTCCTCAAAATTCAGGGGCAGGGCTGAAAGTTCTGACCCTCTAATCACATGATTGGTTCTCCTGACAACCAGCCCCCACCCTGGGCTGGGATCTAAAGCCGTTAGCCAAACCTGGTTGTGATGGAAGAGAGCTTCTGAGGAATAACAAGACACCCATTTTACCTCTCTGGCCCTAAAATATTTTTTGGAACTGAAGACCAGAGAGCAAATATGGCAAAAGATGCTCCCATTGCTCTTATTGATCAGAAAATTCCAAGAGTTTGAGAACTATGAGTCAGGAACTGGGGATAAAGACCAAGTATATCTGAGCAGGCTCTGGCAGTTGGTGATGGACAGGGAAGCCTGGCGTGCTGCAGTCCATGGGGTTGCAAAGAGCAGACACAACTGAGCAACTGTACTGATACCTGAGAATGACCAAATACATTTATTTCTCATAAATCACAGTATTGCAGTCTACCCCCTGGTGGAATAGATCCCTTATGGCAAATGACACCCTGTTTTTGTGGATAGAAAATGATTAATCAAAAGTAGTGGAAAACTGTGGGTCCCTGTTACAGACTTACATTTGGGGTCACATTTATAGAACAGATAAAACAATAGTACCGACACAAATAGGCCTGACGTTTGGGAGAAATCAGTGTGGGATTGATTTAAAGAAACGTCATTGCACCTTGAACCTTACAGTCAATTTGTACAGAACTATTTGGCACAGAAATCAGCTGGTAGATTAGCTAGATCCTCTTCCTCCTCAGGCCAGTCATTTTCCACAACTGTTACATCCTCAGGAGACTTAACTCAGGCCCTCAATACATTGGATCATCAAAATGCAGTGTTACTGGTGAAGCCACTGGCTTCCACAGTGGCTCAGCAGTAAAGAATCTGCCTGAAGTGCAGGAGACGCAGGAGGTAAGGGTTCTATCCCTGCTTTAGGAAGATCCCCTGGAGGAGGAAATGGCAACCTGCTCCAGTATATTCTTGCCTGGAGATCCTGTGGACAGAGGAAGCTGGGGGGCTACAGTTTGTCGGTCCATAGAGTTGAAAAGAGTCAGACACAACTGAGTGAGCACACACACATGCAGGGTTACCATAAACTCATTTACAAGAGGTAGTTGAAGCTTACCAATGCCAGGGTTGTACCGTGTCAAAGTATGGCCAGGGTACGGTTCAGTTTCATTACAGAACAAATCAGTAAGAACCATGGAGGTGTTCACTTTGCCTCCCCGACAGCATCTGCCTTCGCCCATGTACCAGACGTTATTAGAGGTTGTAACGGATGATCGTGATTCAGTTAGCTCTGAATTCCAAGGTAACCAGGGACAAACTCACAGGCTTGTACTGAGTCTGTGTTTTACAGCAGGGCCCACCTCTTCTATAAGGAGAACATAAATGGCATTTAGGTTATTCCTGTCCCTACTGGCTCTGCCACGGGGTATATTTTATTTCTAGCTTTCCTGGAGGCGAGAGCAGTCTGGGTGCATCTGTTTAAATTGTTAATGCCTCTAGAGGACTTCTCTAATCTTGAAGAGCCATAGCATTGCAATAAGTGTGTGTGCCCCAAGCCTCAGTAGCTAGAACGGAGGGCCACGTGCCCCTGGCCACTTCAGCCTCTGTTCGTAGTAAAACAGTCAAGAGGCCTTGGGCTTGTTAGGTCAGGGTACAGGCCCCTTCCCAGCGCTGGGTTCCAGTGTATCCAGCATTGCTGGCTGAATCTGCCTGACCCACTTTGCTACTACCTCATTCTCTTTCCCTGGTCCAGAAAGATCCCCTGGAGTAGGAAATGGCAACCTGCTCCAGTAGTCTTGCCTAGAAAATCCCATGGACAGAGGAGCCTGGGGGGCTACAGTCCATGGGATCACAGAGCATTGAACACAACTGAGCAGACACACAGACACACACACACTCTCTCTCTCTCTCTCTCCCTCTCTCCCCTCATCTCTCCAGGTTGGCTCCCATCCTTTGCCTTCCACCTGGAAGAGAACTCCCCCTGATCTGCCTATTCTAGGTCATCTTTTTCCTCTGAATGCTGCTCCTCATTAAAAGCAAATTCCACTTGTCCTCAGATCCCCATTAGCACCTGTTCAGCCTCAGCCTCTGGCTTGTGGGTGCATTATTGAATCCAGTGGGGACGTTGATGCCCCTGTATACTAGTGGCTGGGTGCACTGAGCATGCGTGTTTTGCACCCCAAAATGTTGGATCCCCAGACTAGAGTTAGATGCATGGTAAGCATACCTAGAAAGAAAGAAAGTGAAGTCGCTCAGTCATGTTCGACTCTTTGCGACCCCATGGACTGTAGCCCACCAGGTTTCTCTGTCCATGGGATTTCCCAGGCAAGGATACTGGAGCAGGTTGCCATTTCCTTCTCCAGGGGATCTTCCCAACCCAGGGATTGAACCCGGGTCTCCCGCATTGTAGGCAGATGCTATACCATCTGAGCCACCAGGGAAGTCGCCTAAATGTAGTTTAGTTGGAGCATGCCACGAGACTTCGCACAGCCTGCCTTGTCTCTGCTGGGGTCGTTCCCCCAAGGAACTTGAGCCACCAAGTGATGCCCTCTGCTTTAATCCCATCAGGGACCCACTATTTTTCCCTCTTTTTGATGAATAGTTTTCTGTCTGCAAAAACAGGATGCCACGTGCTTGGGCACGGCACACCCTCAGGTGTGCGTGTGTGCTACGTCGCTTCAGTTGTATCCAACTCGGTGACCCAATGGATTGTGTAGCCCACCAGACTCCTCTGTCCATAGGATGCTCCAGGCAAAAATGCTGGAGTGGGTTGCCATGCCCTCCTCCAGGGCATCTTCCCGACCCAGGGATCTAACCCATGTCTCCTAAGTCTGCCGCATCAGCAGGCAGGTTCTTTACCACGAGTGTCACCTGGGGAAGCCCCATGTTGGGCATGCTGCCATTATATTTTGAACATCATAGCCAGGGACGTTTCTAAGCAGTTGATGATCAGGATTTGCGGTTACACAGTGATTACGTAGACCAGTCTGCTGGGAGCCACGCACCATGCGGTTTGCAGTCCCAGAGGAAAGGGTTCCCAAATGTTGTCCTTTGTGTAGTAGATGTAGCCTAAAAATAGGAGTCCGAGATACAGGCACATCGCTTAAATTCCATTTAGTCATGAACAGTTTTCCTGTTCATTAATATATTTTAGGACCAGAATGTCTCCCAGAGTGACACCATTCGGGTTTGCAGGCTGCTGCTCCATCTCGTCAGGTCCCCAGATCAGGGCTGGTCTCAGCAAACTAGCTTCAGCCTGCCAGGCATCTGGCATGCTTCTGCTAAGAGATCATATTATTCTGCTCTAAGCCTCTCTCCAGGTATTAATAAAATGTTGGGTTTCCCTCATTGCATAACCCACTTAATCATCCCTTTACCCTCAGAGGTAGTTTTTCCTTTCTCCTTTCCATTTGTCATTTCTCTTTTGCTCACACTTTTGCACCCTTGGAAGGGACATTAGTTTGGCCACTACACTGGTCCATCTTGCTGCCAGGAAGCTAACCCCAACCTCCTCCCCGCCCCCTCCCCTCCCAGGGTTGCACAAGTACAGAACCGGTGGGCTTTCACAACCTCTAGACAACACAGCAGCATTCACTGTCAGCCCCAACGTCGCCAGAGGGGATGAGGGCGCTTTCCACCCCAGTGGGCCCTTAGGAATTCTGACAGATTTAAAGGTGCAGTTAGTTTCCTGTTTGGGCCTCGGCCGTGCTGCTGGCGTCTGCAGCTGCATGCCTGGTTCTGGGGCCACTGCATCAGGTAGCTGGGCGGGGCGGGGGTGGGTTGCCATGGTGTGGGGAAGATGTACCAGCATCCACGCCTGCTTCCCCATACCCTCCAGAAAAGTGGAGGAAGCTGTTCAGTGGGGACCCTCCCTTAGCCCTCGTGTTGAGTGTGAGCACACACTCAGGAATGCGAGTAAGCCAGCCTCTCAAGCCTTTATCATCTACCCTGGTTTTAGACAGCAAATGTTCCAGCCAGTCAGTCGAATTTTCTACTAAACCATCACTCAGCGGATGATACGCAACATCCCTGATGTGAAATCTCTTGCCCCACTGTTGGACAGTATGGGCTGAAAAAGTACATCTCTTTGTCTGTCTGAAGGAATGTAACTCGGTGGCTCAAACTTACAGTATTTTCTGTTCCAACTCTTCAATAGTATTTTGAGCATTTGCGTTGGACCTTCAGGTATGCAATCCTAGACGGTCTGTTCCTGTTGGGACTCATTTATAGCCCCCAGGGTTACTGGCCTCGGTCCACTGTGACCCGCTTGCCAGCTCCATCTCCCGGGGCATTTCCCCCAGAGCCACCTGCAGTTTCTCTCTCTTGTTGACAGTGTCCTCACCTGCATTTTTGTGCCTCGCAGGGCGCCAGAGGACTAGATCTAGGTCTAGATTTGGCCCCCTCCTCCTCATTGCTGAGAATCTGCCTACAATGAGGGGGACCTGAGTTTGGTCCCTGGGTCAGGAAGATCCCCTGGAGAAAGGAACAGCTACCCACTCCAATATTCTTGCCTGGAGAATCCCATGGATAGAGGAGCCTAGCAGGCTGCAGTCCTTGGGTCGCAAAGAGTCGGACACAGTTGAACAACTAACACTTTCACTGAATTGCTGCAGCGCACCTCCCCGTGCTGACTCATTCTTGGGCCCCCAGAACATGTCCTTTGTGGTTCAGTGACCTTCCAGATCTAGAAGGGGCTCTTCTGTTGGAGGTTGACATGTCCTACTTGACCACGTCCTTTAAATTCCCAGAGTGCTTTCCATAGGGCTGTGCCCCTTGCAGACGTCCCTTTTATAGCCCAGCTTTCCATTGCCCATACCTGACCACACCGCCAGGAGTCAGTAAAAACACGAAGGGGCTTTTACCGTTGCTCAATTCTTCCACCGCCGCTAGGAAAACAGCATGCACTTCAGCCCACTGAGCCGATTTGTTCTTGCTGCCTTCAATCACAGTCTGGCCATCTCCTGGTCTTAATGCAGTCACTTGCCAAACAGGGTATTATCCATTCATCTTAAAACTGCCATCCATAAAGCAAGCGCTCGCTGTGATTCGTTTGAGAGCT
Source organism: Bos indicus x Bos taurus (assembly GCF_003369695.1). Classification (NCBI taxonomy): domain Eukaryota; kingdom Metazoa; phylum Chordata; class Mammalia; order Artiodactyla; family Bovidae; genus Bos; species Bos indicus x Bos taurus. Next base: position 105,038,567 of record NC_040082.1, read on the forward strand.
TGTCCACGGGGCTTGTCCTCATGCCAGTTGGTTCCAGCAGCTCCTCAGTTGGCTCCAAAGTCGGTCTTGGAGGAAAAGAGGATATGTGCCCAGGATACAGTGGGTGCCTCCCTGGTTCCCCCTGGCAGCCCGCAGCCCTCTGAACCAATTGCATTTTATGATGGAGCTCTTAGGACTTTCCTGGTGGTCCAGTGGTTAGGACTTCGCAGTTCTGCTGCAGGAGACCCGGGTTTGCTCTCTGGTCAAGAAACTAAGATCCTGCAGGCTGTGCGGTGTAGCAAAAAAAAAAGTATTCTGGAACTCTCCTGGGCACTGTCCCCCTCATCAGTGCTTCTCTGACATCGCCCAGGACATTATGGGCGCCTCGGGTCTCGTGATTGCTTTATGTCTGTCAGTCATCAGGGCCAGCTCAGTGAATGCCCAGTCACAGGCTACTAACTGTCTCTCAAGTACCTTGTTCAGACGGCAGCATCTTGGAATTTTGTGGTCCAAAATCTCAACAGTTGTTGCTAGAAGGCACTTGTGGACTTTTGCCAGAAGCTCCAGTCTTCAGAGTATGGTGGCAGAGACTCCCCAAATCATATCTGAGTTGCGGGGTCAGCAGGGCCCAAAGGCCAAGTTGAGAGGGCTGCCGCCACTTGTAATTCAGACGCAACCTGCTGGTTTGGGTCCCCAGTTCAGATAGACCTGTCTTTCGGGTGGTCTTACAGATGAGAGCTAGCACGGTTCCCGAATGAAAACGCAAACCCAGCCAAATGCTGGGATTCCCGTTCAGCCCCGGGGACAGTAGTGACAGCCGTTTGTTTTTAGTCTTTGGGAGACTATCCCAGGCAGCTCCTGCCCAGGTCCTCCCTGAAAACTTGCCTGTTTGGGCCGGCCTGGGGACTGGTGCTGGGCTTATTTACGCACCCTAGTTGGTCAGTGGACATGAGTTTGAGCAAACTCCAGGAGATGGTGAAGGACAGGGAAGCCTGGTGTGCTGCAGTCCATGGGGTCGCAAGGAGTCAGACACAACTGAGGGACTGAACAAGCTGGTCATGTGTGTCCCATTGCGTTCAGATCAGCCCTCCCCTGCTCTTTGCTTTCCACTGCCACCAAGTGGCATCAGCAGCGTGCATGAGTACCTGGGGATCTGCCTCGAGGCCACGTCGCTTCTGAGCAGATTACGACTGAGTTCACGGATCCCTTAGCAGTGCAGAAAAAGAATGGTGGGATCCTTCCCACGTGAAGGCCAGTTGCTGCTGGCCCTCTTCTGAGATCAAGACAGAGAAGAGCATCCGAGACATGAGTTGCTGAGTAGCAGCCCCCTGGCAATTTCTGTGTGGTTGAGACCGTGTCCAAACTGCTGAGCCAGTGGGCAGTACAGCTTGATTTCAGCCTCAATAGTCTGCAGTTTCCACGAACCATCTGCCTTTTTCAGGCCACACAGGGCTGTATGGTACAGTGAACTCATTGGCACCGGCACTCCGCTTCTAGTCTGTAATGAATTAAAGTAGCCAACTCTTTTTGCTCCCCAGGTACTCTAGATCATTCTGCATTAGCCACCTATATGCACTCAGGTTCCCACCTAGTGTCTCTGATTAAAACTGGCCAGAGGGCAGACTTAACAGGTCTTTGCTGTACAGTGTTATGTAAGGAAGACAATCTCCATCGTAGTTATATATTCATGTAAAGGAGATGTGACCATCTCACACAAAATCTGTTCATACACCCCAGTTTTCATTCAAATGTTCACCTTAATCCCATCAACGTTTCATCTCCATTCATCCCAGTCTAACCTAAGCTGCCCGCTAAGCCTTCACCAGCAAGGGTTGGAATCACAGTGTGTCGGGCTCCTGTATCTAGGAGTCCTGGGGAAGGCCTCGCTCCTCTCCTGGCCGTTTTATCCACACCTGCATATGCACGTGGGCTTCCCAGGTGGCACCAGTGGTAAAGAGCCCGCCTGCCAGTGCGGGAGACAGGAGACGCCTGGGTTCAACCCCTGGGTTGGGAAGATCCCTTGGAGGAGGAAATGGCAACCCACTCCAGGATTCTCTTCCTGGAGAATCCTGTGGACAGAGGAGCTTGACGGGCTACAGTCCGTGGGGTCTCCAGGAGTTGGACACGACTGAGTGACACAGCACACACTCGTTTGCATACGGCCTTGGGTCCCTGCCCAGGCGTGGGACCAGAAGGCCCTGGCCCTGGCTCCAGTCTTTATCTTGATTAATCAGTGAACACCCAGGGATCCCTAGTCAGGTTTCTTATTTAATTTTTTGCTTCCAGCTTTTCAAACTCTTCCTGCTGCTGCTGCTGCTAAGTCGCTTCAGTTGTGTCAGACTCTGTGCGACCCCATAGACAGCAGCCCACCAGGCTCCCCCATCCCTGGGATTCTCCAGGCAAGAACACTGGAGTGGGTTGCCATTTCCTTCTCCAATGCATGAAAGGGAAAAGTGAAAGGGAAGTCGCTCAGTCGTGTCCGACTCTTCGCGACCCCATGGTCTGCAGCCTACCAGGCTCCTCCATCCATGGGATTTTCTAGAGTAAATCATGGACTTCTTTGGGGCCCTTTAATGTTGGGGTCCACACTGGTCCACTCCCATCTGGGAGTGCTGCATCAGTTGACAACTTCATCAGCTGAAAACTCAGCCTCTGGGCTCCGGTGCCAAATTAAATCTTGGAGACAGTTTTGGATGAAGTAGGAAAGAGGACTGTTATACTACTTTGCCAGGCAAAAGGGGATGTGTGGGTTTGTGCCCCTGAAAAACTGTCCCCCAACCCGGGGGGATTTGATGAGTTTAATAGCCAAGGTTCCAGGGCACAGTTGCTGATGAGGTTAGGGTGTGTGCCGGGCCTGCACACCTGTAATCTGGTGTCGGGTAGTCTCTCTCTCTCTCTCTCTCTTTTTTTTAAATTTATGTTTCTGGTCGTGCTAGGTCTTGGTTGCTGCGCACAGGCTTTCTCTCGTTGCAACGCGCAGGCTTCTCATTGCGGTGGCTTCTCTGGTTGGGAAGCATGGACTCTAGGCTTGTGGGCTTCAGTAGTTGCCACACACGGGCTCAGTAGTTGAGGCTTGCAGGCCCCAGGGCATGTGGGCTTTAGTGGTTGCGGTGCATGAACACAGTTGCAGCTGGCGAGCTCTAGAGCACAGGCTCCAGAGTGCTGACGCAGGGGCTTCGTTGCTCTGGGGCACGCGGAGTCTTCCCAGACCAGGGATCAATCCTGTGTCCCTGCATTGGCAGGCAGATTCTTAACCACTGGACCACCAGGGAAGTCCTTCAGGTACTCTCCTGATGAGCATCCTTTAATTCCTTTAATCTGGTGGTGGTCTCTGGAGTCAAGAATGCTGACGTCTTCTGTTTGTTGATTTTAGTTCTGTAAAGAGCTCCGAGTAGCCCTTGAGGTAGAACCTGGTTTCTTGGCTGCTTCTCTTTTCCTGCGCTTCCCCTCCCATCCCTGATTTAGCACCTGCTTGAATCTGCCCTTTGGACCTCAGGGAACGTCTGTCTTGGAGGATGGAGTCTTTTCCCTACAAATAAGGAGGGACACAGAGCGGCTTCTGTACCCAGGAGCCCCACAGGGTCCCGCTTGGTTTCACATTGACCCCTGTTTCAGCTCCATCCATGCTTCATTCTCTCTTCATTTCAACAACCATCTGAAGACTCCCACTCTGCTTGGTTGAGTCCCTTGACTCTGCTTTGTCTCTCTCTGTTTTCTAAATTACTTGAATATTCTTGGTGCCATAGGGGAAGCTGAAATAGCAGATCTAATAAGGCTTCTAGAACAGTTTTGTAAACTGGAAAGTAATGTTCCATGGGGTGCCCATGCAGTAAGGGTCCCTAAATCACAGCATTGACCAAAACCTGGGTAATAGGCATTGTCAGTGGTGAATGTCCCAGCTGTGAAGCCAGTCCCATGTAGCTTGCACAGGAAGCACCTCAGCTGCTTCATCTGGGGTGTCCCACTCGGCGTTTATAGGGCCAGCTGGGCAGTCCCCGCTCTCAGGATAAGCACCCTTTTCAGTGTCTTTTATCCAGTTGACCAGGCTGGCTCTTCCTTCGGGAATAACCTCCTGTGTGTCTGGGACAGTCTGTGACTGTTCAGTAGTGAGCTACGGGTCCTGCATCCACCCAAATGTATTCTTCCACCCGAAGCCTTCAAAACCAAAGACACAGCTGCTCCGGGAAACCGGCGATACCAGTCCGCAAAGTGAGTCAGCTTCTTCACACTCCACCCCTTGGTTTTAGTTGTTCCTTGGTTTTGCCTTCCCCCGACATGAACTACCTTCTTGGTGACCAGAGACAGACCTTAGAGGTACTTGCTGGTGTCCCTGCATAGTTTGGGGCAGCTTTGAGGCTAATGGCCAAAGCTTGGATCTATCTAAATCTGAACTTGGTGCAGGATCAAGGCCTGAGTGAGCACTTTTTAAAAATTTCATTTAGGCTATTACAGATAACATTGCTGTTAAAATCTTGGCTTTTTCTGCCTACTGAAGCCAAATTTAAAAAAATTCAGAGGCAGAGTTTGGAGGAAACAGAAAGGTGGCTTTACTCCTCGGCCTGCAGAGTGGGAGAGTGCAGTAGGCTCGGGCCTCGAGCTGCAGCCCCCCTTCCGTGAGGAATCTGGGGGATTACACAAGATGAGAGCACGCAGTCGGGTGGGTGATGAGGAACAAAGGCGCAAGGATCTTGTCTTCTTTCTCTTGCATTGTTTCAGAAACAGCCGTAGGCTGGCGTCAGGTAACCTGGTAACTGGGTGCGTTGTCTTCTGTCTGTCGTACTGCGGCCTTGTTTCTGTAATGCAAAAAGAGAAGAACCACAAGGGGTAGTCTGAAGAGAGTGCTGTAAAGGCGAGCACTGGATGCAAGATGTGATTAGAGAGTCAAAGGGTGATGGGTGCAAAATGTAGCTCACACCAAGTTAGGGGGCAGAAAAGCAGACTTACACACCGCAGACGAGGAATGGTTGAAGTGAAAACGGAGTGATCAAGCCTGGTCCCTGGTCTTTTTATCGTCTTTGTTCTCAAGAAAGAAAAACGCATTCCTCTTTTTCCCTTTTCACTGCAGCGGTCATCGGGAAGCTGTGTATTTTGTGTGCTGCGTGTAATTTTGCATCTCTTTATATATCCTGTGAGCCAACTGCTTGGAAGTTGGCTCTACTGTCGTGTCTGGGTTCCACTGGTAACAGTTACCTTTAGTAACTGATTGCAGCACAGCTGCGGTTTCATTGTGGTTGCCTAGGTAGCCATCCAGGGACCAGGGTTTCTTCATTCCCCATCTTTTTATCCTTACTCTTCAAAAAACACGTTTCTGTCAGCCAGGGCCGTTCTAGTGGATCCCACTACTGACACCAACCAAAGAAGGTTGCTGTACCCAGGTCCAGTGTGTAGGTTTCTGCACACTAACAAGCTTGGGTGCCAGCAGGCTGTCCAGGAATTTGACTCAGTCCCGCCACCATCTACCCAGAGATGGAATCGTGTTCCATTCAGTCTCACAAGGCCGCTCTCCATTTCAGATGCCAGTCACAAGCCCAGGTTTCTACGTGTGCTTCGACCAGCTGCAGACTGGAGGTTCTGATGACCTTGTGCAACTCAGGATGCCAGTTGCAAGTCTGGTTTGTTACCTGTGCTTCTGACTGACTAGCGATAAGACGTTCCCCTGGCCCCTCCTTGGGTTTGGTTAATTCGGTAGCACAGCTCACAGAACACAGGGAAAGACAGGTTTACTCACTAGATTACCAGTTTATTATATATATGAGGCTATTAAAGGATACAAATCAACAACCAGATGAAGAGATACGTAGAACGAGGTCCCCAACAAGGGATCTGATGTCCTTGTGGAGCTTGGGGCTCACACAGCAGCATGCAGAAGCCTCCAGGTTCCCTGATGTGGGAAAGGGCCAGAAAGCTGTCCTTTGGAGCTATTATGGAAGCTTCATTACACAGTTGTGAGTGACTAAATCATTGGCCAAGGGCATTGATTCAACCTCAAGTCCCTCTCCCTTCCATCGAAATCAAGGGGCAAGACTGAAAGTTTCAACTTTTTAATCACAGGCTTGGCTCTCCTGGGAGCCAGCCCCTATCCTGGCAGGGGGTGGGGGCAGAGGGGGGCCAAAGTCACCTTCATTAGCAGAAACCCAGTTGTGATGGAAAGGGTTTGTTTTGAATAACAAGACACTCACTTCACTGTTATGACCCTGAAGTGGTTTCAGGAAGTGAAGACAAGAAACCAACTATTGTGACAGATAACTGACATTGCTCTTACAGATCAGAAAATTTCAAGGGCTCGAAGAGGCAGAACTGTGGATAAAGACCAGATACATCTGCAAATGATCAAATTATATATATATAATAAATCACAAAATTGTATACACCAAAGTTTCAGACATCCCCCCACCACCACCAGAAAGGAATGAGCAGGTGCACAGCATAAACTGCCTTGCTGTACAGGCAGTGTGGGCGCAGTGAGCCACTTTTACCATTTGGGAAACGCTGGGAACCCTTCTGAAATTCAAGTTCCCAGAAGGTAGCCAAGGGCCATCTTGTCAGCTTTCTAAGGATAGCAGTCTCAGGCTTCATGTACTAACTTTTTCTTTTCAATTTTTGAAAATTGTGATAAAATTAACATAAAAGTAACCACCTTAAGCCATTTTTCAGTGCACAGTTGAGTAGCATGAAGTATACTGGACTCGTTGTACGACCATCACCACCATCTGTCTCCAGAGCTCCTTGCATCTTGTGAAACTGGAAGCTCTGTCCCCATGAGATACGAACTCCCCACTCCTCCCTGCCCCTAGCCCACGGCAACTGCCGTTCTACTTTGCACCTCAGGGGACCTCATGTAAGGGGAATCATAGAGTCTTGGGGTTTTTTGGTAACTGGTTTCTTCCACTTGGCATATTGTCCTCATGCTTTATCCATGCTGTAGCATATGTCAGAACTTCCTTTTTAAGAGTGAAAAATGTTCCATCATGTGGATGGGCCACATACCCGTTCATCCATGGATGGACCCTTGAGTTGCTTCTGGCTTTGGCTGCTGTGAACCTGGATGCCTCTCTGGGACCCCTGGTTTCGATTCTTTGGGGTACATACTCGGAAGTGGGGCTGCTGGATCTTACGGTGAGTCGATTTTTATTTTCTTGAGGAACTGCCATCCTGGTTTTCCACAGCGGCTGCACCGTCTTAGAGTCCACCAGCAATGCACAGGGGTTCCGTCTCTCCTCATCCCTGCTGCCACTCGCTTTATAGCTTCTTGACAGTAGCCCTCCTAATGGGTGTGAGGTGGTATCTGGTGGTGGTTTTGATTTGCATTTCACTAATGATTAGTGGTGTTGAGCACCATTTTATGTGCCTGTGGGACATTTGTATATCTTTGTGAAAACATCCTTTGCCCATTTTTGAATCAGGTTGTCTTTTTGTGGTTAGGTTGTGAGTTCTCTGTATATTCTGATATTCATCCCTTATCAGATACATGATTTATGAATATTTTCTTCCATTCTGTGGGTTGCCTTTTTACTCTGTTGCTAGTATCCTTTGATGCACAAAAATTTTTAATTTTCATAAAGCCCAGTTTTTCTGTTTTCTCTTTTGTTATCTGTGCTGTAGGTGTCATTGCCAAGCCCAGTGTCATAAAGCTTTTGCCTTATGTTTTCTTCTAAGAATTTTATAGTTTTAACTCTTACATTTTGCTGTTTGATCGGTTTTGAGTTAATTTTTGGATACGTGTGTGTGTGTGTTAGTCGCTCAGTTGTGTCCAACGCTGCAACCCCACAGACTGTGGCCTGCTAGGCTTCTCTGTCCATGGGATTCTCCAGGCAAGAGTACTGGAATGGATTGCCATTCCCTTCTCCAGAGGCTATTCCTCACTCAGAGACTGAACGCGGGCCCCCTGCACGGCAGGCAGGTTTTTCACCGTTTGAGCTACAGGAAAGTCCCAGTTTTTAGATATAGTGCTTATTATAAACATTGAACTTCATTCTTTTGCATGTTGATATCCAGTTTCCCAGGACCATTTGCTGAAAAGACTGTCCTTTCCCCCACTGAACGTTCTTGGCACCCCTGTCACAAATCATCTGAGCATATATGTGACAGTTTATTATCTGTTCTGTTCCATTGATCTGTAGGTCTGTCTTAATAGTCTTACCATATTGCCTTGATTACTATAGCTTCATAGTAATTTTAGAAATCATGAAATGTGAGTCCTCCAATTTTGTTCTTCCTTTTCAAGGTTATCTTGGCTATTTGGGATCCCATGAGATTCCATCTGAATTTTAGAGTGTAAATTTTTATGTCTACCAAAAAAAAAAATCCTGTAGTGTTGGCATCCGAACAGTATTATCTTCCAATCCATGAACAGGGGGCGGCTTTCCGTTAATTCATGTTCTTTTTAGTTTCTTTCGGTACTGTTTTGTAGTTTTCGTGTACAAATATTTTACCTTCTTTTTAAGTTAATTCCCAGTTATTTCATTCTTTTTATGCTATCTATCATAAAGGTTATTGTTTTCTTAATGTTCTTTTTGAATTGTTCATTGTTAGTGTATGGAAATGCAATTGCTTTTTGTGTGTTAATTTTATATCCAGCTATTTTCTAAATTCATCTAACAGAAGTCTTTTTTCTTAAAACTATTTATTTTTGGCTGTGCTGGGTAATCGTGGCTGCGCGGGCTTTTCTCTGGTTGCGCTGTGGCAAGCAGGGGCTGCCTCCCTTTGTGGTGCGGGCTTCTCACTGCAGCGGCTTCTCTTGTTGCACAGCGCAGGCGCTAGGACGCCCAGACTTCAGTAGCTGTGGCGCGTGGGCTCCACACTTGCATTTCTGGGACCTAGAGCACAGGATCAGTAGTTGTGGCGCTTGGGCTCCGCACTTGCATTTCTGGGATCTAGAGCACAGGATCAATAGTTGTGGCGCGTGGGCTTAGTTGCTCCAAGGCATGTGGGATCTTCCCGGATCAGGGATTGAATTCGTGTCTCCTGCATTGGCACGCTAACAGGTTTCTTTTTTGTGTGTGAAATCTTTCAGATTTTCTACCCATAACATTATATCACATGTGAACAGAGAACTTTATTTTTTCCATTCTAATGTGGTTACCTTTTAATTCTTTTTCTTGCCTAATTGTTCTGGCTAGAATTCCTAGCACTGTGTTGACCCGGAGTGGCTTGTTGTTCAGTCGCTCAGTCGTGTCTGACTCCTGGCGACCTCATGGACTGCAACAAATTCCTGGACGTTGCTCAAACACATGCCCGTAGAGTTGGTGATGCCATCCAACTATCTCGTCCTCTGTCATCCCCTTCTCCTCCTGCCCTCAATCTTTCCCAGCATCAGGGTCTCTTCTAATGAGTCAGCTCTTCAGGTGGCCAAAGTATTGGAGTTTCAGCTTCAGCATCCATCCTTCTGATGAATATTCAGGATTGATTTCCTTTAGGATGGACTGGTTTGATCTCCTTGCAGTCCAAGGGACTCTCAAGAGTCTTCATCAACACCACAGCTCAAGAGCATCAGTTCAGCCTACTTTATGGTCCAGCTCTCACATCCATACACGACTACTGGAAAAACCATAGCTTTGACTATACTGACCTTTGTTGGCAAAGTAATGTCATTGCTTTTTAATATGCTGCCTAGGTTGGTCAAGGAGCAAATGTCTTTTAATTTCATGGCTGCAGTCACCATCTGCAATGATTTTGGAGCCCAAGAAAATAAAGTCTGTCACTGTTTTCATTGTTTCTCCACCTATTTGCCATGAAGTGATGGGACCAGATGCCATGATCTTCGTTTTCTGAATGTTGAGCTGTAAGCCAGCTTTTTCACTCTCCTCTTTCACCTTCATCAAGAGGCTGTTTAGTTCCTCTTCACTTTCTGCCATAAGGGTGGTGTCGTCTGCATATCTGAGGTTATCGATATTTCTCCCAGCAATCTTGATTCCAGTTGTGTTTCGTCCAGCCCAGCATTTCACATGATATACTCTTCATCTAAGTTTAAATAAGCAGGGTGACTATATACAGCCTTGATGTACTCCTCTCCCAATTTGGAACCAGTCTGTTGTTCCAAGTTTGGTTCTAACTCTTGCTTCTTGACCTGCACAGAGATTTCTCAGGAGGCAGATAAGATGGTCTGGTATTCCCATCTCTGTAAAAAATTTCCACAGTTTGTTTTGATCCACACAATCAAAGGCTTAGTATAGTCATTGAAGCAGAAGTAGATGTTTTTCTGGAACTCTCTTGCTTTTTCTATGATCCAGCGGATGCTGGCAATTTTATCTCTGGTTCCTCTGCCTTTTTCTAAATCCAGCTTGAACATCTGGAAGTTCTTGGTTCATGTACTATTCTCCAAGCCTGGTTTGGAGGATTTTGAGCATTACTTTGCTAGCATGTGAAATGAGTACAATTGTGCAGTAGTTTGAACATTCTTTGGCATTGCCCTTCTTTGGGATTGGAATGAAAACTGACCTTTTCCAGTCCTGCGGCCACTGCTGAGTTTTCCATATTTGCTGGCATATTGAGTGCAGCACTTTCACAGCATCATCTTTTAGGATTTGGAATAGCTCAACTGGAATTCCATCACCTCCACTAGCTTTGTAGTGATGCTTCTTAAGGCCCACTTGACTTCACGCTCCAGGATGTCTGGCTCTAGGTGAGTGAGCACACCATTGTGATTATCTGGGTCGTGAAGATCTTTTTTGTACAGTTCTTCTGTGTATTCTTGCCACCTCTTCTTAATATCTTCTGCTTCTGTTAGGTCCATACCATTTCTGTCCTTTTTTGAGCCCATCTTTGCATGAAATATTCCCTTGGAATCTCAAATTTTCTTGAAGAGATCGCTAGTCTCTCCCATTCTAGTGTTTTCCTCTGTTTCTTTGCATTGTCCACGTAGGAAGGCTTTCTTATCTCTCCTTGCCATTCTTTGGAACTCTGCATTCAAATGGGTATATCTTTCCTTTTCTCCTTTGCCTTTCACTTCTTTTCTCAACTATTTATAAGGCCCCCTCAGACGACCACTTTGCCTTTTTGCATTTCTTTTTCTTGGGGATGGTTTTGATCACCGCCTCTGTACAATATTAGGAACCTCTGTCCATAGTTTTTCAGGCACTCTATCAGACCTAATCCCTTGAATCTATTTGTCACTTCCACTGTATAATCATAACGGATTTGATTTAGGTCATACTTGAATGGCCTGGTGGTTTTCTGTACTTTTCTTCAATTTAAATCTCAATTTGGCAATAAGGAGTTCATGTCTGAGCCATTGTCAGCTCTTGGTCTTGTTTTCACTGGCTGTATGAAGCAGAAGTGGCTAAAGCAGACATTCTGGTCTTGTTCCTGATCTTAAAGGAAAACCTTTCAGTCTTTCTCCACTGAGTATCTGTGAACTGTGGGTTTTTCATTATATGGTTTTATTATGTTAAGATGGTTTCCTTTTAATCCTAGTTTGTTGAGTATGTTTATCATGAAAGTGTTGGATTTTGTCAAAACCTTTTCTGTTAATGTGTTACACTGATTTTTATGTGTCAGGCTAGTTATTCCTGCATCCCAGGAATAGCTCCCCCTTGGTCATGGTGTATAATCCTTTTAATATGCTGCTGAATTCAACTTGCGAGTGTCTTCTTGAGGGGTTTTGCATCAGTGTTTATGAGAGGTATTGGTCAGTAGTTTTCTTTTCTCATAATATCTTTGTGTGACCTTAGCATCAGGGCAGTGTTGGCCTCCGAATGTTGTCAGAATGAATTGGAAAGTATTTCCTGCTCTTCAGTTTTTTGGGAAAGTTTGAGGATTGGTTCTTCTTTAAATGTTTGGTAGAAACTCAGTGAAGCCCAGGAGGTTTTTGATTACTGATCCAGTTTCTTTGCTAGTTTTAATTCTGTTCACGCTTTGTGAGTCAGTCTAGGCAGGTTTTGTGTTTCTAGGAATTTATACATCTCTTCTAAGTTATGCAGTTTCTTGGTATATAATTGTTCATAGTTTTCTCACAATGCTTTTTATTTCTTTACTTTTTTTTTTACTTTTTATTTCTATAGGACTGGCAGTAACATCCCCTTTCATATCTGATGTTACTAATTTGAGTCTTCTTTTTCTTTCTTAGTCAGTGTAGCTGAAGATTTGTTGATCTTTTCAAAGAACCAACCTTTGGTTTTGCTTTTTTTCTTCTGTGATGTTTTTCTATTCCCTATTCTTAAAATCTCTGCTCTAATCTTTACTGTTTCCTTCCTTTGCTGCCTTTGGGTTCAGTTGTAAAGTTAGGTTGTTGATCTGAGATATTAATAACAGCATTTATACCATTAAACATCCCTTAATCTCTGTATCACTGTATCTTTATTGTTGGGCAGTTTGATTATATTGTGTTTCAGTGTGGTTCTCTTTGAGTTTATCCTATTTGGAGTTCATCGAGTTTCTCAGATGTTTCTATTCATGTCTTTCATTAAAAATGGGAAGATGTTGGCCATTATTTCTTGAAATAATCTCTCTGCCCCTTTCTCTTTCTTTTTCTTCTGAGATTTCCATAATGTGTATGTTGATCGTCTTGATAGTATCTGATAGGTCCCTTAGACTCTGTTCACTAACTTCAGTTATTTTTCTTTCTGTTCCTTGGACTCGATCACTTCCATTGTTCTGTTATCAAGACCACTGATCTTCTGCTTGTTTAAACCTTGAGTTGAATCTTCCTGGTGAATTTTCCATTTCAGTTATTATACTTCCCAGCTCGTTTACTTTTATGTTTTCTGTCTCCTTATTGATATTTGTGCTTTGTCCATACATTGTTTTTCTTGATTTTTTTCCACATCTTCCTTTAGTTCTTTGAGTATTTTTTGAACAGTTTTTTAAAGTCTTGTCTGGTGATCTTGCCTTTCGTCTTCCTTAAGGATGGTTTCTGTTAATTTTTTCTCCCTTTGACTGGGCCATACTTTCCTGTTTATTTGTGTGGCTTGTGATTTTTTATAATTGAAAACTTTACACTTGAATCTAACAAATGTGATGACTCTAGAGAGCCAAAATTTCCTCTTCCCCAGGGTTTGCTGTGGCTCTTTGGTTTGATTATTGTGGGCTGTCTCTGTGCTGGAGATCAGTCTGAGGTATAAACTTAAGGTGTTCTTATGCCTTTTCTTGGAGAAAGAAATGGCAGGCCACTCCAGTGTTCTTGCCTGGAGAATCCCAGGGACGGCGGAGCCTGGTGGGCTGCTATCCGTAGGGTTGCGCAGAGTCGGACGTGACTGAAGTGACTTAGCATGCATGCATACATTGGAGAAGGAAATGGCAACCCGCTTCAGTGTTCTTGCCTGGAGAACCCCAGGGACAGGGGAGCCTGGTGGCCTGCCATCTATGGGGTCACACAGAGTCGGATACCACTGAAGTGACTTCACTTTCACTTTTCACTTTCATGCATTGGAGAAGGAAATGGCAGCCCACTCCAGTGTTCTTGCCTGGAGAATCCCAGGGACAGGGGAGCCTGGTGGGCTGCCATCTATGGGGTCACACAGAGTCGGACACGACTGAAGTGACTTAGCAGCAGCAGCAGCAGTCTGCCTTTTCTGATCCTGTACCTTTCCCTGGGCATCTGTGGTTCCTTTCTGAATTCCCCTGTATCTGCTTTTGAGTGTCCTAGTCCTTGACTCTCTGGCTCCCAAAAGGGGAAAAAGAAAAAAAAAATGAAGGGGGAAGAAAAGAAGAATTAAAAATTTGCAGTTCTTAAATCCTGTGTAAGTAGGGAGTAAGCCCCTGGGGCTTCCCTGGTAGCTTGGGCAATAAAGCTTCTGCCTGCAGTGCGGGAAACCTGGCTTTGATCCCTGGGTCGGGAAGATCCCCTGGAGCAGGAAATGGCAACCACTCCAGTATTCATGCCTGGAAAATCCCATGGACCAAGAAGCCCAGTGGGCTACAGTCCATGGGGGTGCAAAGAGTCGGACACAACTGAGCGACTTCTTATCATCTTCTTCAAGTAGCTCCACACCTACAGGGCGGGGCTGCCAGCACAGCTGCCTAGAAGGGGAGACAGATTCCTGGAGCTTCCTGCTCTGCCATCGTCCCAGAATCCTGCTATGTCCATTCTTGCCTGCACGCTACTGTATCACAATGATAGTGCAGCATATAACCAGCATTGAACACCACTAGGCAGTCCCCTTTTCCCTTTTCCATACTGCATCTTGGGCGCCCAGTGCGCGCTTTGCACCCCCAGCATAGCTCGGCTCGCACCGTGCTCCAGTGCTCAGTGGCCGACGCGTCAGTTAGAGCAGGCCGACAACTACCCGGAAGGCTGGCGAGAAAGCAGCCACAGCAATGGCAGCAATAGTAGCTCCAGCTCATCTCACTGAGTGCTTTCTCTGTTGCTGTTATTTAGTCCCTAAGTCATGTCCAGCTCTCTGCGACACCATGGACTACAGCACACCAGGCCTCCCTGTCCTTTACTGTCTCCCAGAGTTAGCCCAAACTCAAGTTCCTTGAGTCAGTGATGCCATCCAACCATCTCATCCTCTGTTCCCCACCTCTCCTCCTGCCCTTAATCTTTCCCAGCATCAGGGTCTAAAGTATCGGAGTGTCAGCTTTAGCATCAGTCCTTCCAACAAATATTCAGGGTTGATTTCCCTTAAGATTGACTTGTTTGACCTCCTTGATGTCCAAGGGACTCTCAAGAGTCTTCTCCAGCACCATAATTTGAAAGCATTACTTTCTCGGTGTTTCCTTATGGTCCAGCTGTCACATCCATGTATGACCACTGGAAAAACCATAGCTTTGACTATACGGACCTTTGTCAGCAAAGTGATGTCTCTGCTTTTTAATACACTGCCTAGGTTTGTCATAGCTTTCCTTCCAAGAAGCAGGCGTCTTTTAATTTCATGGCTGCAGTCCTCGTCCACAGTGATTTTGGAGCCCGAGAAAACAGTCTGTCACTGTTTCCACTTTTTCACTTCTACTTGCTGTGAAGTGATGGGACAAGATGCCATGATCTTAACTTTTTGGATGTTGAGTTGCAAGCCAGCTTTTTCACTCTCCTGTTTTATCCTCATCAAGAAGCTTTTTATTTCGCTTTCTGCCATTAGAGTGGTACCATCCGCATATCAGAAGTTATTGATATTTCTCCTGGCAGTCTTGATTCCTGCTTGTGCTTCATCCAGCCTGGCGTTTCACATGATGTATTCTGCATACAAATTAAATAAGCAGGGTGACAGTATACAGCCTTGAAACAGTACTTCTTTCCCAGTTTTAAACCAGTCTGTTGTTCCATGTCCAGTTCTAACTGTTGCTTCTTGACCTGAATACAGATTTCTCAGGAAGCAGGTAAGGTTGTCTGGTATTCCCGTCTCTTTTAAGTATTTTCCACGGTTTGTTGTGATCTACACAGTGGCTTTAGTGTAGTCTGTGAAGCAAAAATCATTGTTTTCTGGAATTCCCTTGCCCTCTCTGTGATCTATTGGCAGTTTGATCTCTGGTTCCTCTGACTTTTCTGAATCCAGCTTGCTGTGGGCTAGGCAGTGTGCTAGTTGCTTGGGGTGGCCCTGCCCTCCAGGAGCTGAGAAACATCTCCAGCTTCTCTCCCCATATGGCCTGTCCTGGGTTCCTAGCCACCTTGGTCTCTTGGTCTCTGGGGCCTCTAGCCTCAGCGCCTCCCTGAGCCACCACCTCTTGTCTTTCATGGGTAGATTACAAGAGAGGCACCTGGTGGGCTCCTGTGACCTTTGGCAAGTCAAGGGTTCCCAGTACAAGGGGAGAGATGGTGGCCCTCAGGGCGATGAACAAGGCTGGCACCCAGAGACTGGGGGGTCATCTGAGGTCCTCTCTGCTGGGGTGTTTGGCCTCTTTCAGAGACCACACGTCTCGGCCACTTGGGGTCTCCTGCTCCCACTGCCTCTAACAAACCAGCGGCCCACTCCAGCTCCAGCCAAGCCTGTCTTAAAGGGCCAGAGGGCTCTCACCTTTGCAGGCCAGAGGGTCTCTGTCCCAGCAGCTCAACTAGCACAGAAGCAGCTCAGTGAGTACCCAGATGGGTGTTCTAGTAAAACTGTTGGCCAAAGCAGGCAGGTGCTGTATTTGGCCCCCAGGCCATAGCTTGCTGGCCTCTTCTCTACCCTCGGCCTCCTGCCCCCTGGCTTCTGTCCTCATTCCCCTTGTCTTCTCTTTGCCATTCTGCCTCTCCTGTTCCCGTCTGCCTCTCGCCTTCCTCAGCTCTGGTGGCTTTCCCTTCCTGCTGCATCACTGTACCCAGTCATAAGTGAGGGATGCCACTTGCTGAAAGCTGGCGGGTTTCATTCGTCCTGCAAATGCTCCCCCTCCTCACCCCGCACCGTGCAGCAGGCCTCTGGTCCCTCGCCCTGGTCTGGGCAGTGTTTAGGATTTTAAGATGATCAGACATCTGACAGACTTCCTGTGCCCAGGAGCCGGCTACATCCTCAAGAGTTGATGGGTTCACTGGCCCGGGAGTGATGGCCCTGTCCCCCTCGCACCAGGCTCTGGGTTCAGGGTGCAGACAAGGCCCTGCTGCAGCTGCCCCAGCCTGCATCTCCCTTTCTCGACTCTCTCCTTCCCACACCCACTCTGGCTCCCCATCAACCCTGAAGGCAGGGATTGTTATTTGTTCCGGTCACTGCTGTGTCCCTAGGATGGCTGTGGTGCCCATGAGTAATTGAAAAACAACAGATAAACTCCCCATGAGTAATTAAACAGATGGATGCTGCTGCAGAGCGTTCCAGATACTGCTGCTTCAGGGGCTCAAGCTCCAAAACCCCCTCTTTGAGGAAGCCCTCCCTGAATACCCCTCCCCTTAGGTGCTGGGGATGTCTATGTCCAGGGAGTGGCCAGGGTGTGTCCTTGAGGGGTTGACTGGGGTGTATGCAGGATTCATCCAGTTACTGCACCTGCCAGGGAGGACTTGTCTGCCATGAAATGGTGAGATCAGGCCTCCTGCCAGGGAGGGAGCCACTCTGAGAGGTGCAGATAGAGCTGGGAGCCTCGTCCTGGGCCCCGGGTCTCCAGCCAGCCCTTCCTTGTTCCCCAGAGCTCACAACTGATCCCATCCCTCTTACCCACAGGGTCAGCTGGCAGTCGGTCAGGAGGGTCAGCGGCCCCACCGGGCTCCCCTGTCTACCTTGACCTGGCCTACCTGCCCAGCGGGGGCAGTGCCCGCCTGGTGGATGAGGAGTTCTTCCGGCGGGTGCGTGCGCTCTGCTACGTCATCAGCGGCCAGGACCAGCACAAGGAAGAGGGCATGCGGGCTGTCCTGGACGCGCTCCTGGCTGGCAAGCAGCAGTGGGATCGGCAGCTCCAGGTGTGTGATGACCGGGGCGTCGGACAGTCCCGATGACAGCACAGGTCCCTGGGGCATTTTCAAGCTCCTGGCACTGGGCAGGGCAGCACTTCCTAGGGTCTTCCTGCCGAACCCACACAGTCCTGTGAGGTTGGTGTGACCTTCACCCACATCCAAAGAGGGAGTGGGGCTCAGAGAAACTAATCCCTGTCCCCAAGGCCATGCAGCTATGAGGGCAAATGCAGGACCCGCCCGCCCAGCTCGCAGGGCTCTGTTCCTGTTACCGCCACTTCCTGGTCTGCAGCACCCCTGGGTGAGGTTGTAGGGCAGGGCTGGTTTGATCACCTCACCTGAGCCCTAGCATTGAGTCTCCCTGATATTATGAGGATCATCCAGGAGGAAGGGACGGGGTGTATGGTGTCTATGTGTGTTGACAATTGACCCTTGACGGCTGGGGTTGTCCCCATGAGAATCCTTGAAATACAGCCTCGAAGCAAAAGGTGAATTTGGGTGGAAGGAGCCTCCAGTGCCTGGCCGCCCACACAGTGCGAGTGTGCTGACACCCGGTCAGGCACCCAGGTTACAGAGCGGCTGGGAGGGCGTGTTGCGAGCAGAGGCGGGAGCACGCTGTATGCAGGGAGCTGGCGGGCGGTATGGGCAACACAGCAGGGGACACAGCAGGGGAGTGGGGGGGGCTGGGAAGCATGGAGAGGAATTGGCAGAGGAGTGGTCTGGTCTCCCGGCTGTGAAAGGGCGCTCGGGGTGCCATGGGAGAGAAAAGGCACTTCAGGGACAGGCCGGCTGCCAGCTGCAGACACCTCAGCAGGAGAACGGAGGCAGCGCAAATGTGGTCAGAGAAGAGGGGCCTCCGATGCCTTGGGGCTGGGCCGGGAGGGCAGAGGGTGCGCCCCTCACTGTCGGTCTATCTGTCCCACCCGCAGGTGACCCTGATCCCCACCTTCGATTCGGTGGCGATGCATGAGTGGTATGAGGAGACACACACGCGGCACCAGGCGCTGGGCATCACGGTGCTGGGCAGCAACAGCACCGTGTCTATGCAGGACGAGGCCTTCCCTGCCTGCAAGGTGGAGTTCTAGGCCCCCCCCAACAGCACCCCCAGCACCCGCCACTGTCCTGGGACGCGCCTGCATCAGAAATAAACAGGGTGCGACTCAGCCGTGGCCTCAGTTCCTTCTGCCGGCAGGAGACTCGGCCGCACTCCAGACGCCACTGCTGCCAAGGGGTGGTCCCCAGTGTGGGGAGGGACAGCTTCTGCGGAATCCCCAGCAGCCTCCAGGTCACATGTGCCCTGGCCCCCATGTCACAGATGGAAAACCCAGGCCCAGGGAGGCAGTGCCTCCCAGGCCAGCAGAGCTGGCTGCCGACATCAGCCCTCCAGCCCAGCAACTGTGCCTGTGGGTCCCCCGGTTTATAGACAGGAAGGCAGCTGCCAAACCCCAGCTGCACAAACCAAGGTGAGATCCGAGCCCTGACTCTGCTCCCGATCCATTACAATAGAAATCACCCTCTGTTCCTAGAGATGATTGACACTCATGGCAGGACAGTCTTATACTCTACAGCAAGCTCTCAACTCATTATCGACCGGGAGGTTTTTGCAGACACTAATGCTCGTGGCCAGCATTTTTATTTTGGCCGGCCAAAATTTTCTTCTGTTGTTTCACTAACACTGTGTGGGTTATTACGTTCAGTAGTTACTCCTGACACACCTGTGAGGTCTTCTCCAGCGCCGTGCGTTTCATTTTCGCTTCTGTGTCCGAGTCAGTCACTGGGGTTTCTCGTCTTGCATCGGTCTGACGCTCACGCCGTCTGAATCGGAGCTGTCGTCTGAAGAGCTGCCGCCTTTGGCGACATGACTGCGTATCTCACTTGGACAGTCAGAGCCGGCATCTCGTAAAACCCGCGGACAAGGTCTCCTCAGAATGTAGCAATACGTCAGTTTTGAAAAATTTACGGTAACAAACTTGTGTTTATAAAATACACAAGGTTGGAACTAATGGAGGAAAACGTGAATGGTAACGACAATCGTACATTGTATAATGAACCCTTGACCAGTTTTAAGCTCTGACAACTTTGCCTGGTGTTGTTAATTGTATTACTGTCTAAATATTGATACGTCTTTGGTCAATAATGTTCAGGTAACAAAAGATGTATTAATATGTCTTCAGTCAGCAATGTGTTTAAAACGCAGTCTGAAACCTAAAAGCTACAAAACACCAATCTCCCGATGAACCCCCCTCCCTAATCTCCCTGTTCTGCATGTATAGGAACACCTAGATTTAATTTTCAGTAAGATGCCATCTCACTGGATTGGATGGCGACCTAAGAAAAATGTGACAAGTGCTAACCCCTCAATACCTACGCTCGTTTTCCTGTAAGGAGAGACCTCTTAGTCTGGGGTCTGAAGAAGGCTTACTGTTTATACCATGTCACCCTGATTTTTCATCTTGTTGAGTACAGGTGCAGCCTCCTGTTCTCATTTCATTTCTTTCTAGGAACATTTTCTTATATTTATTTTTAATTAGTTCAATTTTTTTATTTAGACGTTTGTCTTTTTCTCATTCAGATATCATAATTCTTTTTTTTTTCTAAATAGGGACAATAAACTTGTTAAAGTTTTTAATTGTAAAAAATACATAACATAAAATTTGCCATTTTAACCACTAATAAACTCTTGCGTTGTAAAATTTTTTTCCCCAAATTTGCCTTTCAGTTTTGTTTAGGAGCAGTTTTGCTGTAAACATTTTATTTTTATGATTTTCAAACCTCAGTTCTTTAAATGTCTCTCCTTTGTACTTTTAGAGGTCCTTGCACAGTTGGCACAAATTCTCCCAAGGTTGGTTTTTTGGGTTTTTTTTTTTTTTTCTGTTTATTTTTACCCACGTAGGGCTTATTTTGGGATAAAGGGAGAGGTAGGGATTGCCCCAACCTGGACAGTTCAATTTTCAATGCAGTGTACAGATTCAAAACATGCCTTCCTCCCTGAAAAAGATCCCAAATGTGTTGTTTATTTCCGAATCTATACTAATCCATCGCCAACTTTTCTGGCCATCTCCTTGCTTTCTCTGGTATAGATTTCTGTGCCTCAATAGGTCATCAGGCAGGTTCTTTCTCCTTAATTTTGCTTTTTCCCTTCATAAAAGGTTGTTTCTACATTCTTATTCCTCTTGGAGCTCTAGAACCTTCACAGAGGGGGCCCAAACACATGCGTAAGAAAAGCTGTCAACTTCTGCTTCTGACCAGATAGTGGCAGCTAGAGTCCCAATGAAAACAACTAAAATTGCTGGGTGAAAATGAGTTAAGTGTTGGTTAATGTATCAGTGAGCACCCAGAAAATGAGGAACAGTCAGAGGCCAGAACAGTGCAGACAGAAACCCCAGGAGGGAAAAAGGAAACAGCTTTTCTGTTACACAAGGTGGTCTTCATCTTCTTTTCATGGACCTTCAAGATGGTGCGTCTGATAAGTAGAGACCTCAGAGCATGAAGCAGATATCAAAATAAGATCTTCTCAAAGATGGAAAGCAGACTTAGGTGGATGACATGGTTTAAAGCAGTCCCGGATGCTGGAGACCCTGGGGGAACTTTCACCTAATCTTAAAGAGTTCTCCCAGTCACATCCCAGGACATATGAGCCAGCATCAAAATTCACAGCCTGTCAGTGCCAGTGGCGAAGACCTGATGTCTTTAATCCTGGTGTTTTTGCTGTGTTTAATCCTGAAAAGTGAACAAAGTGCAAGAGACAGTAATATTTGTAGAAGAACCAAATAGGACTAAGAGAAATGAAAAAGCAAATAATTGGGTTGGGTCAACAGTGAACTGTAGGTAGCTGAAGAGAAAATAGGTGAACTGAAAGATGGGACTGAATGAGTTTCCTAAACAGGGGAAGGGGAAAAGGGGGATGAGGAGGCAGAGGAGAGAGAGCAGGGCAAATTCTGAAGGGGATAATGGTGGAGAATTTTTCAAAAGTAATGAAAGGTGTCAATTCACTCGTATTCAGAAAGCCAGCCAAATCCAAAGCAGGATATATAAAAAGACAACTTGGCAAACCTAGACAGCATATTAAAAAGCAGAGACATCACTTTGTTGACAAAGGCCCATCTAGTCAAAGCTATGGTTTTTCCAGTAGTCATGTACAGATGTGAGAGTTGGACCATAAGGAAAGCTGAGCGCCAAAGAATTGATGATTTCGAATTATGGTGTTGGAGAAGACTCTTGATAGTCCCTTGGACTGTAAGGACATCAAACCAGTCAATACTAAAGGAAATCAACCCTGAATATTCATTGGAAGGACTGATGCTGAAGCTGAAGCTGAAGCTCCTATACTTTGGCCACCTGATGCAAAGAGCAGATTCATTGGAAAAGACTGATGCTGGGAAAGATTGAGAGCAGGAGGAGAAGGGGATGACAGAGGATGAGATGGTTGGATGGCA
The DNA here is from genome assembly GCF_003369695.1 of Bos indicus x Bos taurus. Lineage (NCBI taxonomy): Eukaryota > Metazoa > Chordata > Mammalia > Artiodactyla > Bovidae > Bos > Bos indicus x Bos taurus. Next base: position 105,060,209 of record NC_040082.1, read on the forward strand.
TCATCGACTCAATGGACATGAGTTCGAGCAAACTCAGGGAGATAGTGAAGGACAGGGAAGCCTGGTGTGCTGCAGTCCATGGGGTCGCAGAGAGTCAGAGACGACTGAGCAGCTGAACAACAGTGCAGAAAGCCAAAGTCAACAAGAAAAGCAAGAATAGTAGACGGAGAGAGCTCCTCAGCCCCACAGCATGAAACTCAGGACACAGTCGGGTACCGTCTTTAGCAACCCAGAAGTTCTCATTCAGCAGAAGCATCTTTGGAGGGTGAGAAAAATGAAGACCCTTGTTGAGTGAAATCCTGAGGGAATTTTTTTCAGGTAGAAAATGATCCAAGTGGAAGAGCTGACTTGCACAAGGAAACAGCAAAGAAGTTTGAATAACAGCCGAAGTGTCACCCTCCTTAACAAGAATTACAGTATCCTGTATGTAGGATGAAAAATTGCATTTAGGCAACAGTGGCAAATAAGTAAAAAGTTAGTGGAGTAAACTTTTAAAATCTTTACATTGAGGGGAGAGTGACATATGCTTAGTTGAGCAGAGTAGCAGTATTAATAGTTATAGTAGATACTGGGTGAACAGAAGCAGTCTATAACTTCCAGATTAGTAGAGGGGAGAAATTAGACTGAAAAAAAGAAAAGTCCCAAATTCTTCCGTAAGGAAACAGGTACAAATAGAAAGCACAAGATAATAAAAATACATACATAAAAATGTGCCAGTTATTAAGTAAATGCAGACGGGCAGAAAACTCCAGTTAAAAGATAAGATTTTTTTCAGACTGTATTTTTTAGTTCAATTTTTGTGCTACTTACAAGAAACATCTAAACATGAAGATGCTGAAATTTTGAAAGTAAATGATGGGGGGGCGGGTGGGGGAGAATAAACCTGGAAAATACTACAGAAAGAAATTAAAGCTGATACATCCACACTAATGAAGTTTTATTTTTGGTGTATTACTAGAAACAAGGGGTTTCCTGGGTGGCTCAGTGGGTAAAGAACACGCCTGCCAGTGCAAGAGACATGGGTTCCATCCCTGGGTTGGGACGATCCCCTGGAGGAGGGCGTGGCAACCCACTCCAGTATTCTTTCCTGGAGAATCCCATGGACAGAGGAGCCTGGCAGGCTACAGTCCATGGGGTCACAAAGAGTTGGACACGACTGAGCGACTTAGCACAGACACACTAGAAATAAGAACTATCAGATGAAAGCTTTTAACTCACTGAAAAGATGTAACAGTTCCAAATTTATATGCATCTAATAACAGGGCCTCAAAGTTATGAACCACCAGAGGGAGTAAGTTTATCTTTAAAAAGAAAATCTAGGGGCTTCTCTGGCAGTCTTCCACCATAGAGGGTGCAGGTTCAATCCCTGGTTGGGGAACTAAGATCCCACATGTCATGCAGCAGGGCCAAAATGTTGTGTTTTTTTTTTTAATCTATCAGTAGGTTTTCAATATTGATCTGTCTTTACGTTCCTAGAAAGAACTCCACCTGGATTATATTTATTTTCTTATATTTTTATTTCAATAAGTTGTGTGTGTTGTGGGGAGCAGGGAGGGGTCTGGGCTTTTGCCCTCAACACTTGGCGGATCTTTCCCTGCCCTTCAGATTCCCCATGCTGCTGTGACTCTCATCACCCTCACTCAGCAGCCCAGCATGACGGAGCTTCCACCACCCAGAACATTGGGTGGCCAGACAGGAAAGGGATGCGACAAATCAGGCACCAGCTCCTAAGGATTTCCAGCAGGAAGTTATGTGCCACTTCCACTCTCGTCTCATTGGCCAAAGCAAGTCACATGACTCTGCCCAATACAGGAGCTGAAAGATACATACTCCTCTCTTGTACCTAGGAGGAGGAGAATCAGAAATAGTGATGGAAATCAATGAATAGCCACTGACAAGTTCCCCCAAAGAGATAGTTTTGTTCTGGCGGGCAGGAGGTTCGGCAAGCTTGTTCTATTTAAAAAAATAAATTTTTTTTTTGGTGTTGTGGGCCATAGAGTCTGTCCAGACCTCATTTCTGCTGTTATAGCTGAACAAATGGAAATAAATAGCTGCATTCCAATAAAATCTTGTTTACAGAAAGAAACCAGTGGGCTGGAGTCAGCTTACGAAGGCTGTGGTTTACCAACGGCTGGTGTCAGGCATTACTCTGACTTCCCATCTCACCTCTTAGAACAGTTAGGGACCTGGAGTTCCCCACCCCCTTTCTCCTCTCTCTCCTCTCTGCGTCTCTCTTCTTCCTCCCTCCCCACCCCAGTCTCTGCTGACAGCTGTCTGGCCCAGCCTCTACAGAGCATGCACTAAAAATACCCCGGCAGCAGCCTGAGTACCGGGGGCCCTGGAGCCCTGGCAGGAGCCAGATGTGTGACCCGTGTGTGACCTTGTCCTGGGCACCCACTCTGGGCACTGCCTGCTCATCGGCAGCCCCTCCCCAATACTTGCCCAGAGCCTGAGCAACAACTGCCCCCTGGTTTCTCAGTGTTGCTCCAACATCTGGATCATGCCTCCAGGCCTTTGCACCCAACGTGTCCCCTCCCTGGAATGCCACCGTCCAGCCTTGCATCAGTCAACGCATACTGGCTGCTGCCCTGTTGGGGAGCAGTGTCAAGTAGGGGAGCCAGACACATAGGAGGGGACAACACCCCACGATGCCGGGCCTGTTGGCTGGCACTGGGTGCCAGAGGAGTCCACCACACCTGGGGGTGGGGAAAAACATTAAGGACGCAAAGGATTAAGCCAGTATTAGGGGACGACTGGGAGCAAGGGTGGCAGAGGGACCCGCAGAAGCAGAGGCTTGGTCTTTTTGAGGAACCGAGAGGAGACATAAAATTGAAGCTTCAAGAACACTGGGAGGCTGGGGGTGGAGCCATCCCTACAGCTTCATGGACACCCCACTGAGCAAATGGAACTTGCCCTTCAAAGGACCGGGTGTTGGAAGAGACCAGCCAAGCTGGGGAGCAGTGAGCACACCAGGATTGGCATGTAGAGTTGGCAGTCTTTCCAGAGGGGCTTGGGGCGGGGCTAGGGGGACCTGGTTCCTGGTGGGGCGTGGCCAGGGCACTTATCTGGAAAGATGTGGACTCTTGAAAGGCCAAGATGGAGAGGGGAGGGGTAGCCTTTCTCCGAGAGAGCAACATAAAAGCTCTCATCTTCCAAACCCACCACCTAGGGATCCATCTCCAGGAAGCCCTCCCTCCTCTCTTTCTGGTCCCCACCCCCAGCCCAGGGCCTCCTCTGGCCTCTTCCTCCTCTGGCTCTTCCCTTTTAAACGCCACCCTGGATTTCCCTGGTGCTCCAGTGCTTAAGAGTCTGTCTGCCAATGCAAGCGACATGGGTTCGATCCCTGGTCTGGGAAGATCCCACATGGCGAGCGGCAGCTAAGCCCACAGCACAACCACTGGAGCCCTCTCTCTGCCACAAGAGAAGCCACTGCACTGAGAAACCCTCACACCACAACGAGTAGCCCCCGCTCAGCTCAACTAGAGAGAGCCCATGCACAGCAATGCAGACCCAGCACAGTCAAAAACAGATCAGTTTAAAACACCACCCTGTCCACCAGTAAGTCACTCTTCTGCTGCCTTCTGGTCTGCAACCAGGGCTGCTGCTGAGACAGGCATGGCTGGTGCCCTACCTGTATAGCATGTGCCTTTTCCCTTCCTGACCTACAGCAGGTGCTCAGGAAACGTTGGTTGTGTTCCAGCTTGGCAGCACTGGGACTGCGGCCTGGGGAATATTACTTAAGCTCTCTGGACCCCACACCTTCATCCCACACCCAGTCACAGAAGATTGGTATGAGCCTCCGGGTACCCTTGAACTGTATTGGTGGTGACCAGACACCTGAGATTCCTTCCCCAACCCCAGACAGGCCTGTTCTGCATCCTGTCCTCCCCCATCCTCACAACATCTGCTGGGATCCAAGGTCAGGACCGGTGAGAGCTTAGGCCTCAGTGTACCTGGGCCAAGCCCTGCCTCTGACATGTCTTCATGTGTGACTTCAGAGAGCAGCCTCTTGTCTATCAGCCTTGGTCCCTTCACCTGTAAAACAAGAATCAAAGCCCTCTCCCCACCTTGCCCCTGGCCCAGGCTTGAGGAAGCCATGTATGGGGGTATGGATGAAGTTCAGACACCACCTAGCTGGTGCGGGTGGTGCCAGAGCCCCCATGGACCTCCCAGCTTCTGATGGGGCGGGCGCCAAGCCTAACCATGCCCCAGCCCTGAGGGGTTATCTCTGAGCTGAAAGAAAGCCAGACCAGAGCTACCGCGCAGGAACTGAGAGCTAAGTTACCAGTCAGATGGGGAACTGAGAGAACTCCCGGAGGAGGGGACAGCAGAAGCAAAGGCTCTGAGGTGAGACCAACTTTGTAGAACTGCCGTGAGAGGAGCGAGGCCAGACTGCGCTGGCCTGGAGGGCTTAGGGATGGGGAGGGTGGGGGTGTAGGGTCTTTACTGAGGGTCCTGGGCACTGGGGCAGGGTTTGGAGCTAGAGAGGCAGGTGATCACTCTCTGTTTGAAACCTGCTCCCTGTGAGTACAAGTTAACATCCTGAGCCTCTATACCTGTAGCCCTGAATGGAATAATTCAGCGAATGGAGAGGGGATGGTAGGAGCCAGGTTTCTCCCTATTGGAGTGGGAGGTTATAGACAGGCAAAGTAGAAGGTGAGGAGGATCAGTTTAGTAAATGTAAAGGCATCTGTATGAATTCACGTTTAATTCCTATAGATACAGTTATGTATGGGAATATATATAGATCTGGGTATATACACAAGTTAATATACACACATATATGTCCTTGCTCTGTCCACTGAGAGGGCCTAGAAAGAACTACACTCCAGTAGTGATGAGCACACTTACTGTCCAAATGGTTTTCTAAAAGTACTCTCCAACGAAGGCACCAGGGCTGCTCCTTAGAGAAAGGCTGATTCTAGGACTAGGGCAGGAAATGTATCAGATGAGCTTGAAGCTTGTCGTAGTGACAAAGAAAGGGAAGTGTTAAAAGAGAAAAAAAGACAAAGACAAAAGGACAAAAAATGCAAAAGATGGGGGCATGTCAAAGCAACATGAGAGCCAATTGAATGAGCTTCCAGTGGCCAAGGCTGGAACAACTTGAACAAGATAATCAATAAAGTAGTATTGGATTATAACCCAAAGTATAGAATAAGTATCCATGATTCCATACCAATATGGGAGAAGAAACTTATTTCCCATCAGAGGAATTCCAAGTAATTTTTTGCCCTCGAGGTAGGAGAGAGTGATTCCTTATCCCTTGGATGTGGGCTGTAAATAGTCACTTCCTTCCCAAGGATAGAGCTTGGAAAGGAGGCAGAGACTAACCTGATAATGGAAACCCCTGCCAGACACTAGCTTAGCCAGGCAATCTCAACGTCACTGAAATTTCATGCTGAAGGCGTGCGCCCCGGACACACTGTGATGGGAGGAGGTTTCACCTCTGTGATCTTCTAACCCATCACCCCAGTCAAACCCAGAGAAAAACATCAGGCAAATTTCAATTGTGGCAATCATATAACAGTATATAAACATATCTAATCAACATGTACTACACAGGAAATTCACACAATATTATATGTCAAACACAGTTAAATTTAAAAAAATTTAATCCCCATTGAGGGGCATCCTACAAAATAACTAACCAGTTCTCAAAACTGTCAAGGTCATTAATATCAAAAAAGTCTAAGAAACTGCTTAATTCAGAAAAGCCTAAGAAATATGATGTCTTGATTTCCCCAGAAGGAGTCCTGGGACAGAAAAAGAACATTAGGGAAAACTGAGGAAATCTGAATAATGTATGCATTTTCGTTAATAACAACATCTCAGTGTTGGTTCACTAACTGTGACAAATGTACCATATTATGTCAGGTGTTAATAACAGGAGAAATTGGGTGTGGGATATGCAGGAACTCTCTGTAATATCTTCATAGTAATTCTGTAAATTGAAAACTGCTCTACAATTTAAAATGTATTTTTAAAAACCTCTATAGGGTTTCTCCGGTGGTCCAGTGGTTAAGAATCCGCCTTGCAATGCAGGGGACACAGGTTCAATCCCTGGTCTGGGAAGAGCCTACATGCCGCATGGCAACTAGACCTGTGTGCTGCAACGACTGAGGCTACACGCTGCAACCACTGAAGCCTGTGCTCCAGAACAAGAGAAGCCACCGCAATGAGAAGCCCACATGCCATCGCTAGAGAGTAATCCCTGCTCGCTGCAACTAGAGAAAGGCTTTGTACAGCAACAAAGACCCAGAGCAGCCAAAAACAACTAAATAAGTAAATCTTTGCTGGGGGGGAGCCCTATAGTTGCCATGCGGAACAGGGATTGTCAGGAGGAAGGGGGAAAGGCAAGAAGAGGCACACGTACCAATAGGGAGCCGAGGCAGCATCCAGGCTGCACCCTGGGCCCAGGCCACTGCAGGGTACAGGAAATGAGCTAACTGTGACCAGTGTGGATGATGAACGGAAGAGAAGGCTCTCAGAGACTCCCAGGCCTCTGGCCAGGTTCCTGGGCGGCCCTTCTAAGTTCGGGAGGCTGGTGGAAGAGCAGGTCTGGAGGCAAGCAGATCAGCCAGGAACAGAGATTTGAATGGAGGACCCAAGGCCGCTGTATGAATCTCATTTTAAGAGCACTCACTTGAGGGCGACCGGAGCCTCTCAGGTTTATGACATGACAACATTCTGAAGGATGGCTCTCCCCTACCCCTGTGACCAGATCCTGAGGGTGCCTGCATCAGGCTGTAGATTCGCTGCGTAGCCTGCAGGAGCCTTCTCTGAGCCTCAGTTTTCCCATCTGTAAAATGAGGATCTATATGTGCCGCTCACAGGCTTGTAGGAGGAATCAGAAGAGTCCTTCTCAGTGCTTGTCACACATTTGGAGACTCTTCCCACAGAGTCTCAGGTGGAAGGAACCGGATCTATCGCTTTAAATTATGCAAATGAATGCGGGTAGTGGGGCGGGGAGATTAAAAAAAGGAGCCGCTCCCCCAGACTATCAGCACGCAGGGCTGGTGGAACTGGCCGCCTAAATGGCCCAATGGCTGGCCGCGCGCACTCGCAGCCCGCCCCTGCCTCCCAGGCCGCCGCGGAGGTGGGGACTCTCTCGGCCACGCCCCGGAGGCGGGGCCATCCGGCGGCAGCGCCGCAGCCGCGGAGGGAGGGGCGGGGCGGGCTCGGGTATCAGCTACCGAGCCGCAGGTGGCGGCGGGCGCGGGGCTCGGCCCGAGCTCGGGAGGTGAGTGCTGTTCCCTGAAACACCCCGAACCCCCCTGGCCCCCGCAGCACCCCGTGCGCACCGCGCCTGGCAGCCCGGCGGCTCCAGGGTCAAAGGCGCGGCGGGATGTGAGGGACGGAGAACAGAGGGTGGGGGGCTGCGCGGTGGGTACCCGGTCCTTCCTCCACCTCCCGCGTGATAACCGGGGATCCGCGGAGGGAGATAGAGACCCCTCCTAAATCCTCCATCTCCTGGCCTAGAACTGGAGCGTGCAGCGGGGCTGCTATGAATCGAGACCCCTCCCCAAAATCCCTTTATTCTAAGCCTGGATCTGGGTCTAGGTTCCAGAGCTGCAAAGATGAGCTTGCCGCTCTCCCTCGAGCCTGGGACTCAAGACAGATGAAATGGAGACCACCCCCAATTTCCCTCTTCCCAGCTCTGGCCTGTAGATCGCCCCACCCACCCCCACCCCCGGCCCCGAGACCAACATGAGGAACCCCTTCCTCTGTGAACCCCTATCTAGGCCTGGCTAAGGAGCTGGGGGTCCCCTGGTCCCTCCTCTAGAGTGTCTTTTTCTAGCTCCCTACCACAAGGATGGGGTAATGGAGGGACATTTCACTGGCATCCTCTGCAGGGACCCCAAGGTTGGAATTCTGGGGAGGGTCAGATAGAGTCCCTTGCCTGGCAGGGCCAGGCCGGGCCAGGCTTGGAAAGACCTGGAGCGTGGACTCAGTGGTGGTCCCTACTTCAGTGGGAGATGGGCAGTGAGCATCTGTTCCCAGGGATTAAAATAAATCGAGGTAAATTAGGATCTTGCTGGAGGCTGACTGAAAGTGGGGTGCGGAGGAGGGTTGGGGGGTGGGCGGCCCCTCCATCTGCTTCAGATCCCAGAATTCGCCTGCCTCATCCGCAGTAGGTACCAGGAGGTAGCTTCGGATGGACCTGCCTCACTGGTGACCTTGGACAGATGACAGACCTCCCTGAGCCTTTATTATTATTATTTTTTTATTTGAAAGTGGGATTGAGGCTTCAAAGCTTGTACTCTACTGATTCTGAAATCCACCCACTCCATCTTTTGCTAAATTGTGACTCCACCCTTTTGTTAAAGACGATGGTCGCAGGAGAGAGAGAGACAGGTTTGGAGATCCCTCCATATGCCTTGCTGGGCTCAGAGCCTCGGTTTACTGCACTGAAAAGTGGGCTGATGGTCACACTCTGGCATTGCCAGAGGAGTTGCTTTGCCAGACAATAAAACGTATTACCAAGCTGCTATCTTCAGAACAGGGGCTCCTCCACCCTTGTCACGCTGGCGGGACTGCCCAGGGCATATCCTGACCCACATACCTTCACCCACGCCAGGGGCAAGCCAGTACCTAGATAGGATCCTGGGCAGGACGAGGTGGGAGGTGCTGGGCTAGTCTATCCCCTGTCCCTTGGGGCTCTGTCCCTGTGGTGGGGGTGGAAGTCCAGAGTCCCCAGGTTCAAATCCAGCTTTCCTGTGAGTGGTTTTGCCCTTTGCACCTTGGTGTGTTCTTCTATGAAATGGGCTGAATTCCCCTTGGAAGATCAGAGCAGACTGGCAGAACGGGAGCGCTGTAAATGCAGACATTGTAATACTATAGTCATTATCATACAGTATTATAATCATTACCATATTGTAATTATAATACTAATTGCAATATTAGTGAGCATAAACAGGGTCAACAGCTGATTCAGGTCAGGGCAGGATAGGAAAGGAGGAAATCTGCAAGGGTATTGCCTGCTGTGTCTCCAGAGCTCAGTAGTCAGTTGGTGCTCAATAGGTGTTGGCTAAGGAAAGTGACGGAGAGGGAGGAGACAGCAGGGAAGATTGAAAAATTCCTGAGCAGAAGCTCAGAGGCTGTTCATCACCCAGTTACTGTATGACATGGGGCCACTGCCTCAGTTGCCTCACTGGGGGTGATGGCTGAGTCGAGACCCCGCCTCCAGGTGCCACTGTGAGAATCAAGCCAGACTGTGTAAATGGGCACAACCCTGGTGGCCAGCCCTAGAGGGGAGCAAGTGCATGACAGAGCTGGTCCTTGAAGCAGCATAGCCAAGAGGCCAGTCACAGGAAAAGAAGAGAAAGACCCCAAACTGGCCCTACTGTGAGCAAACTGGAGTCCGAGGGAGAGCAAAATGATAGATCCTGTTTTGCAGAAGGGCCTAGAGGCCCAGAGAGGTCAGGGGCAGCCCAAGGCCACCTACTGAGAGGTCAGGAGTTCCAGACAACCCGTCAGGAACAGGAGCCCTGCCTTCTTTGCTGACTTGGTTCCTGTCTTGTTTTATCTGCTCCCGGACCTGCTCAAATGCTGAACTGGCGAGAAACCCCAGGGTTTTGGGAATTGATGCTGGGGAGGCTGGATCTCCAGGCAGTGCCCGGAGCTTGTGTCAGCCATCTCTGGGAAGGACTCTGTTCCCCACTTCCAGCAGCCAGAGGATGGGGGCATCCGGGTCAGCTGACAGCCTGCTTTGTGACCTTGGGCAAGGACCTGTCCATCTCTGGGCTTTGCCCTGGCACTGAGGAGGCTGGGAGACCTGGGTTCACACAGGGCTGACTTCTCCATCAGACACGGTGACCACCCTGTCTCAGGCACAACCGTGGAGTCCATAAAGGTGTTTTTAACTTCTTTTAAAATCAGAAGGGAAAGAAAACCCAGGCTTTGGGGTCAAAGAAAACATTTAATATATGGTATTGGAGGCAGACGCTTTAACCTCTGAGCCACCAGCCTCCCATTAATATATTCGTCTCTATGTCAAATGTAGTTGTAAAAATAGTTTAGACTCTTTTTTTAGTGGAGGAAGGGACTCTGAAAGCAAAAGTGCCTCAGGCCCGTGGAAGGCCTCATCCCGCCCTGGGTTTGAGTCTTGGTGCTCCCATTCACAGGCTGTGCAACCTTGGGCACGTGGACTCCCCTCTCTGAGTCTTGGCCCACCTGAGAATGGTGAGATGTGGAATGTTTAGTCTATGTGGTTGGTGCTCAAATTTGTGGGTACTATTTGACAATTGTTATCAAGATTGTATTTGCGCACTAATAATAGCCCCAAGGTGGGGGCCTCAGCTTTCCCAGCCAGCACCTGCGCAGTTCTAGGGAGGTCCCAGGGGTGCTGGTCTGGCGGGGGAGGTGAGCTGGCGGTTGGGCCATGGGCGGGGCTGGGTGAGCTTCCTGTGCCCCAGGCACAGGGGCCTCAGCTAACGGAAGCGGCAGGGGCCACGTGGTTATCTCCTGGTACCCGCCCTGTCTCAGGGGCTCTGTTCCCACTCGCTGTCCGGTGAGTTTGAGCCCAGGCCAGGAGGCCCCCACTGCTCCTCCTTTCCCCTCTCAGGGACAGAAGGGAGACACCCCCCCCACCTGGCCCGGGTTTCGAGAGAAACAGTAGGTGTCACTTCCTGGGCCTGCGCAGGGTCACCCTTTGCTCTGCCACTGTGCTCCCCGACTTTACAACCCTGAGCGGCAGGATGGATGGCAGGGCGGTCGCGGAAATATGGCGAACCAGAGCCCCATCTGGTAGTTTCAAACAGGGGTTCTTCGGCAGACAGGTCAGGGACAAAACCATAGTGACCTGGGGACAGTCAGTGACCTCTCTGTGTTCAGTTTCCTCATCTGTAAAGCTGATATTGAGCCCCACGTTGTGCTTGTGAAGGTTGAATGAGTGTGTGGTGCCTGAAAGGAGCTGGACACAGTGTCGCACTCACACTGGTGCTCAGTGTATGTCTAACGGGGAGGGGCAATCCAATGGGAGCTGTAAAAACAGTAGCAAAGATTCTTGGTTTCGGGGGAACGTAGGCCCTCTGGCTCCTAGGATCTTCTAGGCCTGTACTCTCTAGCAGAACTTCATCTGTGCTTTCTGGTACAGTGGCCACCAGCCTTGTGTGGCTACTGAGCCCTGGAAACAAGGCTGGCACAACTGAGGAAGTAGGAGGTTAATTTTATTTAGTTTAAAATTAAGTTGCCACATGGGGGCTAGTGGTTCCCATGATCAGTTAGCATAGCTCCAAGGGATTTGAAGATGCTCAGGGTCTAGGTCATGGCCAAAATCTAAGAAATGAGATGGGAATTTAGGGCTTTTCCCTCTTGGGATGTCAGCTTTGTATGTCCCCAGTTAGACTAGGTTTCTTCATGGGCTACACTGGGGGCTGGAGTTTCTCAGGGGTCCCAGCACCACCCAACACAGGGTGGTGGTTGGGAATATTTGTTGAATAAAATAATTGTTTGCTTGGTGAACTCCTATTCATGCTTTAAAATCCCAACTCCCATGCCCTCTCCTTTAGTTCAAGTCCCCCAGCCGAATCATCTCATGGACCCTGGTATTGTCCTGGCCAGGTAGGCACATGGTGGGTGCTAGGTGACTTATAGAAGTCATATAACTGGAGGCTAGCTGATAAAGGGTCAAATTAAACTCAAGATTAGAAAACTGTGGCTCAGAGAGGGGCAGCCTTGCCCAAGGTCCTTGCTCAGTCCTTTCTAGTGAGGCCCAGGTAACTTTCCCATCCCTGCAGTTACCAGCCCCATCTCTGATGCTACTGTGCCTCTTGGGCTCCCAGCTGCTGCTGAACTGCCCTCGGGGTCATGAATTATGGATGAGGCTTGTGGGCTCTAGTGACAAGCCCAACCTTGACAACATGCCAAGGACACCAAGTGTCCCTCCCTCGCCTGGGAGGCCTGGGGTCCTCCAGTAAGATCCCTTCTAGGCATTTCCTCGTGTTTTGCAGATGGGGAAACTGAGGCACGGAGCTGGACAGTGACTCAGATACCTACCAGGTGAACACACGGGCTTCCAGGGGGCAGGGGCAGGACTCATGGACACACCAGTGTCAGCTGAGTCACCGTGGCAAGGGTTGGACTTTCCATCCCAGGAATGTGCATGGCATGGGGACTGTTGTAAAGGGATTCAGGAGACCCTAAGGGAACCTTAGGGCCACTTGAAGGACCCCAACTCCCATGTGGCCAATCACAGTCCCAGTATCCACCTCTTACCAGACCCTCTTCCGACAGGAGCTGCCCGGTGCAGAGCCGAGTGCTCACGGGACTCAGCTGACCCAAGCGCAAATCCACTGTCATTTCCTGGCTTTGTTACCTTGGCAAGTAGCTTGAGGGGACTCAGTTTTTCTGTCTCTGAAATGGCCCAGAGCTTTTCTACCCATCCCCCACCCTGAACTCCTCTTCATGCTTAAAAACCCCACCCCCATGCCCCTTCCTCTAGTCTAGGCTCCCCCAGCCCCTATCCCTTCATTTAGTTTAGCTCTGACCCCACAGGGCTGGGGGTATCTGTATCCAACTCTGTCCCCCTAGGCTGGGAGCTACTTGGGGACCATGCCCAAAGCTGAATCACTCCAGGGACCCTGGCATACTCCCAACTTTGGGGCTTTTGGTTCCTCCTCCATCCTCTTTCTCCTTCCTCCACAAGGAGAGAAGTTGGAATTTCCCCTCCTTAGGCCTGAGCTGGCTGTGACTGCAACTCAAATTTGCCTCTCTCTTTGTATAGGCACAAGATAGGAACCTTCAGGGCTCTCCACAGAGGCCATCAAAATGTCATATTTTGGGGAGTATTTTTGGGTAAGTAAGATTCACTCTTATTTTGGTGGGGTGTCCTGGAAGGGCTGCGGGGGCTTTTATGGAGATGGAGAAACCTGGTGGCTTGTGGGCAGAGTTTTGGGCAGACAGAGGGTTTGCAGGGGTTAGAAGTTAAAAGTGGGAAGAGTCAGGCTGGCTTTGAATCTATAGCCCCAGATGTCATAGGCCTTGTGGTCTTGGGCATGTCACAGCTTGAACAGGATGACTGAGGCCCAGAGTAGGAATCTCTGACCTGAAGTTGCCCAGCGAGAAAGTAGAGTCAGGTCTCAAACCCAGGGCCCGACCGAGCTTCCAGGATCATTCCAGCCGGGAATTTCCACATCTTCCCCATGCTGGAGAGTTGGGGGGTTTTCTTGACTTGACCCCTAGGGACCGGCTCACCTGTCTGCTCTCCAGACTGGGGACCAAATAGTATGACCCAAGGAGCCAAGTGAGACAGATTTTTTTTTTTACTTGTTCACTCTCTTCCTCTCTCTCTGTCACCACTACCACCCACCCAGCCCACTCTAGGAGATGTTGGAGCCCCCAGGAGACTGCCTCCCAACCCTGACCCTGAGGAACCCCAAATCTGGGGGACACAGAGCTAGTAAGACACCTCTAGTCCTACTGAGTCAGGACTGAGCCCAACCTTGTGTGTGCGAGAGAAGGAGCAGGATGCAGAGCTGTGTTTGCCATGGGCTTTGAAGGCTGATTTTCCAGGATGCCAGAAAGGCATTCTGGGCAGGGGGAGCCACCTGGGCAAAAATAAAGAGGCGTGACACGGGGTGGCCAGTGGAGGGCACAAGGACTCCTCTTGCAGAGCCAGGCTAATGGGGAGACACAGAGGACATGTGAACAGGAGAATAGGGTAGGACGCAGGGCAGAAAGCCCCTTCCTTGGTTGCAGGCCCAGAGCTTGCAGAGAGGAAGCCCGTTGCTAGGCAACTAGTTGCCCCTGGCAACAGGCCTTTCTCCCTCCCCAGCTGGGGCTCCTCTTACTAGCATTTGCTTTCTTAAAGAGGCAGCACCCCCTTGCCACCTGCGGGTGGTGGGTAGGGGGGTGGGAGGGCTGGGGGGAGGGCTGGACTTCCACCTTCTTTCCAAGGGTCACAATCCCTGGATTTGCCTCTGAATGGCTGTGTGACCTCACCCAAGGGCTGCCCCTCTCTGAGACCCCGGTGGCACTTTGTGTAAGGGGGTTTGACCTTTTGAGGATCAGTTGTTGCCCACATTTTGCAGTCCTGACGGGGGCACCTACATGTATTTTAAATTCTTTTTAATTGTGTGAGGCAGGCAAGTTCACTGCAGAAAATTCAGACTAGCAAAGAGAAAATAGTAGCTACCCCCAACCCCTCCCTCCAAAGATAGCCTGGTACAGAGTGGATGAGAGCTTTGAGTTTGAGATTTGAATTGGGCTCTTCTGGGAGCGCTTGGGCAAGTGACTTTGCATCTTGAAGACTCAGTTTCTCCATCTGGGAAAGGAGAATGAAGCTCCTACTTCCCCAGGGCTCAGGGAGCACCCCAGAATGTCTGTTTCTCTTTTATTTGTTTATTTATTTATCTATTTATTGGCTGTGTCTGATCTTAGTTGCAGCATGTGGGATCTTTGATTGTGGTGCACGGACTGTCTAGTTGTGGGCTCAGTAATTGCAGTGCACAGGCTCCAGGGCATGCAGGCTTTAGTAGTGGCGGCAGGCAGGCTTAGTTGCTCAGGGGCATGCGGGATCTTAGTTCCCTGCCCAGGAATCGAACCTGTGTCCCCTGCATTGCAAGGCAGATTCTTAACCACTGTGAGGGAAGTCCCCTGTCTATTTCTTTTAATTAATGTTTCTTTTAATCTATTATTAGTATTGCTGGCTCTTTGCTGGATGATGCTGGGGCCCTGACTGATCTGATCAGATCAGATCAGTCGCTTAGTCGTGTCCGAATCTTTGCAACCCCATGAATTGCAGCACACCGGGCCTCCCTGTCCATCACCAACTCCCGGAGTTCACTCAGACTTATGTCCATCGAGTCAGTGATGCCATCCAGCCATCTCATCCTCTGTCGTCCCCTTCTCCTCTTGCCCCCAATCCCTCCCAGCATCAGAGTCTTTTCCAATGAGTCAACTCTTCGCATGAGGTGGCCAAAGTACGGGAGTTTCAGCTTTAGCATCATTCTTTCCAAAGAAATCCCAGGGCTGATCTCCTTCAGAATGGACTGGCTGGATCTCCTTGCAGTCCAAGGGACTCTCAAGAGTCTTCTCCAACACCACAGTTCAAAAGCATCAATTCTTCAGCACTCAGCTTTCTTCAGAGTCCAACTCTCACATCCATACATAACCACAGGAAAAACCATAGCCTTGACTAGACGAACCTTTGTTGGCAAAGTGATGTCTCTGCTTTTGAATATGCTATCTAGGTTGGTCATAACTTTCCTTCCAAGGAGTAAGTGTCTTTTAATTTCATGGCTGCAGTCACCATCTGCAGTGATTTTGGAGCCCAAAAAAATAAAGTCTGACACTGTTTCCACTGTTTCTCCATTTCCCATGAAGTGATGGGACCGGATGCCATGATATTTGTTTTCTGAATGTTGAGCTTTAAGCCAACTTTTTCACTCTCCACTTTCACTTTCATCAAGAGGCTTTTGAGTTCCTCTTCACTTTCTGCCATAAGGGTGGTGTCATCTGCGTATCTGAGGTTATTGAGATTTCTCTGGGCAATCTTGATTCCAGCTTGTGTTTCTTTCAGCCCAGCGTTTCTCATGATGTACTCTGCATATAAGTTAAATAAGCAGGGTGACAATATACAGCCTTGACGTACTCCTTTTCCTATTTGGAACCAGTCTGTGGTTCCATGTCCAGTTCTAACTGTTTCTTCCTGACCTGCATACAAATTTCTCAAGAGGCAGATCAGGTGGTCTGGTATTCCCATCTCTTTCAGAATTTTCCACAGTTTATTGTGATCCACAGAGTCAAAGGCTTTGGCATAGTCAATAAAGCAGAAATAGATGTTTTTCTGGAACTCTCTTGCTTTTTCCATGATCCAGCGGATGTTGGCAATTTGATCTCTGGTTCCTCTGCCTTTTCTAAAACCAGCTTGAACATCAGGAAGTTCACGGTTCACATATTGCTGAAGCCTGGCTTGGAGAATTTTGAGCATGACTTTACTAGCGTGTGCGATGAGTGCAACTGCGCGGTCATTTGAGCATTCTTTGGCATTGCCTTTCTTTGGGATTGGAATAAAAACTGATCTGAAGGAGGCTCCATTTGGGAGAGATCAAGCCAGACAAGGATGCCCCAGTCTTGTTGGGCCAAGGCAGGGCTGGAGGCATGGAGGGCACTCGGGGGAAGTATGAGCAAGAGAAGGACATGATCAAGCTGTATTAGAAAGATCTCTTGGGTGTTCTTGGTGGCTCAGTGGTAAAGAATCCGCCCACCAATACAGGAGACAGAGGTTCGATCCCTGATCCAGGAAAAGCCCACATACTGCAGAGCAACTAAGCCCGTGCGCCACAACTATTGAGCCTGCGCTCCAGAGCCGGGGAGCCGCAACTGTTGAGACCATATGCTGCAACAACCGGAGCGCTCGCGCCCTAAAGCCCGTTCTTCCCGACAAGAGAAGCCACTGCAATGAGAAGCCTACGGACTGCAACTAGAGAAGAGCTTGCACACCAACAACGATGCAGCACAGCCAAAAACAAATAAGTTTAAAAGAGAGAGAAACATCTCTCTGGGCCTGGCTTGAGAGCAAGACTGGTGTCCAGAGGTTCTGATAGGAGACATAGGCTCAAGACAGCCCCTCCCAGGACCCTCGGCTGCCAGCCCAGCCCGAGGGGGTCAGACACTGCTGGGCGTTTGCCAGGTCTGGGAAGCAGGCCAGCAGTTGGCTCTGAGTCAGCTCCAGATGCCGGCCTGGGCAGCAGTGCCTGGTGCAGCCTCACCCCAGGATCCCCTGGGTGGGGTGGGCAGGGGGCTGCTGGGGTTGTTTGCTGAGGCCTCCCCACTGTGCTTCCCAGGTGGCGCTAGTGGTGAAGTACCTGCCTGCCGATGCAGGAGGCGCAAGAGATGTGGGTTCGATCCCTGGGTCGGGAAGATCCCCTGGAGGAGGGCATGGCAGCCCACTCCAGTATGCTTGCCTGGAGAATCCCATGGTGAGAGGAGCCTGGTGGACTACAGTCCATGGGGCTGCAAAGAGTGGGGCATGATAGTGACTAACCTAGTGACTTATTCAGCAAGGAGGGCTGCCTTTGGGACTTTAGAGGACCATGATGTAGATCATCCCATATCAGAGGTAGATGACGCCCTGCCCCCATCTTAATGAGGAGGCACTATAGGCTCGATGAGAGACATGACTGGTCTGGATCACACAGTGTAGCCCTAGCCCCCGCTCAAACTATGGTGAGCCCAGAACTGGGAGAAAAGGGGTTCTGTGCAAGGCATCAGCAGACACCAGGGTAGAGGCTCTGTCCCCACCAGCACCAGGCAACAGCAAAATAGCTTGTCCTTCTATTCAACCAACTCAAATGCCCTTTCTGCGCCCCGCCCTGCACTGCACATTGCTGGGTCCTGAGAGAGTATCAGACCCACATCTTGCTTTGTGGGGTCCTCAGAGAAGTTTCATGTTGAAGAGAACAGAAAATAAGGCTACAGTGACTTAAGCGACAGGGGTTGTATTAATTCATAAAACTGAAGAGTTGTGCAGTAGTGTGGCTTTCAGGGTTGGTTTGATCCAGCACTTCTCTACTCAAGATGCTTTTTTTTTTTTTAAAGACTTCACAACCAAGACCTTTGTTGCAACACACAGGCTCCAGAGTGCCTGGGCTCTGTAGCTGTGGCACATGGGCTTCGTTTCGCCACGACATGTGGGATCTTAGGTCCCTGACCAGGGATTGAACCCACATCCGTTGCATTGGAAGGTGGATTCTTAACCATTGGACCCCCAGGAAAGTCCCTCAACAGGCTTTTTATTCAGACCTTCAAGTTCAGCATCTTTCCAAAATTCGTGGTTTCCATGATCTCCTGTGACCACATAATCTCTCACTTATGGAAAGATACAGAGAAAAAACAGAGGGGAAGAGACCAAAGAGAAAGGAGCAAACAGAGGTAGAGAGATATGTACACACTCGCACAGAAAGACAGAAAGATAGTGAGAGAGGAAGATAAGAGTGAATGAGACTGCCTCTCTCTCAACTATGGCACAAGAATCCCAGGGTCTTTTCTAATTAGACCAAATTAAGGTCCATAAGCCAATCCTTAGGACCAGGGGAAATGCAACAGGTGATTGGCTCAGGCCAGAACCAATGCCTATGGCCAAGAGGATGGACTTCTGCCCGTTAGCTCTTCAGCCCAGGCCCCTGTTGCTAGGCATCCTTGATGTCCTCTCCATCCCCTTTCTCAATCTCCATCCTCACCCCCTGCAGGGAGAGAAGAACCATGGCTTTGAGGTCCTGTACCACACCGTGAAGCAGGGGCCCATCTCCACCAAGGAGCTGGCAGACTTCATCCGGGAGAGGTGAGGTTCCCCAAGCCCCATCCATCCCCACGGCCAAGACCTGAAGTCCACACTGCCACGCCCATCTTGCACTTCCACCCAGGCTCTGCCCCCTTTTTCCCTTGCCCATCCCACCCTGACAGGGCACCACATTCTGCCAGAAAGGGTCTTGATCCCTGGGGTCTCCAGGAACCAAATGAGCTTGAAGACCCTCCTGACCGACAGTTCTCAACACTGTCAGCCCTATGCCCCATTTTAAGCAATAATCACCAGACTTCTAAGGCCTCCTCTTGTAGAGATGATAATATGACCTACTTACAAGGAGAAATTTGAAAACTCAATCTCGGGCCCTGGGTACAATAAAAGAAAATACATGTATGATGAAATAATCTACATTTCAGCTTGTAAATGCTCTGACGTCCCTGAAAACACAATAAACTCAAATTGCAAGGCAACCTCTGCTCCCTAGCCACTCAGCAGCTGAATGCCCATTAAATCCGGGCAGAGAGTCCAAAGGATTATTAACCAGGTTTTTCCTCTCTGAGGCTGTCACACAAGAACTGTCACAGCCGTGCTCCGTTTCATGAGGCTTCAGACCCTGGATCCATCCACGACTGCCTGTGGTACCCCATGGGTGCCTCTTTCAAAAGATACCCCAGTGGGTAACTAGTTTAAACTGGGCACATGGCTACCCCACACAGAACTGAAATTCTATTAGGATGAAAATGTGAGTGGATATTAGGTAAGCATTTAGCAGTGTCTGTCTAGAGGGAATAAAGAAATCTGAGTTTATCTTCTGCAATTAAATGAGACAAAGCACATGAAACATTGATACTAAGCTCGAAATTTTGTTTACTTGCTCTTGCTGCTGCTGCTACTACTACTCTGTTAGTAAAATTTTATGTAAGGATGAAAACCTCTCCCGTGAATTTCCCAAGCATCTTCCCCTGCCAGGGGGCTGTATCATTCTCCTGGAGGCCTCTGCTCAGATGTTTGAGATGGGGAAACTGAGGCCCAGGGGTATGGGGCCTGTCCCAAGGTGCCCAGGACCTTCCCCATCCTTTCCCTGTCCTCCTACCCAGGGCCACCATCGAGGAGACCTACTCGAAGGCGATGGCAAAACTTTCCAAGCTGGCCAGCAACGGGACCCCCATGGGGTGAGTGGGCTGTGGGTGAGGCAGGAGTCGCCAAGGGTGTGGGTGAGGCTGCCCTTGGCTGTACATCTCCTCACACTTGTGATATGTGGGGCATGGAGTCATCCCTGTGCTTATGGGCTAATTGGACAGAGGAATATGAATGTATATATAGGTGGCTCAGTGGTAAAGAGGCTTCCCAGGTAGCACTGGTGGTAAAGAATCTGCCTGCAATGCAGGAAACTTGAGTTCAGTCCCTGGGTTGGGAAGATTCCCTGAAGAAGGAAATGGCAACCCATTCCAGTATTCTTGCCTGGGAAATCCCATGGACAGAGGAGCCTGACGGGCTATAATTCATTCATTCATTCAGTGGCTATTTACTGAGCCCATACTGTGTGCCAGACATTGTTCGAGGCACAAGGGGGCCCAGGGGCAATCAAAACAGATCAAGCCTCCAGCCACCGTCATGCCCTGTTCATCGGGTGTGCGTCTGGGATATGTGACAGATGTTAACCAAACACGAGCAGAGTCCTTTCCCAGAGAGAACAGTACTAGGAAGAGAATGAAATAGGAGCATTAGAAGGTGGGCACTGTATCTGGAGCTGAGATCTCAGTAATGAGAAAGGATCAGGCCTGGGGGTGTCCGAGGGACAGAGACCCAGGGAGGTGGCTCAGCCAGTGCAAAGGCCCTGAGGCAGCAGCGCACTTGTGCATTTCGAGGAAGAGCAAGGAGGCAGGCGTGGCTGCAGGGCCTGGGCACAGTGGAGATGAGGTGGGGGAGAAAGAGAGGGGAAGGGGAGTATCAGGCTGGGCCTGGAGTCCAGACAGAGGACGGCAGGCGTCAGCCTACGTTTAAACTCCTGCTCTGATGTTCATTTGCTGAGGGGCCTTGGGTGAGGGACAGGGCCTCCCATGCCTCAGTTTCCCTGTCGCCCACCTTCTGTGACTGCAGTGGGGATTAAATAAGTTCATATGTGTTCATGTTTAGCAGGGCCCAGAACACATGAGGTGTCTGAGCCAAAGCCGGCCATGCTGGGTGAGGGGTCCCTTGCCGAGGGGTTGGGGTTGGGCCTGCTGGGCCCTGGGTGTGACCCCCACCTCTCTGTTTCCAGGACCTTTGCCCCGCTCTGGGAGGTCTTCCGAGTCTCCTCAGACAAGCTGGCGCTCTGCCACCTGGAGCTGACGCGGAAGCTTCAGGATCTCATCAAGGATGTGCTCCGCCACGGGGAGGAACAGCTCAAGGCGCACAAGAAGGTCTGTGCCATGGGTGCCGCCGGGCCGGTGGGTGGGGAACAGCTGTGGCTGCTAGGATCCCAGGACTTCTGGGGCCTTGGAACCCCAGCTCCTGGTGTGTGCCCCTGAGGGCTCTGTTAATTCCACGACATCAAACTCAGAATCTCACAGACCTGAGCATTGTTGAATTTCAGACTCTCAAAATTCTAAGAGCAGGGGGTCTGCAAACTACAGCCAGCGGGCGATGGCTAGACCACCACCTCGAGCTATGAGTAGTTTTTCTACTTTTAAGGGATTGGGGGAAAAAAATTAAAAAAAGGATATTTTATGGTGTGTGACTATTACAGGACATTTAGTTTTTAATGCCAGTAAATAAAGTTGTGTTGGCCACAGCCATGCCCATTCACGTTCAGATCTTCTGTGGCTGGCTTGTGAACTGCAATGGCTGAGTTTAGTGTCAGATTTACCACCTGAGCCTTCACAGCAAAAGTCTGCCGACCCTTGATCTAGAGCGTTAGAAGCTACAGATCTTGTTATTTGACATTTCTAGACTCTTTTTTTGTAGCCTAAACTTTTATTTTTTAAATGAAGTTGTTTTAAATTTATTCTTAATTGGAGGGTAATTGCTTTGCAATGTCATGTTGGTTTCTCCCATACAATAACATGGGGCTTCCCAGGTGGCTCAGATGGTAAAAAATCTGCCTACAATGCAGGAGACCTGGGTTCGATCCCTGGGTCAGGAAGATCCCCTGGAGAAGAGAATGGCTACCCACTCCAATATTCTCGTCTGGAGAATTCCATGGACAGAGGACCCTAACTCCATGGGATCACAAAGAGTCAGACATAACTGAGTGACTAACACACATGTATTCCCTCCTTCTTGAACCTCCCTCCCATCCCAACCCATCCTGCCCCTCTATGTCGTCACAGAGTGCCAGGCTTCTAGACTCCTGACAAAACTAAAATCCTGGAAGACCCAGACCTTAGACTCTCAAGATTCCAAAATATTTGAAGCTTATAAATCTAGAGTCATAGAGGGTTTGCATTTACAGAGCCCTAGAATCTGCAGTTTTTAACCCCCATTAAGGAAGAGAGTTGTAGTACTTCATACACTTAAAAATGGTTAAGATGGCAAATTTTACGTTATGTGTATTTTACCACAACTTTCTTTAAAAAAATGAAAGAACAAGGAAGTTTTCTCTGGACTGATACAGAACAGTCTTGAGAATGAATTATTAAGTGGAAAAAGCAGTCAGTTAAACAGGATGGCCTGTCACCATTTGTCATAAAAAATGGGCATATTCACTGATCTTCATGCCCATTATTTCGGGAAATGTATCATGGTAATAATAGGAGGTTTGGGATTTCCTTGGTGGTCCAGTGGTTAAGACTCTGTGTTTCTAATGCAGGGGGTGTGGGTTTGATCCCTGGTCAGGGAACTAAGATCCCACATATCTGCCTTGCAGTGGGGCAAAAGAAAAATAAAAGACTTCATAGTAAAAAAAAAGGGGGGGAGAGGAGGTTTACCTGAGCTCACTCCTTAAAACTTTCTGATATGTGAATTATGGGAGAGGAGCTCACTCCTTAAAACTTTCTGAAATGTGAATTATGTGTAAATATTACCTATTTAAAGAGTTAAAATTTTTGAAATTCATAGAATTCTCAGAAAAAAAGTATTCTGTAGGACCTGGAACCCCACAAGTTTGGGAGGCTGGGAATTTCATGGTGTGCCAGGGTCTGCTCAGGTCCTGCACCCCAGCAGGGGCTTCAGGGGGTCCTCATGCTTTTCCCCACCCCCACAGTGCAAAGAGGAAGCAGTGGGCACCCTAGATGCCATACAGGTCCTCACAGGGGTCAGCCAGCTCCTGCCCAAGTCTCGTGAGAACTACCTGAACCGTTGCATGGACCAGGAGCGGCTGCGGAGGGAGAGCACCAGCCAGAAGGAGATGGACAAGGTGGGCGCACAGCTGCAGGTCCCCAGCCACCACTGGCCCACACAAACCCGAGGGATTTGCCGAGAGGTGGCGGGGCTGCCTGATGGGAGAGTGAAAACATAGCACAGAGCCATGGTCATTGAACCTGCATGAACCGCACCCTGGGCACCCTGGGCACCCCGGGAGTCCACGTGCTGGGGGATGGGGCCAGGGAAAGTGCCCCGAGTGTCCCTTTCCCAGCCCCGTCCCCTCCCTGTGCCCTCTAGGCAGAGACCAAGACCAGGAAGGCAGCAGAGAGCCTGCGGCGTTTGGTGGAGAAATACAACTCAGCCCGTTCTGACTTTGAGCAGAAAATGCTGGACTCAGCTCTGGTAAGAACCAGGCCTTGGAGACCTACACATTCCTGGGCCCAGGATGCTATGGGCCTCAGAAGTCCAGAACCTTCCAAACCCTCGACTCCCAGAAGCCTTAGAATCACAGGCTAAAACTGTAAAATTCTAGAGCCAGTTAGCTCTTGTTGTTGCTGTTATTATTATTTCAAAGACCAAATCAGTTCTGTGCCTTAATTTCACCATTTGTAAAATGGGGACAGTAATACTACCTGCCTCATAGACTTGGGAAGATTAAATGAGTCACCATATATGAAATTTTCAGACTAGTACCAGGTGCATAGAAACCACTCTAAGATGTATTATTATTATTATTATTGATGAGGTTTTTCAACAAGATGGGGCAGGATTTAGAAGCCAAGAGTCTCCTGACATGTTATGGTGACTGAAAAGCCTGGATTCCTGGTCTAGCCTCTGTCCGTCACCAGCTGTACACCCTTTGGCCAGGCACTGCACCTCTCTGGGTCTCTGTCTACTCAAAGGTTTAAAAAGCAGATTGGGAGCTCAGGATTAAGAATTAGATTTTTTTTTTTCCTTCTGATTTTGCAGTGATAGAAAGTTGCAAGCAATAGAAATCTTCATTCAAACTGACAAGGAGACTTACAGGCTCAGGGAACTGAAAAGTTCAGGGTGGGGCAGAGCTTCAGGCATGGCTGGATCCAGGTGCCCAAATGGTGTTGGCAGGAAGTTGTGCCTCTTTGCTTCTCAAATCTGTTTTTCTCCCTGAGGGCTTCATTCCCAGGTAAACATATCCTCCTCAGTGTGTGTGTGTGTGTAGCAAAGTAGCCACCAGCAGCGGCCCCATTTATCTACCAATTCATCGACTCAGGATATGAAGGTGTTTTTTCTATGATTCCGGCAGAAGTGCCAGAGCTCTTACCCAAATCAATCACTGAGGCCAGGGGGTTGGAACATTCTGATTGGTCAGGTGGGGTCACTAGCCACACCTTCCCATTTTGCTCCTCCCCTCCTGCCTCAGCGCTTCCAAGCCATGGAAGAGACCCACCTGCGGCAAATGAAGGCACTGATGGGGTCCTACGCCCACTCAGTGGAGGACACCCATGTGCAGATTGGGCAGGTGAGCGGGGCATGAGGTTGGGGTGCTGGGCAAGAAGGCCCTGCCTGGTTACAGCCTCCGTCCTCCTGGCCCAGGTGCACGAGGAGTTTAAGCAGAACGTAGAAAACGTCAGCGTGGAGATGCTGCTGAGGAAGTTTGCAGAGAGCAAAGGCACAGGCCAGGAGAAGCCTGGTGAGTCGGGGCGTCTATAGGAGTTGGGCTGTGGAGCCACGGCTATGGGGAAGGAATGGGATTCCAGAGCCTAGAGGATGAACCTCCCTGAGCTTCATTTTCCTCACCAGAAAAATGGGGTTAAAAAAAAAAGGAAAAAATGGATGGACGGAACTTCCCTGGTGGTCAGAGGTTGACGTCTTCCGATGCAGGGGCTGCAGATTCAATTCCTGGTCGGGGAACTCCCACATGCCTTGCAGCCAAAAAACCAAAACATAAAACAGAAACAGTACTGTAACAAATTCAATAAAAGACTTTAAAAATAGTCCACATTTTAAAAAACAATCTTTTAAACAAATGGACTGAAGACAAATCTAACTCAGCAACCTACAGAGGGAGAGAACTTGATGCCTAAGCCAGAGAGGCCTTGAATGCCAGGGTCAGCCTTTCAGCTGTTTCCCTGAGGGGCCAAGGGAACCACTGAGGATTGTTGAGCAAAAGGCCCATTTGAAGATGTCCCAGGTACAGGGTCAAGGAAGAACTGAGAGCCCAAGTTGTAGGGTCACGTCTGGGTTTGTATCTTTCCCTTGTCAGTCATTGTGTTACCCTGGGCGTCAGTCTTGCCTTCTCTGAGTTTGTTTCCTCTTCTGTAAAGCAGGGATGGTAGCGCCCAACTGACAGCGTCGTGAAAGTTCACTGTTACTCTTGTTCAGTCGCCAAGTTATGTCCGACTCTTTGCAACCCAATGAACTGCAGCACGCCAGGCTTCCCTGTCCTTCACTGAGTTTGCTCAAACTCAATGGACATCATTGAGTCAGTGATGCCATCCAACCATCTCCTCCCCTGTTGGCTCCTTCTTCTCTTGCCCTCAGTCTTTCCCAGCATCAGGGTCTATTCCAGTGAGTCTGCTGTTTGCATCAAGTGGCCAAAGTATTGGAGCTTCAGCATCAGTCCTTCCAATGACTATTCAGGGTTCACTAATTTGATGCAAATAAAGGACAAAAATGTGTGCTTGGCACACAGTAGGCACTTTAGTAAATGCTGTTTACATCCTTAGGTATAGACAACCACTAGGGTCTGTCTTTTCTTCCTCCCGTCTCTATAGCTCAGCACCAGCTCAGGCTACCTCTCATTGTGTGAATCTTCATTCTTGTCTTTCACTGGCTCCAGATTTCCCATGCCCTGTCCCTGCTCACATAACCTCTATGGCTTCCCATCACCCTTGGGAGAGAGTCCCAGGTCCTCATCCTGGGACTTAAGGCTCAGCCCACTGCACTGACATTTATGATCCATCCTCTGACCCACCCAAGTTCTACCCAGAAATTCTGGAAGTGGAAGTAACTCAGGCAGTCCCTCCAGTCCATCCCAAGGTGGCAGCCATCCGAGGCAAGACCAAGAACCCTTGGCCCATCCCACTCATGACTATCTCAGAGACTGGTTCAGCATCTTGGCTCATGACTTGGACCCTGACTCACCTTAAGCTCAGATCCAGGTGCCACTGTGTGGCCAAAGGTATATTGCTACTCTTCCCAGGCTCAGTCCCCCTGCCTGGCTGAGTTTCTCAATTTTTTCTGTCCCAGGGCCTTTGGACTTTGAGGCATACAGAACGGCTACGCTGCAGGAAGGCAAGTACGTCTGGGCCTGGATGCCCAGGCTGGACCGTGGGGATGAGGGAGGCAAATCTGAATGGGAAGGGGACCCCCACCCAGGGCTGATCTGCACCCCTTCCTCTGTTCTCAGCAATGAAACGTTTGCGTGGAGCCAAGGCCTTTCGCCTCCCAGGACTGAGCCGGCGGGAGCGGGAGCCACCTACAGCTGTGTGAGGAAGCACCCCGACCCCCAGCCCTGGCCCAGGCTAACCCAGGATCCCTCCTCATTCTGAGGCTCTCCTGGAAGCCCCCTGCTTAGGGTAGCCCAAGAGAATTTCTATTCCAGGCTAGCCCAGGATCCCCTCTACCCAGGCCAACCCAGAAGCCCTTCTGTCCAGGCTGGCTCAGTATTACCAGTGCCCAAGCTAGTCCAGGGGGCTACCCAGATGGTACTAGTGGCAAAGAACCCACCTGCCAATGCAGGAGACTTAAGAGACGTGGGCTCAATCCCTGGGTGGGGAAGGTCCCCTGGAGGAAGGCATGGCAACCCACTCCAGTATTCTTGCCTGGAAAATCCCATGGACAGAGGAGCCTGGGGGCTACAGTCCATAGCGCCACACAGAGTTGGACACAAGCGAAGTGCCTCAGCGCACACACAAGGCCATCCAGAATTCTCCTTTTGCCAAGACTAGACCAGGGGCGGCCTGTTCCAGACCCACCCAGGATTACCCCTGCCCTGGCTGGCCCGGGAGTTCTCCCTGGCAGGGCCAGACTTGCTGTTTCCCTCATCTCATCTAGCCTGGTAATTCTACCTTTGTCAAGATGAGCCCAAGAGTCTCTCTGCCCAAACTAGTACCAAATTCTTCCCTATACCCGTGGTCTCCCTGGCTAGACCAGGGTTAGCCTTGCCCAGGCTAGCCCAGAATTCTTCTCTTTGCCAAGGCTGGCCTCGTTATTTCCCTGCCAAGGTGAGCCCTGCGTTCAGACTGATTTCCAAGTCCCTCCCCTTCCAAGCTGTTTGAGAATGCCCTGTACTCAGCTAACTCAGACTCACTGGCCCCAGCCCCAAGCTAGCTCCAAGGTTGCCCCACCTGCAGGGCTGGCCCAGGACCACAGAGCCGCCCAGGGGACTGCCTGCAGGTTCCACACCTGGTGTTGGGGGCGGAGGGGAGGGCCAGAGGAGATGGCAACGCAGACACTGACATCTGCTCTCCATCCGCAGAGATTCCCTGGAACCTGATTTAGGGGTAAGTGCCATGGGCCGGGCCGGGCCGCGCTGCCCAGTGGGAGGGGTCCAGTCCTGCCTTGCTCCCCATTCCCATGCCTGGAAACCACGCCTGGAGCTCAGGGGGCTAGAGGTCACACAGCTTAGGGACCAGGTTCCAGTCCCACATCAGCTGCAAAGCCCCGTGGATGATGTGGGAGGGACCAATACCCTCCTTTCGCTTCAGTTTGCCCCTCAGGACAGGTAGTGGCATGTTCTCTTCCTCTAAGAACCTGCCCGCACGCTGCGGGAAGATAGTTATTGCCATTGGGGTTCTTTTTTTTTATCTGAGTCAGGGCCCCGAGGTGGGAGGCAGGCATGGTAGGGTGAGATGGGAGGTTTGGTACCGGAGAGCCTAACGCATTGCTTGCTTGTCCCTCTCCAGACTTGTCCAGAGGTGGATGAGGAAGGTTTCACCGTCAGGCCTGATGTCACCCAGAACAATATCCTCCTGGCGCCCTCTGGGGGCAGTTGTTGGCACAGCAAGGACAAAGCTCCATCCACAGGGATCCACCCACCATTAGCAACCCTCTCTGCGAACATCCTTGGTGGAGCCTCCAGTTGTGAAGCAAGCAGATTCAAATGCAGACACTCACCCTGAGGGGTCAGAGCTGAGCCAGAGAGAGAGAGAGGAGGGCTTGGTTATCCCAGAGGGGGGAACAAAAGGGGCTTCCTGGAAGAGGTGGTCATGTGTTGGGGTTTAGCAGCTAGTTTACTAATTAGGTCAGGGAATGTTTATATGAGGGGCTTCCCAGGTGGCATTAGTGGTAAAGAAACTGCCTGCCAACGGAGGAGACGCGGGTTTGATCCCTGGGTCAGGAATTTCCCCTGGAGGAGGAAATGGCTACCCACTCCAGTATTTTTACCTGGGAAATCCCATGGGCAGAGGAGCCTGGTGGGCTACAGTGCATGGGGTTGTGAAGAGTCAGACATGACTTAATGACTGAGCACACACACACGCTTGTATGAAGGCTTGTGGGGAGAGGAGCATGGTGGCAAATGCGTGGTGTCAAGGCGAGGGGGGCAAGTGATGAGAGCGGAGATGGTGCAGCACCCCAAAGCGGTACGAGCAGGAAGGGATGGGTGTGAGGGTTGACTGGGGGGAGCCAGTGTTGGTGCCTTGACTACACTGCACGCACAGCAGAGTCCACCCACTTCTCATCCAGCGACTCTGATTTTGATGACGAGGAGCCCCGCAAAATCTACGTGCACATCAAGCCTGCCTCAGCCCGGGCCCCACCCTGCAGTCCCAAGGCAGCTGCGGCCCAGCTCAAGGCCACAGCAGGCAGCCTCATTCTTCCTCCCGGCCCAGGGGTGAGGCGCCTGGCCCCGGGGTGAGGCGTGGGGAGATGCCCTGCGTGGGGCGGGAGCACTGGCCAAATGCCGCTGGACCTGACGCCACCCCTTTCTCCACAGGGCACCATGAAACGCCATTCTTCACGTAAGTAGTCTGTTGAGGGTTCTTTAGTTCGACAAGACGCCCGCAGAGGGGAGACTGGGCCTAGAGTGTGGGTGTGGGTTTGAATGCCAGCTCTGCTATGTGACTTGGGGCAAGCTGCTTGCCCACTCTGATCTCACTCTCCTTTAATGACATGGGGTCATGACTCATGAGAATTAAATGAGAGCCAAAAGGGATCACTGAGGCTGGGAGAGAAGCCAAAAGCTGGAGACAAGTTGGCTCAGGTTCAGATCCCTCTCTGCCTGATTTGCTGGTCACTTTGGGCGGCTGACTGGACAGCCCCAAGCCTTGGTCTCCTGGTCTATGGAGTGGGAAGCCGTGCAGGCCTGGCGACGGGAAGGCTCAGGAGGTCCATCTCTCACAGGGGACACTCCCGGGAGACCGCAGAGGCCTCAGTCAGCCCCAAGGGCCAGCAGGTGGGTTCCATGGGGGTGGGGCATTGGGCCCACATGAGTGGGCAGGTGGGTGGCCCGTCCCCAACACCACCTCTTCCTCTTCCTCCCCTGCTGCCTCCCCAGGTCTCTGACTCCCCTTCTTTTACCGTGGCAGGGAGTTACGGACGTGCCATTTTTGAGGGACCACTTAGTCATTCATTTGATGAACATTTATTGAGTGCTTTGTGTGTACTCCTGCTGTTCTGGGTTCCAAAGATAAATGATCTAGATAGATCATCCTTCTCGGAGTCACATTCTAGTGGCCCGGATTTTTTAAATAGTAAGTACGTTAGAGCATCTCTGATGCTTCGAAGTGCTGTGAAGAAGCTAAAACAGGGACCGTGATGGAAGATAGGAGTGAGTGACTTTAGGAGGGGTCGCAGGAGATGTGGGGAGGGCCTGGAGCTGACTCCTGAAGAGGAGCAGGACGTGGTTGTAGGGAGATTTGGGGGAACAGAGCTCAAGACCAAAAACAGGGTATGCCAAGGTCCTGAAGTGGAAGGGAGGAAGCGTGGAAGTAATAGAACGCACCCCGCCTGTCCAATCCGTGTCCCCAGCTGTGTGGAGAAGCTGCAATCGGATGAGCAGGCTTCCAAGAACCTCTTTGGGCCTACCCTAGAGTCCGCCTTGGACCACGAAGACTTTACAGGTGATAGGGGTGGGGCTTTGGGGCGTGGGCGTGGCTACAGGAGGGTGGGTGGGGCCACTACCAGAGTAGGAGGCTCGGATAGGCGGGACGGGTTGGAGGGAGGAGGTGGGGATCCTTTGGGTCAAAGTGAGGGTTGGGGAGGCCACAGCAGGAATGGGCGGAGCTGGCGAGAAGGTGCGGCGTTTGTGGGAGTGGGATGACCATAGTGGGTGGGCGGGGCACCAGTAGAGATGGACGAGGCCTGCCGAGGAGGGCAAGACATTGAATGGGGGCGGACCATCTCAGCATGGGCGTGGCCTGCGGGAGGATTGACAGCACTCTGTATGAGTCGGGTCTCCAGCTGGCTGCCCCCTTCCCTCCCCCAGGCTCTAGCAGCCTCGGCTTCACCTCCAGCCCCTCGCCTTTCTCCTCCTCGTCTCCCGAGAACGTGGAGGACTCCGGACTGGACTCACCATCCCACGCGGCGCCGGGTCCCTCCCCGGATTCCTGGGTCCCACGCCCCGGCACCCCACAGAGCCCACCTACTTGTCGGGTGTCACCCCCAGAGTCGAGGGGCACACAGTCCCTGCTGCCATCAGACTCGCCACATCCCCTTGCAGCATCCCCGAGCCCCTGGGGGCCGGAGGCTGTGGCTGGAGGAGGTGAGTCCCTCTACCCCTGGTCTGAGAGTTTTCTGAGCCCTGGGCGATGAGAGAGTTCTTAGTGTGGCCAGGGCCTGAACAGGGTGTTGAGGGACACAGCTGGAACCCAGGCAGGCAGAAACCCTAATCCTTGCAGGGACATTAATGAGATGAATGTTTAACAAGGCAGGAGGTGACAGGTGCCTGGTGGCGGCTCCGAAACGTAGGGCCTGCTACAGAGGCTGAACTGAGATTTGATGGAGGTGAGGATGAAGCCATGTGGACTCCAGGAATGGAATTCTCAGCAGAGGAATGTGCAAAGGCCCTGGGGTAGAAGTGGGCTAGGCCCTTTGAAGAACAACGAGCAAGGAGGCCAGTGTGACTGAAACAGAATAATGACAAGGAGAAGGAGGGAGTGGAGGGGGAGATGTCGACAGGGAGATGGGACCAGATGAGGCCCAGTGATCCCAGGAAGAAACGTGAGTTTTACCCCTAACAAGGTCAGAGCCACAGAAGGGAGGGGCTGTGAGCAGAGAGGGGTGAAACCTGCTGGGGTTTCAGGCTCTCTGACCACTTGGTCGGTGAGGATGGGAGCTGGAGACCAGGGAGGTGAGTCCAGGTAAGTGGTGATGGGGTAACAGTGGGGAGAAGCTGCTGAGAGACATGGGGCCCAGAGAGAAGAGAAGTCAGGGCGGAGGGCCTGAGAGCAGCTGAAAGGAGAGGGAGGGACGGAAAGAGCAGAAAGGATGGGGCGGAAGAAGCTGGGGTGGGGGTGTGTCAAGGCTGGGAAGGAGGAGGGGATTAGGCATGGCTTGGCTTCTGGGGCCTGAGTTAGAGGGGCTGCAGGCTGTGGCCACGTGAGATCCCCAGCAGTGGGGGCAGAGGGTACCATCCTTGGTGTAAAGAAAGAGCCTGGTTGGACATGGTTCAAGGGAGGGCTCAGGGCTCAGAGGAGTGAGTGTAGACCACAAGTGTAGACAGATGAAGCTATCAGAGGTTTATTGTAGAATTAAGGTTCTCAACTGGGCCGGTTCTGCCCCTTTACTCTCCAGGCACACTTGGCAACGGCATCACTGATACTTGATTGTCACCACTTGGGGGCAGGGTACACCTGACGTTTGCAGGATGGAGGCCAGGGAGGAAGACAACCCCACCACAGCAAAGGATCTGACCCTGTTGAGAACCTTGGGATAGACAGCATAGTCTGGGGTGTAGGTGGGCAAGTAAGCGTTTATAGATGGAGTAAAGCAGGAATACTAGGGAAGCAGGAGAGCAAGGGGAACTGAGGTGTTAACACCGAGATTAGTTAAATTAGAAGGGTGTGACTCGACACTGGCCAGGGTGAGAGACCCTCTCAGAGAGGGTGAAGGTCGTAGAATTGCCAAATGTTGGATAAAAGGTCTCTGCCAAATCCACCCCCCGCAACAGTGTGCCTGCCTTCTGAACATCCAGCCCTTGTTTGCATGCCTCCAGCAATCGGGAGCTCACCCCTTATTGAGCTGCGAGTCTAGTGTCTGGGAGACTCAGGGTTGCATGTGGTGTCTCCAGTCGTGTCCAGCACCTTCTCTGCAGCCCGAGGACTTCTGACCATCAGGGGGTTTCCCCCTGTAAGCCCGATTCTCAGATTGGGGCTGAATTCTTCCGCCGAGAGGCCCAGACAGCAGCTAAGCCACGTCTGTGCTTATGCTTGTTCCCCAGACTTGATGCCTGTACCTGCTGACCTTGCAGTCAGGGAGGGTCTGGCAGCCCCATCCCGGAGACCGCGCTCCAGGAAGGCATCCTGTCCCCTCATGCGCAGCAATGGAGACCTGGTAGGGTCGGGGGAGCAGGAGCTGGGCTGGGTGGTCGCCTCCAGGACCAGCATCGGGGCACTTCTGCTAGGGTGTTCACAGGCCGGCTTCTCTTCCCTTCCAGTCTCGTTCGCTGAGCCCCTCCCCACTGGGCTCTTCAGCTCCCAGCTCTATCCCTGAACGGCCCAGCTTCGCATCCCAGACCGGACATGGTATGTGGGTCCTCTCTGGGCTTCAGGTTCACCTTCTCCAGTCCGGGTGGGTGGCCAAGTGATACAACGGAGGCTTTGTTGCAGAGGGTGGGGGTTCGGGAGCCTGGGACCTGTGCTCACTCTGTCTGTCCCCCATTCCCTCCCTGCCACCCCCAGGAGTCTCCCGGGGTCCCAGCCCTGTGGTCCTGGGCTCCCAGGATGCCCTGCCCGTGGCCACTGCCTTCACTGAGTACGTCCACGCCTACTTCCGTGGCCACAGCCCCAGGTACACGGGGTGGGGCAGATGGTGACCAGCAAACAGGGCTTCCTGGGAGCTGTGCATCTGGGTTCCAGCAGGGCCAGCGTTCAGCGGGGTTTTATGATCTGCTTTACCATGGAATGGCCGCGAACATGGAGCTGAACAACTAGGCCCATCCTGAGAGCAATAGGAACCATAGAGGGCGTTTGAACTGGGCTAAGGCATTGATGTGGGCTTCCCAGGGGGGCTCAGTGGTAAAGAATCTACCTGCCAAGCAGGAGATTCAGATTCCCTGTGTCAGGAAGATCCCCTGGAGAAGGAAATGGCAACTCACTCCAGTATTCTTGCCTGGAAAACCCCACGAACAGAGGAGCCTGGCGGGCTATAGTCCATGGGGATGCAGAGAGTCGGACGTGACTTAGTGACTGAGTGGGTGTGCATACACTCACAGGCAGGCAGACAGGCACTGATGTATCCATGGTTTAGAGGAGCTCCTCCGAGGCTGCTGTGGGCATCACACTGAAGGAGCAAGACCAGAGGCCAGCCACAGAGCGGGAAAGGGTAGGGTGAATCAAGGGACCAGGGATAATCTGGGGGCAGCGCCCAGCTGAAAGACACCATAAGATCAAGCCACAAAGAGGAGGAGAGTATCAGACCCAAAACCTAAGCTGAGGGCTGAATGTTTTGCTTTGAGCTTCCTGGTGGCCTAGGGGAAAAGAGAACTGGGGAAGGGAGTGTCCCTGTCTCCTTCAGCTCATTGTGGATTCTTCCTGGTGTCCAGATTGCTGTCCAGGCAGGGACACAAGGGGAGGCAGCTGGGGCTGGGACGCTGCTGTGGTCAGGGCCTTGCTGATTCTGATGGACCTGGTGAGCCACAGGCTACAGTGGAGCTAGGAGCGAGGGGAGGATGAGGGGCCTGGTAGAGCCCTAAGCCAATGCCCAGTTTCTTCAACTCCCCCCACCAGCTGCCTGGCTCGAGTAACTGGGGAGCTGACCATGACCTTCCCTGCCGGCATCGTACGCGTGTTCAGCGGGACCCCACCCCCTCCCGTCCTCAGCTTCCGCCTCGTGCATACGGCCCCCATTGAGCACTTCCAGCCCAATGCTGACCTGCTCTTCAGGTACCGTTAGAGAAAAGGGTGCAAAGTTAGGTGGTACCAGGGGCTGGTGGAGGCCAGGCGCTCCCCGGCTCTGAATTTCTGTTCTGCCTCCTGGGATTTGCTGTGTGACCTTGGGCAAGTCACTCTCCCTCTCCGAAACTCACTTTCCTTCCCTCTTTTGCTTCCCACCACCCCCCTTTCCTGGGAGTTACACTTCACTGGTCCCAAGGTTAGCCTGGGAATCTGCATCTTTAGGAAGCCTTTGGTGTAGGCATCTCCCAAGGGTTGGGGTGATTATTCTCGGTCTCTGCAGTGACCCTTCCCAGAGTGACCCGGAGACCAAAGACTTCTGGCTGAACATGGCGACTCTGACTGAAACTCTGCAGCGCCAGGCAGAGCAGAATCCAGCCGCCTCCTACTACAATGTAGTACTCCTGCGGTACCAGGTGGGTCAGGTAGATGGGGTGGGGCAGAGCAGGCATAGAGGATGGTGGGTGGGGGCAGGGTGAGCAGGCAGCTCTCACTGGTGAGAGCAATGAGAGCGGGGTGAGCTGTGGGAGGTAGGCAGGGTGGGCAGTGTAAGGGGGCCAGGACTCTGCTGGGGCAGGCGGCTGCATTATGCAAATTAGAAGGGGCCTTTTCCCAGGGCCTGTCCCCAAGACTGTTAGAATGAGGCACTCTACTGCCCTCTGCTGGACATGTCATGTAGTACAACCTCTCATCAACAAAGAGCTCCTTGGATCAGGCCATTTGGTGGGTGGCATGGCAGGGGCAGCGTGGCTGGATAGTGTGCGGTGTGGCAGGACAGGGCAGCTCAAGCCACATCCTCTTTCCTGTTCTTGTTCCCCCTAGTTCTCCCGCCCCGGTCCCCAGTCCATGCCTCTGCAGCTGAGCGCCCACTGGCAGTGTGGGCCGACCCTCACTCAGGTCTCGGTGGAGTACAGCTACCAACCCGGTGCCACAACCGTGCCCACGCCACTCACCAATGTCCAGATCCTGCTGCCCGTGGGGGAACCTGTGACCAATGTCCGCCTGCAGCCAGCTGCCACCTGGTGAGGGCGAGCAGGAGGCCGAGGGAGGCTCAGAACCTAGTGGACCTCCCTTCAATGCAGCCACTGATGGGTCCACCGTAGGCCTGACCATTCACTGTGGGCTCACCTTGCTCAGGGGCTTCCCAAAGAAGCTTGGTGTTAAAGAACCCATCCACCAGTGCAAGGAGACGCAGCAGACGTGGATTCAGTCCCTGGGTCAGGAAGGTCCCCGGGAGGAGGACATGGCAGCCCACTCCAATATTCTTGCCTGGAGAATCCCCGTGGACAGAGCAGCCTGTGGGCTACAGTCCACGGGGTCGCAAAGAGTCAGGGAGGACCGGAGTGACGGAGCACGCATGCACGTGCCTTGCTTGGAGCTAAGAGCAATATCATTAACAAAAGTCGTGTCTGACACCAAAGGCTTCCTACATGTCAGGCTTGTTCTCCATCTCTGCATACACTGACTGGGGCGGGGCTTTTAGCAATCCCTTGAGGGGTGGATCACCATCATCCCCACTTACCGAGGGGGAGCTGAGGTGTACAGAGGCAAATTCACTTACCGGAGGTCACACCAGGATGTGAACCAGCCGCCCACTCGTGGCCCCGGGGTTTTAGTCACAGTTCCACTTTGTTTTGTACAAAAGGTAGAACCTACAACCAAGAAACCAAATTTATAGGCCTGGATGCATCACCTACAAGTCCTATAAGGCTGAGGAGCCTTCAGGAAACAGCTGCTCCACACTCCCGCCCCCGTTTTCACACATGGGGCAACTGAGGCCAGGGAGGGGACATGGCTTTCTTGGGTCATGTAGCCAAGAGGCAACTGAGCTGGGACCCTGGGCTCCGAATATCTTTTCTGGGAAAGACCTGACCTGATCTCTTGATGCCAGGAACCTGGAGGAGAAGCGGCTCCTATGGAAGCTTCCAGATGTGTCTGAGGCAGGGGGTGAGTTATGGTTGTACGTAAGGGCTTGGAGGTCTCAAATGGGAAAGGCTTATTTAAACTAGGGAAGAGGGAATTCCCTGGCAGACTAGTGGCTAGGACTTCACGCTTTCACTGCCAAGGGCGGGGGTTCGATTCC
This sequence comes from Bos indicus x Bos taurus, assembly GCF_003369695.1. Classification (NCBI taxonomy): domain Eukaryota; kingdom Metazoa; phylum Chordata; class Mammalia; order Artiodactyla; family Bovidae; genus Bos; species Bos indicus x Bos taurus. Next base: position 105,095,856 of record NC_040082.1, read on the forward strand.
TGGGTGGGAAACTAAGATCCAGTAAGCCCTGGGACATGGCTAAAAATGTTTTGTAAATAAACTAGGGGAAAACTAGGGATGTGCTGGAGGCAGAGAAATGTAGGCATTAAGGAAAGCTTAAAAGGGCTTTGACAAAGTGGGAAGAGAGGGCATCCCAGAGGGTGGGCACAGGAGGTGCAAAGGCCCTGAGACAGAATTCCTTTGGAAACCACACACAACCCCAGCAGGACCAAAGGAAAGGGTGCAGGACACAAGAAGAAGTCAAAGGGAACACAGCCACAGGTTAAAGGGCTTGCGTGCAGGGCTGAGGAGGAGCCCAGGGCACTGGAGGGCTGGGGTGAGGAAAAGGGCACAGCTGACCTCAGACCTCCCCAGGCTCTGGCCGCCTGTCTGCCAGCTGGGAGCCGTGCTCTGGGCCCAGCACGCCCAGCCCTGTGGCTGCTCAGTTCACCAGTGAGGGGGCCACTCTGTCCGGCGTGGACCTGGAGCTGGTGGGGAGTGGCTACCGCATGTCGCTGGTAAAGAGGAGGTTCGCCACAGGTACGCCCTCGCCCTGCCACTGCGCATCCCCAGAGCCAAGACCAGGCCGGGCTCTGAGTCCCACTTATTGCTTCTGCTAGGATGCAGGGGGAGGGGAGACATTTGGGGTGTTTGGAAAAGATAGGTGGGTGTTGGGGCCTGGAGACCCAAGGTGGGGGGTACGGGTGGAGAGATGGGTGGTCAGAGCCCCAGTGAAAGGGACCAAGAAGTATCCTCTATGGGACTTCCCTGACCGTCTGGTGATTAAGATGCCATGCTTCCACTACAAGGGGTGTGGATTCGAGCCCTAGTCAGACAACACATGTGCAGTGCAGCCAAAAAAGAAAGAAAAAAAGAAGTGTCCCCTGGCTGGCTGGCGTCCTTGTAAGAACCCGAGGCAGGGAGCCGGAAGCCCCACTGGCGCATCCAACCGCAGCCCCATCCCATGCTTCTGTCCCCATGAGCGGCTGCTGGGGTCCATGGGACAGTGGGAACAGTGAGTTACAGGGGTGTTTGGGAGAGCTTAGGGGCTCTTTTCTCCCCTCACCACTCTATCTCCACAGGGAAGTACCTGGTGAGCTGTTAAGCCCGCAGAAGCTGACCAGCGTTGCTGGCCCCGGCTCTGCACTGCATCATGGTGCTCACTGACTGCTTCCTGCCCTCCTGCTGGCCCCGGGGGCTCCCCACCTGGCCTCCCCTGAGGCCCTGACTCCATGGAGAGGATCCCCGTACTCAATTTGGCTGAGCCTGAGATCCACTCCTGCTCACACCAACTCCCATGCAGGTCCTCGACCTTTTGATGTTCTTTACATAAACACTCTATTTTCTAATAAAATAAATAACAAGACTTTTCCTGCACCAGGAAGTTTCCTTCACATTTCCAGAGAGGAGAGGAAGAATAGACAGATGGGTAGCAGAGATCTAAAGTTCCTAATGATCTTACCACCACCCCTCCACCCTTACCTAGCCAGTGCAGGGTGATATTGAGGTGAAAAAAGCCAGATATGAACACCCTGAACCCTATGGATACCTCCAGTCCCGTGGGCTGGTGAAAGAGAACATGGACTACAGGAACCTAGTGGGGGATGCCTGAAAGACTTCCTAAGCAGAAGGCATTATAAACGGGGCTTTGAGGTTTGAGTAGAAGTTTTCAGGCTGGCATGGACATGCCAAGCAGAATAATATGAGTTGGCATCCCAGGGGGTGGGCACAGGAGGTGCAAAGACCTCGAGGCAGGATTCCTTTGCAAACCACACACAGCCCTGTGGGGCCAAAAGAAAATGGTGCAAAAAGCAATTAGTGTGAGGCAGCGAATAGCCCACAAACACTGACCGAGGACTTGCAGCCACCTACTGCTGTGAGCAAAACAAAGCTCTTGGAAGCCGTGAGGCTGTGAAGCTGAAAAGACAGGGTTTAGAGCCAGCGGCTGTGTGACTGAGCCAGTAATGAGCTCCCCAGGCCTCATCTGTAACCCAGCTCACTAGGTGCTTGTGAGGAGGTCACATACTTTGAAGAGTGCCTGGTACAGAGTAAGCACTCCAGAAGTCCTGGTGTTCTCTTATTTACTAGGGGTCCCCGGGGGGAAGGTGGGGACCTAAGTGCAGGTGGGCAAGGGGGCCTGAGGGAGGGCCAGAACAAGTGAGGTAGCCAGCATACTGCGGTGGGGAGCAGGTCTGAGCTTGATGGAAAGTCCTGGGTCCGGGTGGACATGTGGGGATCCTGGGTACCTGACCCTGAAGGCCATGGAGATCCCAAGGATGGCACCAGCGCACATACCTTGCTGCCTCCAGCAGGACTTCAGAGCCAGTACAGGTGGGTCCTTCCCCTCACAGGCCCTCGACTCCTCAGCTGCAGGTTCATAGCCCACACTCACCCTAGGTTCCCTAAGTCATGAGCCCCATAAATAAGCTAGAATCATATGTCACAGCCTGTGGGATTGTCCCCTCCCTCCATTTGCACACGTGCATACATGAGTACGTGTATTCTCAGTGGCTTTGAGCCCTCCAGAACAGTCCCTTTGCTAGTCCTGTATGGCTGAAAGGCTGCGGTGCCACATGCACGCTGTGGACCAGAGCGTGAGGAGACACTGGTGTTAATCACGGCTCCGGGCATTATCTGGGTTTGGGTTCTGGCCCATCTGATAAGAAGCAGGAAAATGGTACCTCCTGGTGGCTTTCATTTGCTTTCCTTGGGTCACAAGTGAGGCTGGGCAACCTTTAAATCACGTCGGGCATTTCTGGGTGCGGCCTCTTAAGTGCCCGGACATCCAGAACTGGTGTGACAGGTGCCTATGTGGGAGGGTGAGTCCCAGGGGGGAAGGTGGGATCCCCATTTAAGTGGCCAACCCCAGGCAGGCGGCCCTGTCATTTGGTGATTTACAATGCCCTGGTCTTCTACACCGTGGAGGCCTCCAAACAAAGCAATTAGGAGACCAGCCAGAGGCCACCCCCAGTAGGTGAATGGCCTGAGATATTTTTTTTTTTAATTGAGGTGACATTCACATAACAGAAAGTTAATGATTTAAACAATTCAGGGACTTTCCTGGTGGTCCAGTAGCTAAAAACACAGGGCTCCCAATGCAGGGTCCTGGATCTGAGAACTAGATCCCACATGCCACAGTGAAAAGATCCCTCCCGCAGCCCAATAAATAAATAAAACAATATTTTTTTTAAATACAAAAGAATTTAGTGCCAGAAAGCACAACCACAATGTTGTCAACTGTCCCCTCTAGTTCTGGAACATTCCGAACACACCAAAAGGAAATCCATTCCCATTAGCTGCCACTCCCCATTCCCTCCAGGCCCTGGTACCTACTAATCTGCTCTCTGACTCTAGAGATTTGCCTGTTCTGGACATTTCATGTAAGTGGGTTCATACACGAGGCAGTTTCTTTCACTCAGCATCATGAAGTCGCTCAGTTGTGTCCGACTCTTTGCAACCCCATGGACTGTAGCCCACCAGGCTCCTCTGTCCATGGGATTCTCCGGGCAAGAGTACTGGAGTGGGTTGCCATTGCCTTCTCCAGGGAATCTTCCCAACCCAGGGATTGAACCCGGGTCTCCTGCATTCCAGGCAGACACTTCAACCTCTGAGCCACCAGGGAAGCCCATTGTAGCATGTGTCACTGCTTTCTTCTTTGTTGTGGCTCAATAATATTCCAGATTGTTTTCATCCACTCATCCTTTGATGGACACGGGTTGTCTCCACCTTTTGGTGATTGTCTTGATCTACTATAAACAGGGTGTACACCTGTTTGAACACCTGTTTTTTATTTTTAGCGGGGTGGGTACCTAGGAGTGGAATTAAATTCCTGGGTCATATGATAATTCTAGTCTGTATTTGAACTCAAGCCCTCCAGCCCCACGGTTCTACCCTGGCTGTAATAAGAGACTCCAACTTCCTACCAGGCCGGCCAGCCAGGCTGGGAGAGCCTGGTCAGCTCCCAGGGCCCACACATTTGGGGAGGGGAGGTTGGGGAGAGGGATGACACAGGAAGGGGGCCCTTGCCTGATGTGGAGGGGGATGGGCAGAGGCACACCCACCAGATCTGTTGTCTGATTAAGCTCTCCTACCCGGCTCTTGTGCAGAAGGAAATGGCAACCCACTCCAGTATTCTTGCCTGGAGAGTCTCATGGACTGAGAGGCGTGGGGGACTACTGTCCAGGGGGTCCCAAACAGTCGGGCAGGACTAAAGCTAAAGCGACTTGACCATGCACACACACGGGGCTTGTGAACGCAGGAAACCCGAGGGGCCACATCCTTTAAAGAGGAACTTTAAACCAGGAAACCTCAACGGGTTCCATAGTTCAAAGGTTTGTCATTGCGAAAAAGTGCAAGAGCTAGGGTCTCTGGGGCCCAAAAGTGTTAGTCGCTCAGTTGTGTCCGACTCTTTGCGACGCCATGGACTGAAGCCCATCAGGCTCCTCTGTCTAAGGACTTCTCCAGGCAAGAATACCGGATTGGGTAGCCGTTTCCTTCTCCAGGAGATCTTCCGACCCAGGGATCTGATGCCCCCATTTGAGGCAGACATTTAATGTCATCGCTCTTCAACTCCCGCAGAGTAGCTCATGCAGTTGCTCTGTGCTGACCTTGCTCCCCAGACCTGTCCCAGCTGGACGAGCCCGGGTGTAGTTCCTCCATTTTACAGATGAGGAAACTGAAGTGCAGCCAGGACCTGCTCCTCTTCCTCCTAGGGAGAAAATCGCGATGGGGAAGGAAGTAGAGGATGGCTTGAATCACCACCTGGCTTACACCTGTGGACTGGAGCTCTCCTCCGCAACCCGACCCATCTAATGTGCCAACACCAGAAAGTTCTAGACACTCAAACGCAGCACAGGCAGGGTTCGCATCTTGGCCAGCCCCAACCTCAAGAATCTTCCAATGCCAGCCCGCGGCACCCGGACGTCTGGGGGCTCCGGATAGATTATGGAGTTCTGAAATATTGTAACCCCTTGAAGAGCCACTGGGATCAACTCGCCTCCTTGCTCCCCCACCCCACCCCCTCGACACACACACCCTCTTAATAATTTCTTATCGAACACATGTTGGACCAATCCTGGGGCCCTTTGCCAGAGATAGGAAGGCGCCTCTTGCGTATCTCCAGCCTCGGAGTGCTCACTCTCTGGCTCCAGGCTCCCTCAAATGGGGTCTGGGGCCAGAATAGGGTCGGGGGAGGTTAGAAGCCGCGGGGTTGGCGCGATCCGGCCAGTGGAGGGACAGGGGCGGGGCCGGGGAGGGAAGGGGCGGGGCCGGCCGGAAAACCAACCCGGCCCTCCTGGAACGCGGTTCAGCTAGGGTGTGGGGTCCGGCCGGAGGCTTGAAGCCTGGAAGGGCGGGGCCTCGCGCTTAAGTGAAACTCTTCCTCCTGCTCCGGAGCAGGATAAGGGGTCGGAGGCTGGACGGTTGTCTAGGGGTAAGTACTGGGGCCCCTGAGGATCTAGTGGAACTCTGGTGGAGGGGCGGAGTCGGGGCTCTAGGGAAACCTGGATTGGTCCCTGGGGTCGCGGTATCCCGCTGCGTGTACCCTGAAGTGTGGTGGTGGTTTAGTCGCTAAGTCGTGACCAACTCTTGCGATCCCATGGGGGCGGATCCCATGGGGGGAGATCCTGGAGCCCCGGGTCTCAATAACCCTGTTGCCGTCACCCATCGGTAATAGTAGTCGCCTGCTTCCCACGGCCGAATCAGTCCTGGCCTCGAAGGAAGCCTCATTCACGCCTGGGCAATGGAGGGACACCGAGGCCCCTGATCCTGTAAGTGTCCCGTTGCAGCCGTGGTGCACAAAGTGAAGCCACCCTGGACCCCCACCTCCCGCCTTCCTCTTAGGACAGAGTGGGAACCGAACGAAGAGTGGAGTGCGCTTTGTACACGCTGGCCATTACTATTACTGTTATCGTTATTGTTGAGATTGTTAGCACGCTGATTGGGAGGGTCTGTGCAGAAACAGCAACAGCCTTGTCAGGCGCTGCACCTGGTTCCCTCGCGGGACCCCAGCTCACAGTTGCCTTTGGGATTCATTCAGGTCCTGGTCATTCAGGCCTAATTCATTCAGGTCAGCCAGTGCCTGGCTATATAGCTTGCTTCTGATTGCTCCTGCTCTCTGAATGCACCTCAGTGTCCCCTCTGTGGGGCAGCAAAATGACCTAGCTTCCACGAGGATGCCTGAGCGGTTAGCCTGCAAAAGCTTTTATGGTGGGGGCGCTTCTGGCCACTGAAAGACCTCAAGCAACTGACTTGTATGTCTCTGAGCCTTGGCTTCCCTGTATGTCAAGTGGGGCTCATGATGTGGAACTGTGGTGAAGGTGAAATAAGAGCAGCAGCCAAACTGTGGGGCCACAGAAAGCCAGCCATCCCCATGAATATATTAGTAACTATAATTATTACATTGCATCATTAGCCATCTTTATGGCTTCTCCACCAACTTTCCCTCTGGGCCCGATTTTTTTTTTTATGGCCACTTTTCAGATGGAGAAACTGAGGACCTGTTCCCCTTCCCCCCGACCCTCTACCCCGGCCTCTCCTGCCCCTTCTCCCTGCTGCTGCTAAGTCACTTCAGTCGTGTCCGACTCTGTGCGACCCCATAGATGGCAGTCCACCAGGCTCCCCCGTCCCTGGGATTCTCCAGGCAAGAACACTGGAGTGGGTTGCCATTTCCTTCTCCAATGCATGAAAGTGAAAACTGAAAGTGAAGTCGCTCAGTCGTGTCCGACTCCCAGCGACCCCATGGACTGCAGCCTACCAGGCTCCTCCGTCCACAGGATTTTCCAGGCAAGAGTACTGGAGTGGGGTGCCATCGCCTTCTCCACTCCCTCTCCCTACCCCTACCCTTATCCCCTATCCCTTGGGCCAGGGCCTCCTTGTCCAAATCTGGAATTCAGGACCCAGGGGAAGTTTGCTGGATTTGGAACTCGCCCTGGGGCCACATGGGCTTCCCCTGGTGGCTCAGATGGTGAAGAATCTGCCTGCCATGTAGGAGACTTTGTTTTGATCCCTGGGTCGGGAAGATCCCCTAGAGAAGGGAATGGCTACCCACTCCAGTATTCTTGCCTGGAGAATCCCATGGACAGAGGAGCCTGGTGGGCTACAGTCCATGGGTCGCAAAGAGTCTGACACTGAGCGACTAGCCACACACTTCCAACTGGGGCCGCAGCTTTCTCCCACAGCCCTGTCTGTTCCCAAGGTGGCCGCCAGCATTGGTGGTTTAATGGTGAGTATAGCTGCCTTCCCAGGTGGCCACCATGCCAGACAGGTCTGAAGAGTCCAGAGGAAGAGGTGTGGCCCCTGCGTTAGGCTACTGGGCCCCCACCTCTTAGCTGCGTGTGTGAACAGCTCATGTTTGCACAGCCCAGCCCAGACACCCTCCCTTCACCTCTCCCTCAGCCCAGAGTGTGAAGATTGATCCCTAACAACAGAGTGTGAAGATTGATCCTCTGGGTGTAGGGGAGGGGCCACACACCTCTGAGGAGGGGCCTTGGAGCTTCTCTCCTCCAAGCCAGACCGTGGGGAATCCAGACAAGCCGGCTTGGCCCAGGGACCCTAGGGCTGGGCTGGGTTAGCCCAAGGGGAGGAGATAAGGTGTCACTGAGTCTTCTTTTCCTGCCAATGGCCTCTGAGGCTCAGAGTGGGACAATAGTTTGCCCTCCAGCCCCCATGACCCCAGGAGGATGCACTGTGGTCCCTCCACCTGATGGGAATCTGGTTCAGCTTGATTGACCCCCATGATAGGGAAACTCACTACCAACATCACAAACTAAAGGAGATCCCACCAGGTGGTGGTTAAAGGCAGGGAATGGGCTACCACTTAACCTCCCTTGAATGAGTTCCTTGACCTCTCTGTGTTTCAGTTCTCCTAGGAAACGAAATGACGCTAACGTAGCCCTACCCCAGCGCAGGTGCGCAATGCAGGTGGAAAGGCTGCCTGCAAGACCTGCATGTTAACTCTATCTTTGATTATGTTCTCATTCATGACATTTATTGATCGTTGCATGCGAGAAATTAACAAGGCCCGGAAAAGGGCCCTGACCTAGTTTGAGAGTCCTTCAGAAGGTTCCCAGGGGTTCAGTTTCCATATCAGCCCTGGATCATGGGAAGAGTTGAAGCCTTGATCTGCGATGCATGGCCTGCCTCCCCCAGCCTCAGTTTTCCCATTGAAGAAATGAGCCCAGAGATGCCCTTTGTGGCTTATCCGGGGGCAGGGCTGGCATTTAATCAGGGGCCTATGTCCAGCCTCAGAATCCTTCCTGGGCTCATCCCAGATACCCCGGGCAGTTTCTGCAGTAGGTGAGGGCTGGCTCATTCAATGAGTCATCCATTAGGAGCCCTGGGACCTGGAAACAGGACTCAAGGGTCTAAAGGGCATGTGTTGCCCCCTCCCACCCTTTCTTCCACACCCAGGGGTTCACCAGAGTGAATGTTGGGCGTATATTTGCATAAAACCCACTCATACACCTGGTAAGCAATGTCAGCTCATAATGAGCCATTCTTAGAAATTATCTTTACTGGGCTTTCGCTCCTTTTTATTCCTGTTTACAAAAGCAACCCATGGTTCTTGTAAAAAGGGACCAGCCTATCATTGCTGGAAGGCCAAACTGGTATGAACCAGTGAGGGGTCACCCACAGTCCAGGTGGTCAGTGTTCAAATTCCAGCAGCCTGGCCTCTGGTAAGTGGATGCCCTCTCTGTGCTCACCTGACCCCCCACCCCCAGGAACTGGGACCTCCCTGGGAGGCTCACTGAGAGCTACAGAGGCCCATCCACAGGCCAGCGATTCGCACCCTTTCCTGCAAGCACCCCCGACTCCCATCCTTGGGCTTTCCTGGAAAATTGTCTTAATCGATACTTCTGTCCCCTATTAGCCCATCACCTCCCTGACAATGGTAACGGTGATTTGTCTCCCTCGACTTGGCTGGGTGCCTAGAACCTAGAGTAGGGCCTGGTATACATACACTGGGTGTTCACCTCAGAGCTGACCAGATGTGACTAGTGTGCAAGTCATATCAATAGCTGGTGCTGCTCTAATATTGTTACTGTTGGCACTATGTTGGCACTTCATAACTGTGTGTGTGACTTGGAGGAAAAGTCACCGCTTGGTCCTCTAGCCTCTCCCAGGGCTCAGGGGGTTATATATACAAATCGGGTTCTCCTGTCACCCCAGAATGTTTCAGGTCCCCATCCCCATACAGATGCCAGCTGAGGGTTGTTGGGGAGAGGAGGAACAAGGAAAGCCCCAGTGGCTGATATTTAGCACGTGCTGAGGGTAACCATGAGTGGTCAGCTGACACCAGGCGGCTTTGGACAGGGGATGCTGAGGCCTGGAGTGGGAAGGGACAGCTGTTTGCCCCGAGTCTGCAGATGGCCAGTAGCAGCTGGGTCAGGCTTTCCTACTCCCAGGGGCCACCATGGCAGCTTCCGAAGCATCAGCTTTCTTGGTCCTCACACCTGCTGGGTGAGAGGGGAACGAGCCCTCATGTTCCTGACTTAAAAACGGAGCCCAGGGCCTGGGCTGTTTGGGAGCACCTGGGACTGGAGGGTAGGAAGTGGGGCAGGTGGCTGTGTGTCTGACAGGTCTGGAGAAGGACCCGGGATTCACCCTCTTCAAACCTCAGTGCTCTCATCTGCAAGTTGGGAGTCTCGTGTGGGAAATCACCTTGACATGACCTCCAAGTTGGCGCCAGGCACGCCTTCACCATCTGTGAACTAGTGCCGGGTGGGGCTGCGGGGCTGGCCCAGACCCCCAAGGATGCTAACCTGGATGGTGTGGCATTCTCACTTCCCCACGTGTCCCAGGGCTTCACTGGTGGCTCAGACGGTAAAGGATCTGCCTGCAGTGTGGGATACCTGGTTTCAATCCCTGGGTTGGGAAGATCCCCCGGAGCAGGGCATGGCTACCCACTCCAGTATTCTTACCTGGAGAATCTTCATGGACAGAGGAGCCTGGCAGGCCACAGTCCATGGGGTGGCAAAGAGTCGGACACGACTGAGTGACTAAGCACGCGTGTCTCAGCCTCTCTGTCTTCCTGGCCTCCCAAGGGACAGTGACAAGAACAGGTGAGAATAGAGGTGCCTGGACCCACACATGCCCGGACCTTGCCACACCTTGGCTGCCGCTTGGGGGTGTAGACAGAGGATGGGGGCTACAGCACTGTTACCAGTGAGAGGGTAACAGGCAGGAAGGCCAGCAGTGTCCAAACGGAGGAGATAGGCTGCAAATGTCAGACGTTTTTCTCTATCTTAAGCGACAGAAGGAAACAAACTAGCGATATTTTTTCCTTCTCTGATGCGGCTGCCACTGGTAAGTCGCCTCAGTCACGTCCAACTCTGTGCGACCCCATAGACGGCAGCCCACTAGGCTCCTCTATCCCTGGGATTCTCCCGGCAAGAACACTGGAGTGGGTTGCCATTTCCTTCTCCAATGCATGAAAGTGAAAAGCGAAAGTGAAGTCACTCAGTCGTGCCCGACTCTTAGTGACCCCATGGACTGGAGCCTACCAGGCTCCTCCATCCATGGGATTTTCCAGGCAAGAGTACTGGAGTGGGGTGCCATTGCCTTCTCCATACAAATTTAAAAAGGAGGTTTCTCTTAAAATACTGTGTTGCCATAATGACACCTGGTTTCACCTGAAGTTAACAAGTTTTCAAACCTTGAGTTAACCGATGTATTTTTCTTATGAAAATGTTTGTCTTAAGCTATGTTAATGTCATTCACCCCAGACTCTGCCTTCAATTCGGTTTGCCTAATGGCTCAGAACCTACTTGACAAACCAGTGTGTTAGACATTGTCCCCTAATCTATGTAAAGGAAACTATTTGTATGGTAATCTGCCCTTCTACAAGATTCAAGTCAATCGTTTTACGGCCCAGGATGACTCATCTGGTGCCAAGATTATTCCAAAATACATTTTATGGATGAGGGGCCTGGTGCCATTCTGAATTTTAAGACATTTCTTTCTTTAATTAACAGACTGCTAGTGACTATATAACATCCAGCTGAAGACTAGCAGGGGGATCCTCTTTCTGCCCCCTTCTGATGCCTATGTCAGAAGCTTTCTCTATCTCCTTTATACTTTAATAAAACTTTATTACACAAAAGCTCTGAGCGATCAAGCCTTGTTTCTGGCCCCGGATTAAATTCTTCTCCTCCGGAGGCCAAGAATCCAGGCATCTTTTCGTGGTTCAACAACAACCTTTCACCAGTGGGGGTTCCTAATTAATTCTGCTGAGTGATTGGCCTCTTTTGCACATCTAGTGTCTCATGAATTTTCAATAAGTTATTAACAAGAAGTACTGTGTATGTATACATGCAATGAATCAATACTGTTCAGTGAGCATGTCTCTTGGTGCCTCGGGGCTGTTTAGTGGCTGGTCCATATCATATTCATTATGATAACATGCATATTCATTAGGGCTTCCCTGGTGGCTCAGTTGGTAAAGAACCCACTGGCAATGCAAGAGACCCAGGTTTGATCCCTGGGTAGAAAAGATCCCCTGGAGAAGGAAATGGCAGCCCACTCCAATATTCTTGCCTGGAGAATCCCATGGACAGAGGGGCCTGATGGGCTGCAGTCCTTGGGGTCGCAAACAGTTGAATACAATTATGATAATATGCATATTCATTAATGCATAACAAATGCACCTTGCAACTCTTAATTGTTGCCTTATAACTATTTCATGTCTTATAAATACTGAGTGTCTCCTGTATAGTTAGTGGGTCATTCATATTTAACACTTCTTGCTCATTAAATACACCGTGAATCTATTTCAGTGCCAGGAATATTTGGCCCTTTCACATGTTAAGAAGGAGTCAGGGATATTCAGTGCTTCTTGGTCCTGCCCCCTTGGCTCCACGGTTGGGCTTGCTGATTTACCAGGACTGAATCACTGCATCCTCTAGGGTCCTGAGTAGGGAACGGTGACAGTCGTTGTCTGCCATGGGGTTAGGCTGAAACGACACGCAAGGAAATAGCCGATACGGGAATTATCATTAGTATTTTTGCCCGTACAACAAACAGCAGCAAGTGTCACCTGGGGACTGAGCTGTGAGTGCCTAGACGCTGGGCCCCATTTCTGGGACTCCATGTTGGCTGGGGAAATAAACAGGAAAGAAGCGAGTAGATTTGTCCAGTGGTGGAGCCAAGGTGGGGTGGTTTAGTTGGGAGGCCGGGGCCTCTCTAAGGAGATAATGTTGGACGGAGGCCTGAAGATCAAGGAGAACCAAGGGAAGAGCAGGAGGGAAGGGCGTCTGAAGTGGAAGGTGCAAAGGCTCTGTGGCAGGGTCAAGCCTGGGTTTTGAGTGCGTGTGTGTTTAGTCGCTCGGTTGTGTCCCACTCTTGGTGACCCCATGGACTCTGGGGCCCACCAGGCTCCTCTGTCCATGGAATTCTCTAGGCAAGAATACTGGAGTGGGTTGCCATTTCCTTCTCCAGGGGATCTTCCCGACTCAGGGATCGAACCTCGGTCTCCTGCACAGCAGGCAGATTCTTTACAGTCTGAGCCACCAGAGGTTGTGTGTAGCTGGAGTGGAGGAGAAGGGGCAGAGGTCATGGGCGGGGGGAGAAGGGGGTTGAGAGCACCCAAGAGAGGGGAGCATTATCGATTCAGTGGACGTGAATTTGAGCAAACTCCGGGAGATGGTGCAGGACAGGGAACCCTGGTGTGCTGCAGTCCGTGGGGTCACCAAGGTCTAGACACGGCTGAGCGACTGAACAGCAAGAGGCAGAGGCCATGGGTCTCAGTCAGGGGGAACAAGAGGCTTTGCCGTGTGCAGTGGAAGAAGCAGGCTCTGGGTGATGGTGAACTTGCAGTGGTGCATGGAAGGCAAACAGCCCCCGGCAGGATTGGCTGGTATTGCAGTGCGGGGTTGGGTGATGGGCCTTGAGAGTCAGCCTGGACATCACTGCTATAACTCTCTACATAGTGGCACTATGAGCTAGAGGGAGGAGGCCCTGCCAAGTGCAAGCAATAGACTGATGTGTTCATCCATCAGATACCCGGGGGGTCTTCCTGGTGTACCTGCCATCGTGTGCCAAAGGCTCTTGCCCAGACCCTGTACCTGGGTCACTTGCTGTCCCATAACATCCCCTTGTGAAAGGCTCAGAGACCTCCCACATTTTCTTCTGCCTGGTCCATTCTTCTCTTTCCCCCACATCCAGGTTTCAATTTGTTTTCTTTTTTTTGGCTACGCTGCGCTGCATACAGGATCTTAATTCCCTGACCAGGGACTGAACCCATGCCCCCTGCAGTGGAAGCACAGCCTCTGAACCACTACACCTCCGGGGAAGACTCAGGTTCTAAATTTTGATTACTCCCTTCATCCTATTTGCTGAACTCACCCACATCCCTGAACCCTGCCAGCCAGCCCCTATCCAGGTCCCCAAATTCTTGCTGCCCTGACCTCTAACTCGGGCCCTGATTGCACTTCCCCGCTCAGCAGCCACAGGGAACATCTTCAAAGCATAACTCAGTCTCTGTCCCTCCCCTACTCACACACCCTCCATGGCTCCTTACCGGCAACACAAGAGCTGTTTCCAGGCCCCATTTCCTGCTCCTCCCCCTGCCATCCTTGGCAACCCTGCCTTCATCTTCCCCCTCCTCCTCCTCCTCCCCCTCCTCGGCTTCAGCCACACCACTTCCTGCCTCTCCCTTCAAAAACCTGAAGTTGTGCCTACCTCAGGGCCTTGGCACTTGCTGCACCCTCTGCCTAGAATGTCCTCCTCCCAGGGCTCTGCCCACGTGATTTCCCTTCATCCTTAAGGGGATCCGCAGGCTGGTCAGGTCCCTTCCCTGCCACGGATCCCTTTGTCTTTGACAGCATTTAACACGGTTGCAACTAAAAGAACCACCTCGTGTGTTGATATCATAAGAGAGGGGCTGACTTGGGCGTGGCTGTGTCCCCAGCATCTTGCACATAGTAGGTGCAGAGTAAATACTCTGTGGCCCACAAGTCAGTGCAACAAGTGAAACAACAGGATTACTGCCTATTCCTAGGTTCACTCACCAGTCCCCCCCACCCACTCCCTCCTTCCCCCCAGCATGCCCCACCTGCTCACCAGGTTCTCAGTCCTACATCAGATGTTTAGCACATGGGTTCCTTGTGACAGATTCTGGAGGGACGTCCAGGTGGGAACTACAGGGTTCCCACCCATCCGGATTCTGTGTTCCAATCCTGCCTTATGCTGAGCCTCATTATCCCCATCTGTAAGTAGGGGTTCTGGGGGCATTAAAGGATCCAGGACCATAAGCCAAGGTTACTGAGGTTGTCCCCACATAGTCAGTGTATGCCAAGCCCTCTGCTACTTAATATAGAAAGTGACCCATTGTGTGTTTATAGGGCAAGGCATGTTCTCAGTACTTCCCTCTGCTAGCAAAGAAATAGATGCCCCAGAGGAAGTGCCTAACCAAGTTCAACTCTGAGCAAAGAGGGACCCTTCAACAAGGAATCGGGCCTCTCTGCTCACATACATTTCATGGCTCTCTATTACCCCCAGGAAAGAACCCCAGTACTCAGTTTGGCATTCAAGGTCTTTATGGGGTCTGGCCCCACCTCTTAGCCTCAGAAATCAACCCCTCTCCAAATTCTGCTTTTCAACCAAATAAACCACATGATTCCTTGAATAGTCTGTTTTCTTTCTCTAACTTGCTTTTGCATTCACCCTCCTATCTGAACGCCCTCGGTGAACTCATATGCGTCCTTCAAAACCTCAGCCTCAATACCCCAATCCATTCTTCTGGCCCAGACCTGAAACCACAGGTGTCTGGATTTGTCTCCCCAAGTCTGAGAGCTTCTGGAGGGCCAGGCCCAGGGCTGAGGCTTCTCAGTTCCTCCAGAATCTGTTTGTTGAATGAATGAATGTTTCATATGTGTGCTTTGGGGTAAGAGACTACAACACCCTTCTTAGGACTGAAGAACTTGGAGACAAAGTGGGTTTCTGCGGCAATGCAAGTCACCTGCTGGGCCACCTTAGGATGACTCTCTGAGCTTCACTTCCCCAGCTATGGAGTGAGGGTGGGGATTCTCCCAGAGTTATTCAGACCCCCAGACTTCAAAGTGAGCAGCTATTTCGGTTTCTACAAGTCCGGTCCTTCCCAGTCTGGAGAGGGTAGACAGCAGAATTTTGGGGTGGGGTGGAGGGTCAGAGAATTGAAAGCAGGCCTGAGAGGAACTTCTCACCAAGAAGGACTTCTCACCCAGCCCCCCAACAAAGGTCCCAGAATTGCTGCATAGCTGCTTGGAGGAAGTAATGCCAAGGGATTCCCCAACTGGGCCCCTAAGACCCAGTCTTTCCCACAGTAGGTGTGAGGTCATTACCTCTTTAAGAAAGTAAAGCCTATAAGGGGAGATTGGGGACCACGTGGGGTACCATCCACTGAGATACCCAGCAAGGTATTCTGGATCAGTGAATCCCCAGTACTCTCAGCCTGACTGAAAGGGAGCCCCAGGGGTTCTTTTTTATGCCAATCTGGATGTGGGATGTTGTGAGTTCGGAAATATTTCCTGCTTGAAGTTTCAAGGGGCCATGAGTCAGCACTGAGGGTGACCTTGGTGGATGAAAAAGGGAAGGAGAACTGGGGTGCATTAATAGAGGTCTAGTGTAGGGAGAAGGGGAAATGAACTTCCATCCCCTCCCCTGCTCCCAACCTGAACTCTCAGATCCCAGTCAGGAGACTCACAGAGACTGGGAGATGGAGTCTCTGTAAGCTCCCTCCATTTTAAGAAGAGATCTGGCAAGAAAAAGTTGGGAATGCAGGTAGCCAACAAAGAGTGAATGTTTCATATGCAAAGAGTTCTTACAAGTAAAGAGGAAAGAAAGTGCAAGGAAAAGAACAAGCATTAATGGAATTAATTAGAACCAAATGACCACCCTCAAGAGGTTCTCTTTTGCCCGGACACTGATCCCTGTAATATGAGCCACTTAGTCATTTTATCCCTTCTCATTCCTTCCCCCTTCCCAATGCCCAGGTTTGGCTGAATTGTTTTTCTTGTTTAGTGGCTAAGTTGTGTCTGACTCTTTTCTGACCCCATAGACAGTAGCCTGTCAGGCTCCTCTGTCCGTGCAATTTCCCAGGCAAGAATACTGGAGTGGGTTGCCATTTTCTTCTCCAGGGGATCTTCCTGACCCAAGGATTGAACCCCTTTCTCCTGCATTGGCAGGTGGATTCTTTATCACTGAGCCACCAGGGAAGCCTGCTGAGTTGTAGGTATTCCTATTTCACTGAATTATTTTTCTTTGCTATGGGAACTAAACACATTCCCAGCTAAGGGATCTTTGGCCATTTAGGTTTGATTTTCTATTTAAATAGAAATAAACACTAATAAATCTCAAATACTCCATCCAGGGAATTTATCTAAACCTATATCAAGGTTCTGTGTCCAGCCCTCATTCCCCTCTTTGAATCCATCCTCCTTTTCAATTCTCTATTCCGTTTCTTATTTATTTAAATAAGACCAGGATTTCTCAATCCTGACAACATTGACGTTTGGAACTGGATCATTCTCTGTTGTGGGGGCTGTCCTGTGACCTGTAGGATGTTCATTTAAGCAGCATCTCTGGCGTCCGCCCACTCCATGCCATTAGCAGCCCCATATCTCTACCCTCCCCCAATCATGACAACCAGAAATGTCCCCAGACGTTGCCCAGTAAATATCCCCTGGGAGCAGAATAATCCCTGGTTGAAACTGATTTAGACTGTAAATGAATTCACCCTCTGAATGAAGGTGTCTGAGTTAGAAGTTGGGGTCCCATGTGTCTTCCAGCATCTGTGCGTCTCTGGCCACCAGTGTCACCAAAGAACATTGTGACATCTGTCGTCTGATTTTTGGTGACTTGGGCTTTCTATTGCAGCTCCTGAGTTTTTTGCCCCCATCCTTGGAGCTCAGGAATCTGCCAGGTTTGCCTGAAACACTCCTTTCTTGTGGTCCACTCTGAACTCAGGCTCCTCTTCAGCTCAGGAAAATGTCCTTCTTGGATTTGTTCATTCTTGCATCACATTTGTCATTTCCAAGATTGTGATATGTCCTTTTAGGACTCACAGACCTGCCCTCCAGATGATGAAACCACCCCTTCTCAGGCCGGCAGCCAAGCCGGGGACACACAGCAATAAGACAGGCTCTGTGCCACGAGCAGACAGGGTCCCTAGCTACTCAGACTCCACTGACTCATCCGCACCTCCGGGCCTTTGCACTTGCTGTTCCTTCCCTGGTATCCTCCTGCCCTCCTCCCACATCCACCGACCTCAGCCATGCTGGCTCCTCTGTGCCATTCACATCCCACTTAAATGTCATCTCAAAATCCACACTCCACACACACCAGACCCCATTTCCTCCCAAGTCATTTCACTGACGTTTTTATTTAGTGTTTATTCCCCCCTGGAGAGTGTGGGTCCCAGAGTGGCAGAAATGTTGAGGTAACCCATGCCTGTTCATCACTGGGTCCTCAGCTCCCAGGAGGTGCCTGGCACATAGGACAAGCACTAAATATTGGCTTGAATGAATGTATAAAGTCATTCCGAGAGTCTATATATACGTTGGTATGTTTGGCCACACTGTGGGGTTTCCAGGATCTTAGTTCTCCAGCTGGGATTGTGCACTTTGCAGTGGGAGCGAGTAGTCCCGACCAGTGGACCACCAGGGAAGTCCCAAGAGTCAATATTTTTTCAGAATCTTTGGCATTTGAGCATTCATTCATTCGTTCAATACTCATTTACCGAACACCCACTATGCACGAAGCACAGTTCTGGGGGCTGGGGATAGAATGGTGAACAAGACATTTCATGGAGCTCGTGTTCTGGTGGAGAAGATGGATGAAAAGCAGTACCTTTTTAAAGTTTTATCATGTATTTTAGGAGATGAAAGGGGCTTCCCTGGTAGCTCTCCTGGTAAAGGATCGGCCTGCAATGCAGGAGACCCTGGTTCGATTCCTGAGTCAGGAAGAACTGCTGGAGAAAGGGTAGGTTGCCCACTCCAGTATTCTTGGGCTTCCCTGGTTGCTCAGGTGGTAAAGAATCTGCCTGCAATACCAGAGACCTGGATTTGATCCCTGGGTTGGGAAGATCCCCTAGACAAGGGAATGGCTACCCACTCCAGTATTCTGGCCTGGAGAATTCCACGGACTACATAGTCCATGGGGTCGCAAAGAGTGGGACACGACTGAGCAACTTTCACTTCACTTCAGAAGATGAAAAGCGCTGTGGAAGACAGAAAAAGTGGGCTGAGGTGGAGGATCCGGGGCTGCCAGTGAGACGATGTGTCCTGAGGAGGTGTTCCTGAGACGGGGACATTTGAGCAAAGACAGGAAGGGGGTGAGACAGGGAATGTGTGGAAATCTGGGGAATCGGGCAGAGGAGACAGCCTGCGCAGAGGTCCTAAGGCAGGACCATTTTTGAGGTCCTCAGCATGTTTGAGGTTAAAATCCCAATCACATTCTTACATAGGGTTAATTCCCATTTAACGCTGAAGCTCAGAGAGGTCAAGCTTCTTTCCCAAAGTCACACAGTAGAACTTGTAGAGTGGAGTCTGAGCCCTTTCTTGGGGACATACCTGGCCAGACAGTCCTTGGCTAGGCAGTGTGCAGAGATAATGATGGGCACATTGGGGAAACGACCTCATGGATCAGGGAAGGAAGCCCTGTCCCCAGCACCAGCACGCTTTTGTGGCTCTAGATAAGATGGGAAACTCTTGCTCTTAGGGAAGAGCTGGTTGAAGTTGCTTAGAGCTGGAGGGGCCTAGGAGGATCTGCTGACTGCCCTACGGTGTTTCAGGTGCCAAAGGGGAGAACGAGGGGACCCCAGACCAGCACGGACTTCCTGAAGCAATCTGAGGTAAATGCTGAGGTTCACATAGTCATTCAACAAACACTGGTCGAATGCCCACTAGGTGCCAGGTGCCAGGAGCTCTCCTCACACCCGCACAACCCAGTGACTTGGGGGTTGCTCACGTGTCTCCTTTATAGCTGAGGATACTAAGGCCCCAGGTATGAAGGGCACACAGCCAGGGAGTGACGGAATTGGGATTGAAACCCAGGAATGTGGCTCCAGGGGGCACCTTTTTGAGATAAGCCAGTAAGCGTTTAATGGATCGGTAGGTCCTGCCTTGGGTCTAATTTAGCATTTTCATGCTGTTCATCTTCACATTTAGGGCCGGAACACAGCACAGATACCACCTTTTCAGACAAAAGGACATCAAGGGAGTCCAGGGAAGCCTGGGAAAGGATCTGAACAGGAGACCAAGGGCTCTGCATAGATATGGGAAAGGAACTCTTCTAGGAGGAGGGGTTTTGATGGATGAACAAGAGTTTGCCAGAAAGAAACTAAGTGAACTTACTTTTATTCATAAATTATTCATTCAGACACTCCTTGCTTCCCCTGTGTGTCTGCCTCATGCTGGGCAATGCCAGGACCCTCAAGGAGCCCTCAGGCTTAAGAAATCAAAGTCAGATACAGACACCCTCATGGAACCATGACTGAGCCAGAGAGGGCCATGGGACTAGAGGTGGTGAATAGGGAACCAGGACTCTTCCTGAGGGGTCAAAGAGGGCTTCCAGGAGAATGGATCATTTGAGCCCAGAGAATGGATCATTTGAGATGGGCTTTAGAAGAGAAACAGGAGTTTGCCAAAGAAGATAGCATTGTTTGAGACATGCTGAGCCTGAGAGGTCTGTGAAGAGCCAGGGCCCATGTTCATTCAGCTCAGTGTGTGTTAGTCCCTCAGTCACATCTAACTCTTTGTGACCCCATGAACTAGAGCCCACCAGGCTCCGCTGATTATGAGATTCTCCAGGCAAGAATGCTGGCGTGGATTGCCATTCCCTTCTCCAGGAGATCTCCCTGACCCAGGGGTTGAACCTGAGTTTCCTGCTTTGGAAGAAATTCCTTATCAACTGAGCCATCAGGAAAGTCCATGCTCAGCTCACAGGACCATTAAAAATAGTCATGGGACTTCCCTGGTGGGCCAGGAGTTAAGACTCTGTGCTTCCACCACAGTGGGGAGCAGGTTCAACCCCTGGTGGGGGAACTAAGATCCCACATACAGTGCCCTGCTACCAGAATGTAGAATGAGTGATGGTTATATCAGAAGCTCAGAGCTTCCTGGAGGGGCAAGTGAAAAGGGAAGCAGAAAGGATCCCAGCAGCTCTCAGCTACTAAAAGGGGAGTTCTCTGTCTCTTTCTCTGGGAGGCTCCTGAGCCATCTCTGAGGCTGGAACATAAAGAGGGCCAGGTTGGATGTCGAGGATTCTGGGCACACTGAATCTAGGAGGCTCCCGTTGGCATCTCCGTGCCTGTTTTCTCTGTAAATATTGATCCCCAGTAGGCCCTGGGCAACAGTCAGAGCCAAATGGGGTACTGGAGGGGGTGGGGGGCAGGGGAATCTCGGGGTAGGTTTCAGCATTTTACCGACTTGAGCAACTGTAAGGCTGCAACCAGGCGCTGGCGTCCACAGGTAGCTCGGGAAAAGCGCTTGGCCCCTCTGGCAACTGTTCAGCGACTGTTATTGTCTGCAGGAGCTCCCCAGGGGTCTCCTCGGACCACTCCGGAACTCCGGTGGACCACAATGAGGTGTTCCCGTCCCCTGCGGAAAGAGGCGGGCCTGGCTCTGCTTCTAGCCACCTTCACCCTCCTTCTCTTAAGTCTGCACTGGTCACCACCCACCTGCCCCCACCTGAAGGAGCCGCCGCGCGCCCCCAAGGCTCCTGACTGGCCCTCACCGCACTTCCGCGCCCCGCCCGCCCCTTGCCAGCCCAACACCTCCTTGATGTCCCTGCCGGACTTCGCAGGGCAGCCGCCGCACATCCGCGACTTCCTGCTGTACAAACACTGCCGCGACTTCGCGTTGCTCCAGGAAGTGCCACCCGACAAGTGTGCGGACCCTGTCTTCCTGCTGTTAGTGATCAAGTCCTCGCCCAGCAATTACGAGCGCCGGGAGCTGGTCCGGCGCACGTGGGGCCGTGAGCGCCAGATTCTCGGTGTCCAGCTGCGCCGCCTCTTCCTGGTGGGCACCGACTCCAACCCGCTGGAGGCGCGAAAGGTCAACCGGCTGCTGGCCATGGAGGCGCGGACACACGAGGACATTCTGCAGTGGGATTTCTATGACACATTCTTCAACCTCACGCTCAAGCAGGTTGCCTGGGGGTGGTGGTGGGGGGAGGGGCGGGGGGGGCGGGGTGTCACCTACTTGGGGCCACCTGTCCTTCCTGCCCGAAGTTGCTACCATCTCCTCTGAGGGGTACTAGAGACCAGAATCCCCCTCACCCCCAGCCCCTCTACTGTCCTTATAGTGATCTGAAGTCTTCTTTATCCAGGAAAGGCAGGGAGAAAGGACAGTGTGGTATGAGCTTGCAAGCCTGGCTTTCCAAGCCTTGATGACCTGGGTTCAAACGTCTTATTTGCTGTTTGCCCTAGATGATCATTCACTTCTCTGTGCCTCAGTTTCCTCATCAAGGAAATGGGATATTAATTGGACTCATTCACCTCTGAGGGCTACAGTGAGGATTATATGAGGTTTTATTTATTTATTTATTTGGTGGTACAGCATGCAGGATCTTGATTTCCTCCATCTGGGCTCAAACCTGCGCCTCCTGCAGTGGAAGCTCAGAGTCTTAACCACTGGACCGCCAGGGAAGTCCCTGAGATGATATTATATTTATAAAGTTCCTAGGCCAGTGCCAGGTAGGGTTTCCCAGGGGGAGCTAGTGGTAAAGAACTCACCTGCCAATGCAGGAAATGCAAGAGACCTGGCTTTGATCCCTGGCTCAGGAAGATCCCTTGGAGGAGGGCATGGCAACCCACTCCAGCATTCTTTCCAGAGAAATCCCATGGACTGAGGAGCCTGGTGGGCTGTAGTCCATGGGGTCGCAAAGAGTCGGACATGACTGAGCGACGTCCCACAGTGGGGAACACCAGACAGAGCACACTTTGTTTCTTTGTTCTGGTCTGAATCCCTCTGAGGCTCAGGTCTGTGCAGTAGATATTCAACAAAGACCTTTCTGATGAAGAGAAACCATGAGAAGTCGAGGTCATCTTGCTTATGCTCAGAGGAGGAATTGAAGGCTCCAAGGACCCAACCAGCTTGGGGGGGTAGGAGGGATGGAGCAAGCTGAGTAGAGATCCAGGTTGAAAGAGACCCAGTGCAGATTCCTGCTCATAGTAAGTACAGAAAGGTCTGGGTTCAAGACCTTGAACAATAGACCATCTCTGTTGTGTGACCTTACTCAAGGCGCTTTCTCTGGAGAGCCTCTATTTTCTCATCTGTAAATGGGGTTGAAGACCACACCTGCTTCCTAAAATTGTATTAAGGATTCAAGGTAGGGCAGACACTGAGCAAGTACTGGCATGCAGCAATAGTTGTTACGAAGGTTACTAAAGCCAAGGTGGGCAGAGGACCCAGAACCTCTTAATGCAAAACATAACAGCCTGTGATAAACGTCAACTTGACAAACATGAATCCAGAGTCTACGAAGTGTTGACCCCCTCCTGGGTGCTGATGGCATATAGGAGAGACACAGCTCCCACCCAGCGGCAGTCCAGAGTCTGGTGGGGGAAGTACTGAAGCGTTAGTTGCTCAGTCATGTCTGACTCTTTGCAACTCCGTGGACTGAAGCCTGACAGGCTCCTCTGTCCATGGGATTCTCCAGGCAAGGATACTGAGGTAGGTAGTCATTAACTTTTGCAGGGGATCTTCCAGACCCAGGGATTGAACCTGGGTCTTCTGCATTGCAGGCAGATTCTTTACCATCTGAACCATGGTAGGGGAAGTAGATGTTATATAAGAATCATACAAGTAATTCTGTGATGGCAGTGCTTGGCAAGGCAGAGTGAGAAAGAATAGCAATAAATGTAAATAAGACAATTTTCAAGCACTTCTTGGTACATTCAGTTCAGTTCAGTTCAGTCGCTCAGTCGTGTCCGACTCTTTGCAAACCCATGAATCACAGCACGCCAGGCCTCCCTGTCCATCAGCAACCCCCGGAGTTCACCCAGACTCACGTCCATCGAATCAGTGATGCCATCTAGCCATCTCATCCTCTGTCGTCCCCTTCTCCTCCTGCCCCTAATCCTTCCCAGCATCAGAGTCTTTTCCAATGAGTCAACTCTTCGCATGAGGTGGCCAAAGTACTGGAGTTTCAGCTTTAGCATCGTTCCTTCCAAAGAACACCCAGGGCTGATCTCCTTCAGAATGGACTGGTTGGATCTCCATGCAGTCTAAGGGACTCTCAAGAGTCTTCTCCAACACCACACTTCAAAAGCATCAATTCTTCGGCGCTCAGCCTTCTTCACAGTCCACCTCTCACATCCATACATGACCACAGGAAAAACCATAGCCTTGACTAGACGAACCTTTGTTAGCAAAGTAATATCTCTGCTTTTTAATATGCTATCTAGGTTGGTCATTACTTTTCTTCCAAGGAGTGAGTGTCTTTTAATTTCATGGCTGCAGTCACCATCTGCAGTGATTTTGGAGCCCCCAAAAATAAAGTCTGACACTGTTTCCGCTGTTTCCCCATCTATTTCCCATGAAGTGATGGGACATTACAAAGCATCATCTCTGAAGATCCCCAACACTCCAGGAGGTAGGTCTTATGACAAGTCCTGTCTGGGAAGTTGAAAACTGAGGCACCGAGAGGGGGCTGTTGGTTGCAAAGATCATCCCACAGAGTGAATTACTGAACCCAGGTTAGCCTGACTGGGGGCTACTGGGGTGGCCGATAGGGACCCAAAGCCGATAGCCCAGGCATCAAGCCCTCATGCCCTGTCTACCACCCCACCCCCACCCCACCCCCGATCCTTGCAGGTGCTCTTCCTACAGTGGCAGAAGACACGGTGCACCAATGCCAGCTTTTTGCTCAACGGGGATGATGACGTCTTTGCCCACACAGACAACATGGTCGCCTACCTACAGAGCCACAACCCTGACCACCACCTCTTTGTGGGCCACCTGATCCACGATGTGGGCCCCATCCGGATTCCATGGAGCAAGTACTACGTGCCAAAGGTGATCATGGAGGAGGAACACTACCCGCCCTACTGCGGGGGTGGTGGCTTCCTACTGTCCCGCTTCACGGCCACCGCCCTGCGCCACGCCTCCCGCACCCTGGACCTCTTCCCCATCGATGATGTCTTCCTGGGCATGTGCCTGAAGCAGGAGGGCCTGGAGCCTGCCTCACACAGTGGTATTCGCACAGCTGGTGTTCAGTCCCCTTCCAGCCGCCTGTCCTCCTTTGACCCCTGCTTCTACCGAGAGCTGTTGCTGGTGCACCGCTTCTTACCCTATGAGATGCTGCTCATGTGGGATGCACTGAGCCAGCCCAATGTCACCTGTGGCAGGCAGGGACAGGTCTACTGAGGTGGTGTCGATGCCCCCAGCCTTGAGGCTACTATCTCCATCCCTATGGAAAAGGCAGCATCTTCCATCCAGGAAGCTGAGACCTTTGTCCTCCTAAGTAGGCGGAGCTAGGAGGGTACTAGGGAGGGCTTGATGAGTGAATCATCTGGCCAGTGAACTCCTACACATCCTTCAAAACCTACCTGGTACTACCTAGACCATGTTCCATCTTCCTCCCTAGATTCTCAGCTGGAGGGACCGTCTCTTTCCATGGCTGTTAAGGGCAGAAGCACTTCTGCTCAGGTCCCAGCTACTGCTGCTACATCCATTCCTTTTCAGTGTCCCACCTCCTAGCCCTAACTTTCATCACGGGCTGAACCCTAAGCAGTGGCCAGCTGCTTCTCGGTCATGAACCTGCTGTGGTAGGTGAGTTCTGGCCATGGTTCAAGGCCAATTGAGAACTTCTGGGTCCACACATAGCTGAAGGGAGAGGGATTTTTCAGCTAGAGAGAGGGTTACTGTTCTCCATGCCTCTCCAGATCTTGGACCCCTCAGATGGTGGGAGGGGCCAGAAAGGCTGTGAACGTGACTGCCTCCTCCCCGTTTATGGCGTCAATCGCTCTAATAGTGGGAATATTGAGCAGCGGAGGGAGGCAGCTATCTGTCTCAGGCTATGGGAGCTCAGAGTTTCTGGTGTCCCTGGCAGGGCCCAGCACCCACATCTGTGCTCCCCAAGATTTCAGGGAAGAGTAATGAAGCCAGACTGGGTCCAAGTCCTGCATACACACTCTTTTGTGCCCAGAGAAGGGGGATATCCAGGTATTTGGGACGCCTAAGTTCCCAGTCTGGCCCCCACCCCAGTGTGTCTCTCCCACTGAGGAGATCCAAGTGAACTGGTGACCCCCCACCCTGCTACCCTCAAACAGGTGTCTGAAATGGGCTTCACAGGAATTGGGACGGTGGCAAGGGGGGTCTCACTGCAGAGAGCAGACCTCAGGGAATAAAATGTTTCACAAAAGAATTTGAGGTCTTTTGTTTTCACAGTGATTTACAAGTTTTAAATCAGATCAGTCTACATTCATCCTTAAAATCTTATTTCCAGAAGAAAATATACCCCAGTAAAAATAGGGCATGGATGAAGAAGTTATAGACCTTCTGTCAGGCAGATCTCACGTTATCCCCCCACCTGCTCACACACCCTCCATGGCTCCCTATTGCCTTCAGCTCGTATTGTTGCAGGAAGAGGGACACCTTCCAGGGTCTGAGAGTGAGCTCTTGTCTAACATTTGGAAAGGAACTGTCCGAGGAGACACGTGTGCTGACAAAGCAAGAGACTTTGTTGGGAAATGGCACCTGGGTGGAGAGCAGCAGGGTAAGGGAATGCTGGAGAACTGCTGTGCCACGTGGCTCACAGTCTCAGGTTTTATGGTGATGGGGTTAGTTCCCCATGAGTTGAGGTTGCCTTTGACTAATCATTCTGACTCAGAATCCTTCCTGGTGGTGCCCGCATTGCTCAGCCAGGATGGATGCCAGCGAGGATTCTGGGAGGTGGTTGGACACGTGATGTCTTCTTTTGACCTTTTCCAAATTCTTCTGGTTGATGGTGGCTTATTAGTTCTGCATTCCTTACAAGGACCTTACAAGGACCTCCTGTCATAAAATAACTCACGCAAATGGCTGCTATGGTGCCTGGCCAGGGTGGGCAGTTTCAGTCAGCATGCTTTCTCCTAACAATATTACCTCCCCAGACTGATTCTCACTGCCAGTTTAGTGGCAGGCTCAGGAAAGAGGGACACAATGTAGAGAGTGCTCCTCTCTCTACATGGGACACTGGACCCACCCGCTGCTGGCCAGGCTCCTTGTGAATGCTCCCACCCGCCCTCCCTCTCTTCACTGGGTTCACCTCCTCCCACTGGGACTACAGTTCTGTCCCCTTCCTCTGTCCCCTTCCTTGTGTCTCTGCTTTTTTTTTTTCAATTTCATTTTATTTATTTTTGGCTGCACTGGGTCTTTGTTACTGCACAAGGGCTTTCTCTAGTGGTGGCGAGCAGGGGCTCCTCTTCATTGTGGAGCACAGGCTTTAGGCGCATGGGCTTCACTATTGTCCTGCATGGGCTCAGTAGTGACGGCATGCATGCTCAACAGTTGGTGCACACAGGCTCAGTTGCTCCATGGCACGTGAGATCTTCCTGGACCAGGGATCAAACCCATGTCCACTGCATTGGCAGGCAGGTTCATAACCACTGGATCACCCGGGAAGTTCCCCTTCTGTCATACTGTATGCTACACACCTTGCCCTGTACTCCTCCTCCAGCCCCTGGGAAAGGTCAGTGGGCACTGAGCCACCTTATAGTGAGAAAACAAACCTGTGAACAGTGAAATAGGAAGTTACCAGAAGTGGTAAGAACTTTGAAGAGAATTAAAGTGAGGTGAAAGAAATCAGTCCTGAATATTCACTGGAAGGACTGATGCTGAAGCTGAAATTCCAAAGGTTTAGCCACCTGATGCAAAGACTCAGTCATTGGAAAAGACCCTGATGCTGGGAAAGATTGAAGGCAGATTAAAGACATCACACATGACAGAGAATAAGATGATTGGATGGCATCACCAACTCGATGGACATGAGTTTGAGTGAGCTCCAGGAGTTGGTGATGGATAGGGAAGCCTGGTGTGCTGCAGTCCATAAGGTCACAGAGTCGGACATGACTGAGTGACTGAACTGAACTAAACTCCCAAAAATAGTTGGAATAATCCTCCCACTGATTAGCATATGAAATTACCCAGCCTACAAAAACCAACCATGCCAAATTCCAGGGCTGCACTCACCCTTTGCAATGGCCCACACTCTGTCTGGAGTGTGCTTCTCTCTGTATATGATTAAATCCACTTCTTAAAATCTCTTTGTCTCTCACTGAACTCTTTCTGTGATGAGATATCAAGAGCCAGAGCTTCATTAGGTTCTGAAACCAGGTATCGTGGGTTTTGGCTGGGTTTAAATCCCAGTCACGTGGGTCCAAGTCCCAAGCAGGGTTTTGGCTGGGTTTGAGAACCAGCAGACAGAATGATCTCTGTTTGTTTCCAAGGCAAACCATTCAATATCACAGTAATCCAAGTCTATGCCCCAACCAGTAATGCTGAAGAAGCTGAAGTTGAATGGTTTTATGAAGACCTACAAGACCTTCTAGAATTAACATCCAAAAAAGATGTCCTTTTCATTATAGGGGACTGGAATGCAAAAGTAGGAAGTCAAGAAACACCTGGAGTAACAGGCAAATTTGGCCTGGGAGTACGGAATGAAGCAGGGCAAAGGCTAACAGAGTTCTGCCAAGAGAATGCACTGGTCATAGCAAACACCCTCTTCCAACAACACAAGAGAAGACTCTACACATGGACATCACCAGATAGTCAACACCGAAATCAGATTGATTATATTCTTTGCAGCCAAAGATGGAGAAGCTCTATAGAGTCAGCAAAAAAAAAGACCAGGAGCTGACTGTGGCTCATATCATGAACTCCTTATTGGCAAATGCAGACTTAAATTGAAGAAAGTAGGGAAAACCACTAGACCATTCAGGTATGACCTAAATCAAATCCCTTATGATTATACAGTGGAAGTGAGAAATAGATTTAAGGGATTAGATCTGATAGACAGAGTGCCTGATGAATTATGGATGGAGGTTCATGACATTGTACAGGAGACAGGGAGCAAGACCATCCCCATGGAAAAGAAATGCAAAAAAGCAAAATGGCTGCCTGGGGAGGCCTTACAAATAGCTGTGAAAAGAAGAGAAGCGAAAAGCAAAGGAGAAAAGGAAAGATATAAACATCTGAATGCAGAGTTCCAAAGAATAGTGAGGAGAGATAAGAAAGCCTTCCTCAGCGATCAATGCAAAGAAACAGAGGACAACAACAGAATGGGAAAGACTAGAGATCTCTTCAAGAAAATTAGAGATACCAAGGGAACATTTTATGCAAAGATGGGCTCAATAAAGGACAGAAATGGTATGGACTTAACAGAAGCAGAAGATATTTAAGAAGAGGTGGCAAGAATACACAGAACTGTACAGAAAAAACCTTCATGACCCAGATAATCACAATGGTGTGATCACTCACCTAGAGCTAGACATCCTGAAATGTGAAGTCAAGTGGGCCTTAGGAAGCATCACTACGAACAAAGCTAGTGGAGGTGATAGAATTCCAGTTGAGCTCTTTCAAATCCTAAAGATAATGCTGTTAAAGTGCTGCACTCACTATGCCAGCAAATTTGGAAAACTCAGCAGTGGCCACAGGACTGGAAAAGGTCAGTTTTCATTCCAATCCCAAAGAAAGGCAATGCCAAAGAATGCTCAAACTACTGCACAATTGCACTCATCTCACACGCTAGTAAAGTAATGCTCAAAATTCTCCAAGCCAGGCTTCAGCAATATGTGAACCGTGAACTTCCTGATGTTCAAGCTGGTTTTAGAAAAGGCAGAGGAACCAGAGATCAAATTGCCAAAATCCACTGGATCATCGAAAAAGCAAGAGAGTTCCAGAAAAACATCTACTTCTGCTTTATTGACTATGCCAAAGCCTTTGACTGTGTGCATCACAATCAACTGTGGAAAATTCTGAAAGAGATGGGAATATCAGACCACCTGACCTGCCTCCTGAGAAATCTGTATGCAGGTCAGGAAGCAACAGTTAAAACTGGACATGGAACAACAGACTGGTTCCAAATAGGAAAAGGAGTTCGTCAAGGCTGTATATTGTCACCCTGCTTATTTAACTTATATGCAGAGTACATCATGAGAAACGCTAGGCTGGAAGAAGCACAAGCTAGAATCAAGATTTCCGGGAGAAATATCAACAACCTCAGATATGCAGATGACACCACCCTCATGGCAGAAAGTGAAGAGGAACTCAAAAGCCTCTTGATGAAAGTGAAAGTGGAGAGTGGAAAAGTTGGCTTAAAGCTCAACATTCAGAAAACTAAGATCATGGCATCTGATCCCATCACTTCATGGGAAATAGATGGGGAAACAGTGGAAACAGTGTCAGACTTTATTTTTGGGGGCTCCAAAATCACTGCAGATGGTGACTGCAGCCATGAAATTAAAAGACACTTACTCCTTGGAAGTAAAGTAATGACCAACCTAGATAGCATACTAAAAAGCAGAGATATTACTTTGCCAACAAAGATCTGTCTAGTCAAGGCTATGGTTTTTCCTGTGGTCATGTATGGATGTGAGAGTTGGACTGTGAAGAAGGCTGAGCACCGAAGAATTGATGCTTTTGAAGTGTGGTGTTGGAGAAGACTCTTGAGAGTCCCTTGGACTGCATGGAGATCCAACCAGTCCATTCTGAAGGAGATCAGCCCTGGGATTTCTTTGAAAAGAATGGTGCTAAAGCTGAAACTCCAGTAGTTTGGCCACCTCGTGCGAAGAGTTGACTCATTGGAAAAGACTCTGATGCTGGGAGGGATTGAGGGCAGGAGGAGAAGGGGATGACAGAGGATGAGATGGCTGGATGGCATCACTGAAGTGATGGACATGAGTTTGAGTAAACTCCGGGAGTTGGTGATGGACAGGGAGGCCTGGCATGCTGCGATTCATGGGGTCGCAAAGAGTCGGACACGACTGAGTGACTGAACTGAACTGAAATGAACAGTCAGCTGTTTTTACATTCATTTCTGTTTGTGCCTGATTGTCCCATCCCTTTAATGGGAAGAGATTTATTAACTAAGTCAGGGGCTGAAGGAAAGCTACATGGCTCAAAATACCCTGTAGTTAAAACTCCCCTCCAGGTTCTCCCCACCATTCTACACAGAATAAAGAACTTTCTCCCCCGAAGAAAGGAATGGACATTAAGATTGAGTACGTTCAGCTCCCAGCCAATCCCAGTCTGCGGCCGGTCTCAGGAATTTCTTGCCCCAGTTGCTTAAAGCTAACTAATCAAAAATAATCTTGAGGAAAAACAGACTCCCTCAAAACAATGTATCTCCACATATATGTTTTCTATATATACGTACTCTCTTCTTGACCTAGCACAGCAGCTCTCTAATCTCACTGCTGCCCCTTCTCGCCTTATTAAAGGTGATCTGTTCCTGTAAAGTGCTGGTCTCGTTCTTTTTCCGAACCTCACCTTCTCTAGTTCTTTACCTTACAGCGGCCACTCTGTTTCTGGAAGGGGAAAGGAACCACCCTCATCGTCAAATGATTTTAACAGAAAACAGAAAGAGACAGATTGAATCTGAAGTTGAGATAGAAGATTTCATAGGCCCTGGAATGTAGAATATCGAGGTTCCAGGTCTGGCCAAAGAGGTCGAGCCAATGGCTACTGTTGCAGTCTTTTTTACAAACCAGGACCTGGTGGATCGGAGTTGACAAAAAGAAAGCAAAAGAGAGAGAGACTAATATTCTCTGGGTTATGTGGAAAACCAATAAAGCCCTAGAATAGGGCTTGTACTGCTCACAAAGGCACAGGGCGTTCTCTGGAGGAAGTCTTGAAAGCCCGGGCAGGAAAATGAGCTTGGCAGGCCTCCACGCTCCAAAGAACTAGCCAGAAAGGGAAAGAAGGACACGGGGGACCCAAGTCTCTAGTGGAACAAGGGTGCTTTATTCATGTTTGCTTGAGCTTATATATCAGAGAAGGCAATGGCACCCCATTCCAATACTCTTGCCTGGAAAATCCCATGGACGGAGGAGCCTGGTAGGCTGTAGTCCATGGGGTCGTGAAAAGTCAGACACGACAGCAACTTCACTTTCACTTTCACTTATATATTGTTATACAAGGAAGCTTTAGGTAAAAAATTAGGCAAAGAACAAAAAACCAGACGTATAACAACCGTTACCAAGGGAATAACAAGAAATAACAATCGTCACAAGGCCAGAAGACAATCCATAACTTGAGTAAGAGGGTCGTGACTAAACAATGTTACCTTAGGGGAACAGGTTACTGAAGGAAATCCATGCATGTGTTCCATCCTATGACCTCAGTCCTAGGAACAGCATGCCGCCCCACTCAATCCTGTCTGCCAGGAACTGATAAGGAACAGAGGGTTAACGAGAAACAGAAAACAACAAAAAACAATCATCCTAACATCCTAAAGTTAAACGCTTTAACATCCTAAAGTTAAACGCTCCCTGACAGGTTACTATGCAAGACCCTCAAGAAATGGCTGCTGCTCACTGTAGGGCCCACCAGTCTCAGAATCCCAGGTCTGAAATTGGAGAGGGAAATCACCAGACCAAGAAGCAAAGAAAGCAGCTGACATATCAGCAGATAAAATACGGGCAGTTTTAGAAGTCCTAGGCTTGACGGAGGAAATGTCACAACATTGCTACACCAAGGAAGAAGACTGGGCTAAAAGTAGAGGCTTAATAAATCAAAAGGGATGGTATATCTTAGATGAAAAGATTATGTTTACACAAGCTCAGCAATGGAAAGTAATCAAGGCTTTATATGAAACTAGACTTCCCTGGTGGCTCCGACATTAAAGCGTCTGTCTTTATGTCTTTATGTCTTTACAATGCAGGAGACCCGGATTTGAGCCCTGGGTTGGGAAGATCCCCTGGAGAAGGAAATGGCAATCCACTCCAGTACCATTGCCTGGAAAATCCCATGGACAGAGGAGCCTGGTAGGCTACAGTCCATGGGGTCGCAAAGAGTCAGACACGACTGAGTGACTTCACTTTCCCCTTTCTTTCTTTCTATATGAAACTACACACTATGGATGTGAAGCTCTTTGGAATTTACTACAAAGATTGTGGGTAAAGGAATGGAAATGATGGCGGCCCAGATTACCAAATCATGTGACACATGTTGACAAAACAATCCTAGAACAATGCCACGCCCTCCTCCATTATTTAGATCCATTCAACACCAAGGAAGCAGCATGGAGAACTGGTAAATTGATTTTACTCAGATGCCCAGGTCCAGAGGATACAAATATTTATTGGGATAGGTAGATGCATTCACTGGATGGGTGGAGACTTTTGCCATACAGATAGAAAAGGCAGGAGTAACAAAGAACTTGATTAAAAGGATAATCCCACCTTTAAGATTACCTTAATATATACAAGATGATAAGGAATCTCTCCTGGATTTAGGAACTATTTTTGAAAAATGGTTTGGTTCTCAAGATCATGGCTGAAATTCTGGAACAGGAACTATGAGGTCTCTGTGTCTGTGTGTTCATATGTGTTTATATGTGTATTATAGATGTATAAGGAAGTAAGGAAGTGTTAGTTGCTCAGTTGTGCCCGACTCTGTGCAACCCCATGGACTGTGGCCCACCAGGCTCCTGTGTCCATGAGATTCTCCAGGCAAGGATACTGGAGTGGGTTGCCATTTCCTTCTCCAGGGGATCTTCCCGACCCAGGGATAGAACCCGGGTCTCCTGCGCTGTAGGCAGATTCTTTACCGACTGAGCCACAAGGGAAGCATCATTATAGATGTATGATATTGCCAAAAGTTAATTCATAAAGGAGTTCTATTTCATTGACTTAAAGGAAATTAAATACTCATGTAAATACTCAAAAATACAAAATAATCTGGCCAGAATGAATTTCAGGCTCATGTTATCTGAAAAATGTTCAGGACAAAACGGATATCTGGCATTGAAAGTGGTTTAAGCTTTTTGGTGTGATTAATATAGGCAAAGAGTTACACATGATCAGGATTTTCTAAGATCGGATTAAATTTAGTTGGGTAAATGGATTTTGTTAGGAATGGGCTAAGACAAGACTGTATTTGGTTTCTCCCTCTGAAGTTTTCCTGAAATGCTGCTTTTGACAAATAGATTGAGGTGAATTTCTTTGCTGTAAGTGATTTGTATTTGCTTTTGAGATCTTTATAACTTCGGACTGCAAGGAGATCAAACCAGTCCATTCTGAAGGAGATCAGCCCTGGGATTTCTTTGGAAGGAATGATGCTAAAGCTGAAACTCCAGTACTTTGGCCACCTCATGCAAAGAGTTGACTCATCGGAAAAGACTCTGATGCTGGGAGGGATTGGGGGCAGGAGGAGAAGGGGACGACAGAGGATGAGATGGCTGGATGGCATCACTGACTCGATGGACGTGAGTCTGAGTGAACTCTGGCAGTTGGTGATGGACAGGGAGGCCTGGCATGCTGCGATTCATGGGGTCACAAAGAGTCGGACACGACTGAGCGACTGATCTGATCTGATCTGATCTGACTGTCTCCCAGTAACTTACGATCTTATCTGACTAAAAACTAACTTTGGGATGTTTTAGAGGGCTCCTGAGTCATCTTAAAGAGAAATATTTAACTAGGGTTATCTGGTATGTTATGTTAAATGTGATCATTTCTAATTCTGGTTATTGTAACCAAACTTTATGTTACACTATAATCAGATATTTGACCATGCCTTTTGAGTCTTCTGTCATTTAGAGATATTTCTGTATACCGGTGCTGGTACAAACATGCTTCATCAATCAAAAAGATACATAAGAAGACTAAGGAACTAGTTACAGCAGTTCTACATCAAGATGATGGCTAGGTAGGGATTTCTACTCACCCTCGAAGCAATTTACAGAAGATGGACCTTCACCCTCCTGCTTCCCATAAGAATATGGGAGTGAAACCTCCGAGCGGGAATGTAACAGGAGGGAAAGGGGCAGGGCATAACTTTTGAAAGAATGACACAACATAAAACGATTAGAATAAATTGCTACCAATTAATCATGACCAGCAAATTTGGAAAACTCAGCAGTGGCCACAGGACTGGAAAAGGTCAGTTTTCATTCCAATCCCAAAGAAAGGCAATGCCAAAGAATGCTCAAACTACTGCACAATTGCACTCATCTCACACGCTAGTAAAGTAATGCTCAAAATTCTCCAAGTCAGGCTTCAGCAATACATGAACCGTGAACTTCCAGATGTTCAAGCTGATTTTAGAAAAAGCAGAGGAACCAGAGATCAAATTGCCAACATCCACTGGATCATCGAAAAAGCAAGAGAGTTCCAGAAAAACATCTACTTCTGCTTTATTGACTATGCCAAAGCCTTTGACTGTGTGCATCACAATCAACTGTGGAAAATTCTGAAAGAGTTGGGAATATCAGACCACCTGACCTGCCTCCTGAGAAATCTGTATGCAGGTCAGGAAGCAACAGTTTGAACTGGACATGGAACAACAGACTGGTTCCAAATAGGAAAAGGAGTACATCAAGGCTGTATATTGTCACCTTGCTTGTTTAACTTATATGCAGAGTACATCATGAGAAATGCTGGACTGGAAGAAACACAAGCTGGAATCAAGATTGCTGGGAGAAATCTCAATAACCTCAGATATGCAGATGACACCACCCTTATGGCAGAAAGTGAAGAGGAACTAAAAAGCCTCTTGATGAAAGTGAAAGTGGAGAGTGAAAAAGTTGGCTTAAAGCTCAACATTCAGAAAACTAAGATCATGGCATCTGATCCCATCACTTCATGGGAAATAGATGGGGAAACAGTGGAAACAGTGTCAGACTTTATTTTTCTGGGCTCCAAAATCACTGCAGATGGTGACTGCAGCCATGAAATTAAAAGACACTTACTCCTTGGAAGGAAAGTT
Source organism: Bos indicus x Bos taurus (assembly GCF_003369695.1). NCBI lineage: Eukaryota > Metazoa > Chordata > Mammalia > Artiodactyla > Bovidae > Bos > Bos indicus x Bos taurus. Next base: position 105,130,742 of record NC_040082.1, read on the forward strand.
ATGACCAACCTAGATAGCATATTGAAAAGCAGAGACATTACTTTGCCAACAAAGGTTCGTCTAGTCAAGGCTATGGTTTTTCCTGTGGTCATGTATGGATGTGAGAGTTGGACTGTGAAGAAGGCTGAGCGCCGAAGAATTGATGCTTTTGAACTGTGGTGTTGGAGAAGACTCTTGAGAGTCCCTTGGACTGCAAGGAGATCCAACCAGTCCATTCTGAAGGAGATCAGCCCTGGGTGTCCTTTGGAAGGAATGATGCTAAAGCTGAAACTCCAGTACTTTGGCCACCTCATGCGAAGAGTTGACTCATTGGAAAAGACTCTGATGCTGGGAGGGATTGGGGGCAGGAGGAGAAGGGGACGACAGAGGAAGAGATGGCTGGATGACATCACCGACTCGATGGACACGAGTCTGAGTGAACTCCGGGAGTTGGTGATGGACAGGGAGGCCTGGTGTGCTGCAATTCATGGGATCACAAAGAGTCAGACATGACTGAGCGACTGAACTGAACTGAACTGAATCATGACCAGTCTTATGGCAGATAAGACTAGACCTTGATTCTTAATCTTCAAGTGCAATGACACACCCAGAGGTGCCCTGACAGTTCCAAGGCACTATTAAAAGACCAAGGAGTGGGAGGTGGCTGAAATCCTGGAAATCTCCACCCTTTCCCCAAAATAGTTGGAATAATCCTCCCACAGATTAGCATATGAAATTACCCAGCCTATATAAAACAACCACACCAAATTACAGGGCTGTGCTTGCCTTCTGCAATGGCCCACACTCTGGAGTGTGCTTCCCTCTGTATCTGAATAAATCCACTTCTTACCTATCACTTTGTCTCTCATTGAATTCTTTCTCCAATGAGACATCAAGAACCTGAACTTCATTAGGTTCTGAAACCAGGTACTGTGGGTTTTGGCTGGGTTGAACCATGTGAGTTCAAGTATCAAGCAGGGTTTTGGCTATGTTTGAGTCCCAGCACATGAGTTCAAGTCCCAATCTGTGGTTAACAGTTTCAACTGGACACACAGTAATGGGTCAGGAGGTCAGGAGGTCAGGGGGCTGGATCTGCAAAGATGGGGCCTGAAGGTGGAAGCTATGGGGAGAATTGGGAGGAAGGATGTTCCAGGCAGAAGGCACAGCATATACAAAGGCCCGAAAATGAGATGATCTTGGAGTGAAGGAGGAAACAGAACAGGCTCTGTCTTGAAAGCAGGACTCCATCTTGGGCTGGACTGTGGACTTTGAGCTATATGCCCAGTATATAAGGACATGACATACCAACTGGAAAACCAGGCCCAGCTGGAAAACCAGGTCCCCGGAAGGAAGAGCCCCAGGGCTCTCCATCACCTAAAGATCAGATCAGATCAGTCGCTCAGTCATGTCTGACTCTGCGACCCCATGAACTGCAGCACACCAGGCCTCCCTGTTCATCACCAACTCCCGGAGTTCACTCAGACTCACGTCCATTGAGTCAGTGATGCCATCCAGCCATCTCATCCTCTGTCGTCCCCTTCTCCTGCCCCCAATCCCTCCCAGCATCAGAGTCTTTTCCAATGAGTCAACTCTTCGCATGAGGTGGCCAAACTACTGGAGTTTCAGCTTTAGCATCATTCCTTCCAAAGAAATCCCAGGGCTGATCTCCTTCAGAATGGACTGGTTGGATCTCCTTGCAGTCCAAGGGACTCTCAAGAGTCTTCTCCAACACCACAGTTCAAAAGCATCAATTCTTCAGCGCTCAGCCTTCTTCACAGTCCAACTCTCACATCCATACATGACCACAGGAAAAACCATAGCCTTGACTAGACGAACCTTTGTTGGCAAAGTAATGTCTTTGCTTTTGAATATGCTATCTAGGTTGGTCATAACTTTCCTTCCAAGGAGTAAGTGTCTTTTAATTTCATGGCTGCAGTCGCCATCTGCAGTGATTTTGGAGCCCCAAAAAATAAAGTCTGACACTGTTTCCACTGTTTCCCCATCTATTTCCCATGAAGTGATGGGATCAGATGCCATGATCTTAGTTTTCTGAATGTTGAGCTTTAAGCCAACTTTTTCACTCTCCACTTTCACTTTCATCAAGAGGCTTTTTAGTTCCTCTTCACTTTCTGCCATAAGGGTGGTGTCATCTGCATATCTGAGGTTATTGAGATTTCTCCCAGCAATCTTGATTCCAGCTTGTGTTTCTTCCAGTCCAGCATTTCTCATGATGTACTCTGCATATAAGTTAAATAAACAGGGTGACAATATACAGCCTTGATGTACTCCTTTTCCTATTTGGAACCAGTCTGTTGTTCCATGTCCAGTTCGAACTGTTGCTTCCTGACCTGCATACAGATTTCTCAAGAGGCAGGTCAGGTGGTCTGATATTCCCATCTCTTTCAGAATTTTCCACAGTTGATTGTGATGCACACAGTCAAAGGCTTTGGCATAGTCAATAAAGCAGAAGTAGATGTTTTTCTGGAACTCTCTTGCTTTTTCCATGATCCAGCAGATGTTGGCAATTTGATCTCTGGTTCCTCTGCCTTTTCTAAAACCAGCTTGAACATCAGGAAGTTCACGGTTCACATATTGCCCTAATTATCTGTGTAACCAAACAGAATCATACATTCTATTATTCTTATTGGGGTATGACCACAGGCCTATTAATAATTGTCCACTGTTAACTATGTAGGCTTAACACATATAAATCACGGGTTAACTTTGATTGTATCTTTCTTTTTCCTTTGTTCAAACTAGTTTCAGGGAACCTTATACACTTAGGGTATATAAGGTTTTCACAAAAACTGGTCGAGGTCCTGGGGCTAAGAAGAGACTCTGCCTTGGCCCCGCCGGTATAATAAACTGCACTCTGCTACCTGCATTTTCCTTCTGAGTGAGTTTGTTTCCCGGAATGCATGGCTACAACAGGAGCATTTGAATTGCAGCCAGGAAGCTGGTTTGAGCTAGGTGAGTAAGGAGGAGATGGAACAGATCATAGAGACAAGTCACATGGGACCTTGTGGGCTGAGGAGAGAGGGTAGTTTTGAGGGTTATGGTACCTTTGGAGCAAGGAAATTACACAATTGAGTTTTGTTTGCAGGGGAGGGGCTGGGTTAGGTCTGTGTTGCTGCACATGGCCTCTCTCTAGTTGCGGTGTGCAGACTCCTCATTGCCGTGGCCTCTCTTGTTTTGGAGCACGGGCTCTACATCACACACGCTGAGTAGTTGCAGTGCACGGGCTTAGTTGTCCCACTTGGTTCCTTCCCGGAGCAACGATCAAACCCGTGTCCCCTGCATTGGCAGGCGGAGTCTTAACCATTGGACCACCAGGGAAGCTTGTGGCATGACTGGCTTCAAGTTTTAAGAAGCACTGTGGCTGCTGTGGAGACTGTTGGAAAGGAAGGCGGAGGCTGAGACAGCATCCAAGCCAGAGGAGGATGAGTCAGGGGGCTGCAGGCGTTTCTACCAGATAGATCTGACCTCATCCTGCCACTGCTCAAACACCTTCTGTGGCTCCCCATTGCCCTTGGGAAAGCCACAAAACCCTGCTACACTGGATTGAACAGTGTCTTACAAAATTTCCCATCCACCTGGAAACTCAGAATACGGTCTTATTTGAACATAGAGTCTTTGCAGATGTCATTAAGGTAAGGCTCAGATAAGACTAAGGTAGGAGATAGACTCCAGGTTGAGCGTTTACAATTGGCCACCTTTCCGTTTGCATTTCCTGAGGCAAGAGACAGATGGACTGCAGTTGAAGAATTTACAATCAGCTGCCTGTTTGCTCTCCAAAATAGAAGTAACAACAGAAACAGGGTCAAAAGCCAGTCTTTGTCTCTTGTAAGCATCTCAAGGAAATAATCATGGCAAGGACAATAACCTTGACAATAACCAACAGGTTCTATCAATAACCTCAGGTAAGCAGATGACAATCACCTTAATGGCAGAAAATGAAGAGGAATTAAAGAGCCTCTTGATGAAGGTGAAAGAGGAGAGTGAAAAAGCTGGCTTAAGGCTCAACATTCAATAAACTATGATCATGGCATCTGGTCCCATCATTTGATGGCAAATAGATGGGGAAACAGTGGAAAAAGTGACAGACTTTATTTTCTTGGGCTCCAAAATCACTGTGGACGGTGACTATAGCCATGAAATTAAAAGACACTTGCTCCTTGGAAGAAAAGCTATGACAAACCTAGACAGCGTATTAAAAAGCAGAAATACTACTTTGCCTACAGAAGGATGAATAGTCAAAGCTATTGTTTTTCCAGTAGTCATGTACAGATGTGAGAACTGGACAATCAAAAAGACTGATGCCAAAGAATTGATGCCTTTGAACTGTGGTGCCGAAGAAGACTTGAGAGTCCCTTGGACGGCAAGGAGATCAAACTAGTCCATCCTAAAGGAAATCTACCCTGAATATTCACTGGAAGACTGATGCTGAAACAGAAACTCCAATACTTTGGCCACCTGATGCTAAGAAAGTCAATTCCTAGGCAGGTGGATAAGAAGTCTTCGGGGTCCCCAAGGAGGAGAAAGGGGTCTGGAATTCTCAAGGAGGAGGAAAGGACAAATGTTTTTTCCTACATTCCTTAGTAAGGATTATATAACAATAATGTATCCTGTTTGAGGACAGGTTTCTCCTTCCTGAAAACCTTCTGACTAATCCTGTTATCTTAAAATGTGTATTATGGGAGTGGGTCTAGTAAGATCTTCACAATCTTGAGACATTCTTTTGATTTATTGTAATAACCAATGAAAAAGTATATACTTCCCTTGCTAAGACTAGGGAACGGAACACTCTTCATCCCCCTTCTGAAGTCTGTGTCAGAAGCGTTCCCTTTTTCACTTTAATAAAACTCTGCTACGCAAAAGCTCTTGAGTGATCAAGCCTGGTCCCTGGTCCCGAAGCTAAATCTTCTTCTTCAGAGATCATGAATCTGACATCGTTCACCATAAGCTATCAATGCAAGGAGCCAACTCATTGGAAAAGACTGTGATGCTGGGAAAGATTGAAGGCAGGAGAAGGGGACAACAGAGGACGGGATGGTTGGATGGCATCACCAACTCAGTGCACAGGGGTTTGAGCAAACTCTGGGAAATGGTGAAGGACAGGGAAGCCTGCTGCACTGCAGTCCATGGGGTTGCAAAGAGCGGGAGACGACTGAACGACTGAACAACAGCAAAGGACAGAGAGGCAAAACCCTGCCTCTCTTTGTAAAGAGATTAAGGGATAAGGGAGTAAAGGGTTAAGGGATCTCCACCTCCCCCTTTTTAGGATAAGGGAGACACTACGCATGCGCAGAAAGGCTCCTTGGGGTCAAAAGTCAGAGGATAATTCCAAGTTGTAATGAATCTTGCTCCTCCCAGCAGCATTCACTTAGCGATCCGTCTTGGCTAAGGGGTGCATCGCATCCCAGGGGAGGGTTCCGAGACAAATAACCAGGGGAGGGACAAAGCAAGAGACTGGCCTGAGCGAAGACAAGGACCCTAAGAACTTCCTCCTTATAAAGGATTTAAACTTCCCGAAAGTGCAAGTCTCTCTCTCAGCTCACCCATGTGCCTTTTTGCATGTACTTTTCAATAAACTTCTTACTTTCCTCTTTACCTTCTGCCTCCTCGCCTGAACTCGTTCTGACTAGGCAGGCAAGGACTAGGGAGTCCAGCGCTAACTGCTGGCTCCTGTGGCCCAGTGGTTAGGACTCCCGGGCTGGGAAACGAAGACCTTGCTTCCAGTTACACCTCGCTGCTGTTTGCTGCAAGCTGCTGTTGAGTGCTGCGCACGTCCGAAATCAAGATCGTGTGGGATTAGGGTGAACTCTGAATCCAACGAGTGTGTTTTTTTAAGAGGCCGAATTGAAAACCCAGAGGGACACGGGAAAGAAGGATGACGTGAAGACGGGAGCAGAGCTTGGAGAGATTCACCTAGAAGCCAAGGATTGCCGGTAGCTGGGATTGACTTCCCTGATGGTCCAGTGGCTAAGACTTCAAGCTCCCAATGCAGGGGGCCTGGGTGTTTGATCCCTGGTCAGGGAACTAGATCCCACATGCTGCAACTAAGGCCCGGTGCAGCCAAAAAAAAAAAGATTGCCAGTAGCCACCAAAAATTGAGAGAGGCAGGGGATAGAATCTTCCTGAGGGCCTTTCAAAAAGAACCCCTTGCCAATACCTTGATTTCTGGCTTCTAGAACTGGGAGAGTATGTTTCTACTATTTTAAGCCATCCAATCTGTGGCCATTACAGTAGCCTTAGGAAACAAATATACATGTGAACAGATCACATAGTCAAATACCATTTTTTTTTTCCCAAGAGGGTCAAATCATATAATTTCCATCTCAGGATTAAAGGAGGATGCAAGTGAAAAGAATGGTGAGCATTGGACCAATAAGTACCCACTGTGATACCTGGGGGCTTCCCTGGTGGCTCAGAGGTTAAAGCATCTGCCTGCAATGTGGGAGACCTAGGTTCAATCTCTGGGTCGGAAAGATCCCCTGGAGAAGGAAATGGCAACCCACTCCAGTTGAAAAGATACATGCACCCCAATGTTCACTGTAGAACTGTTTACAATAGTCAGGCTGTGGAAGCAACCTAAATGTCCTTCAACAGAAGAATGGATAAAGAAGATGTGCTACATATATACGATGGAATATTACTTAGCTATACAAAGTAATGAAATTGTGCAATTTGCAGAGATGTGGATGGACCTACTTAACTCTGTCATACAGAGTTAAGTAAGTCAGAAAGAGAAAAACAAATATTGTATAATATCGCTTATATGTGGAATCTAGAAAAATGATGCAGATGAACTTACCCACAAAACAGAAATAGAGACACAGATGTAGAGAACAAATGTATGGGTACCAAAGAGGGAAGGGAAGGGAGGATGAATTGGGAAATTGGGATCAACATATACATACATTTATGTATAAAATAGATAACTAACGAGAACCTACTGTGTAGCACAGGAAACTCTACTCAGTGCTCCGTGGTGACCTTAATGGGAAGGAAATCCAAAAAAGAGGAGATATACATATAGCTGAGTCACTTTGCTGTTCAACAGAAATTAACACAACATTGTAAAGCAACTACACCCCGAAATTAAAAAAATATATATATCCACCACAAGGGGACTTCCCTGGTAGTCCAGTGCCTAAGACTCCATGCTTCCACTGCAGGGGGCACAGTTTCAATCCCTAATCGGGGAGTTAAGGTCTCATGTGCCATGCAGCATAGCCCCCCCCCCCCCCCCCTGCCAAAAAAAATCCACTGTGACTCATTCACACATTCATGGGTCGTGTTCACTGATAAGTGGACCTTACATGAGTTTAAGGCTTGAGACATGACAGAGACCTGGATTCGAATCTTGAACTTGGCTGCTCCCTCCCTGTCTGAACTAGGCAAACAGCCAGCTCCCTTGGCCTCAGTTTCCCCACTGTGTATTGTGATGACTCTCCAATTGTTATTAAGTTTCTAGAAGTGTTGGTGTGTCTGCAGCTGTCAGGGAAAAATCCCAAATGAGGGCTGACCTTGGCTTGTCCCTTTTTCTTGTGAGAAAATGCAACGTTGCTTCAGATTCTGCAGGCATCTTATTTATTTACTATTGAGGAGACAACAAGAAGGGTGTCAAAAGCAGGGAGTGGGGCACCTGGGGCTCCTCTGAGGTGAGAACATTTGAGAAGAGTGTCTGGCATCTCTGCAAAACCAAGGATCCTCCAAGCCAGATTTGGGGTCTGGTGGTATCCCTAGTTGATCCCCCAGAGGACAGGTGGCCTGGGTGAGGTGGTGAGCACCTTGTCCTAGGAGGTAATCAACAACATCCCCCTAGATGTGGGGTTTCATGGTGCTGTGTGGCATCAGGAGTTCACCAAACTGGACTCCTGTGGGTCTCAGGCTCCCCCAAGGCCACGCCCCAGGAGGATTCAGTGGGGACAGAGGGTCAGCAGGTCTTGCCGGGTGCAGCCGCTGAGGCAGCAGTGGCGGGCAGGGTTGATGGCAGTTGCTCGGCGGTGGTGGTGATGGCGAGAAGCCTGGGGCAGGGGCTGTGGGGCCAGTACCAGCACGGGGTCCCCACTGGCCATCAGCCCATGGAGGAGATGTTGTCCTTCCAGCCACCGTAGGAGCTCACCTAGGAACAGGGAGGAATTCAGCATAGAGGGAGGAACCCCAGAGGACCCCACCCACACTGTCTGCATGGCAGCCAGACATGCATCATGCACACAAATACAAAGTAAGCATTTATTAAGTGCCTACTCTATACCAGGCCCAGACTGAATCACCCCATCCAGACATGTCCACTCTCGACCCAGGCCCACACTCAAGTCCCCAGCTGTGCACACTCCCACATGCCACCTATGGTAAGAAGGCATAGAGGCTTCACAGAGCAGAAGACAGTAAGGGTGACATGTGACACGTGCATGTATGTACACACCGGACACAGCCACTCGCCCTCGTAGCCCCTCCCGGTTCCCCAACCCCACCGCGTGCATCTCGGCACACCCATCTGGACCCGGGTCATGCAGACTCACACGCATAGGACGCCTGTGACAGACGTTGTGCATAATAGCCTCTGCCCCAAGGTCGGGTCGGGTGAAGAGAGCTAGGCGCTGACCCAGAGCCAGCAATTTAAGGGGGCGCCAGGAACACTCAACAGTCAAGATCACTCCTATTATAACTGAATATTTTACTAGTAAAATTAACGTAAAATTCCTGAAGATCAAAATATTGAAGTTGTAAGTAAAGATAGGCTTGGATATAATCTTGCACTTGTTAAGATTCTACCTAGCTTCGCACTGATTCCCTTGCCAGGCAGGGGCTCCTCCCCACAGACTCCCACACGCCAGAGCAGGAAGCCAGAACATGCATGCAAATCCGTCTGCAGACACCTGCACCCCTACCCGGCCCCAGAGACCCCAGCGCACAGTCCTCGCCCGCCCCCACTCACGGTCGCCGCCAGCCACAGGTCGCCCGTCCTCCTCGGAAGACCAGCGCGGTCCGCCGCACAGCCGCACGAGCGCGCGCACGAAGTGGTGGCCACACAGTTTCTCAGGCGCCTCCTGCGCGGCTGCAGGACCGAGGGCGATTGCAAGGGCCGGGCCCAGCAGCACCAGAGCCCAGGTGAGCGGACGACGGTCCATGGTAGTGAGAGGCACCGGGCCCCAGCGGGGATCCCCCTTATAGGCGCTTTGCCTGCCCCAGCTGGGAGCCTTGGAGCAGGGACAGAGCCTTCCCAAAGAAGGACCCAGGGAGGTCAAGGGCAGGGTCAGGGCAAGCCTCGTGGAACCTCTGATAGTTGAGTTTTCTCATTTTTATGATGTGAGTGCCTGACATCCTTTGATTGCGGAGGCATTAGCTTCAACCATGGCTCCCTGATAAATATGACTAAAGAGCCTGACCACCTCTTCCCACATTTGTTTTAGACATCTTGACTTCAGTATCTTACCACTGGGGCCACTTGGGCTTTTTTGCTTTGTTTTTGTTTTGTTTGTTCTTCTCTTCTTATGCTTTAAACTCCAACCCATGTTAAAGTCACCAATAAGAGTGAGCCCACAAACCTCTAGGCTCCCGAGCTTGACCCTAACAAAAGCAGGAACCCAGGCCAACGCTGCTTTCTCTACGAGAACCTGGCTCCTAGTGTGCCGTGTAATTTATAAGTAATACATCTTTATTTTTTCAAACTTTCCTGATGGTTATTGCTGAAAGGAATCTTGCAATCGTAATAAGAACTCCCAGGGCCAGTCTAACCACCACATTGATTATTGATAGGCTGTGTGTGTGCATGCTAAGTCGCTTCAGTGGTGACCAACTCTTTGTGACCCCATGGACTATAGCCCACCAGGGTCCTCTGTCCAAGGGATTCTTCAGGCAAGAATACTGGAGTGGGCTGCCATGCCCTTCTCCAAGGGATCTTCCTGACCCAGGGATGGAACCCATGTCTCTTACATCTCCTGCATTGGCAGGTGGGTTCTTTACCACTAGCATCACCTGGGAAACCCATTGATAGGCTGAGAGCCACACAAAATGGCCATGGTCTGTCTTCCTGGGTGTATCTTTTCCAGGGGGACCATTGAAGAGTCTTTTTTTTTTTTTTTAACTCTTTTAAAGAGGAGAAATAAACTTAGATATAATAATTCCCTGGGATGGTGCTGGTGAGCATCCAACCAGCTGAGAACAAGGACATTCAGAATCTTGTGATCCTTATTACTGTACAAATAAGGAAACTGAGGCTCAGAGAGGGGACCCCATACTTGCCCAAGGTCACAAGAGGCTGGGCCCCGGGGCTAGGAGTGTTTGTTGGTTCCGCCTCCACATCAGGGTCTCTTTGGTTTGGATAGGGGCTGGAGGCCTCTACCGAGTGTCAGTTTTACCAAGGAGGGAAATTAAGGCATAAGGGTTACTCAATCCAGCTCAGGGGAGACCCTGAGCTGAAAGCCCTGTGTTGTAGCCCCCTACCACTTTTCACCAAAGCAGACTTTGACGGTAGGTACAGAGATCTCTGTCTGTCTCTCCTATGCTCCCTGTGTCCTTCTCTGAGTCTCTTTCTGTGTCTCTCTGTCTCTGTCACTCTCCAAATCTTTCCATCAGTCCTGAGGAGCAAACAGGGGGCTCTCTCGGCCCCCAGTAATGTTGGACCCATCTCCATAGCCTAATCGTCCCAATAGGGCCTTGCCCTCTGATCTCCCCCAGAGCAGCCTGTTTCCTCCACCCCCAAGAGCCTGTAATCAGCTCCCCAGGACAGAGCCAAGGCCAGCAGCTGGGGTTTGGGGGAGGGCTTCTGTCCTTGAGGGCCTCACCCTCCTGTCCCTCCTCCCCCAGCATGTCCTGAGGCTCCCACTGTGGCCCCCAGGGGTCTCTATCCCCCAACTCTGATCACATTCCTCCCTGGCTCACACATCCCCAAGAATTCCCATTGCCCAAGTCCAGCAACAAACCATCCTTTCCACTGAACTTCTTTATTCATTCAATGAACACTCCCAGAGTTCTCTTTGTGCCCACCCCAGCCCAGCTCCCCAAGGAGCCTCCAGGTCAGAGGAGACAGAGCTGGATATAGATGTACCCCAGCCCTAGAGCTGGAAGTATAGGGCTGAATGGGAGTAGTGGGAGAATCCCAGGGAAGGCGGCAAGGAGGTGATAGCTGGGGTTTTGAGAGATGAATAAGAGTTGTCCAGGGAGGCGAAAGTGGCAGAAAAACCTTGCAGGCAGGTATGAAGGAGTGGTGGGGGCTGAGCCTGCACTAGATGCCTTCGCACAAACTTCCAGAAGTTGACTCTGTGGAGCCCAAGGGCCAACACTATTGCCCATTATACAGAGGGTGGCGCTGAAGCCAGAGAAAGGAAGCAACTCGCCCACCATCACACAGCAAGTAATTGGCAGAACTGTGGGCTCCAACACCCGTGCTCCTAACCCCTGTACTCAGCCTTTTCCCTTTGCTATTCCGTTTCCTCTGCCAAGAATGCCTTTACTTCCTTCAATTGATGAAAAGCTCCTGTTAGGCTCCATTGTTATCAACTGGATGATCCTCTGGTCCAGACAGAAAGGGCGCCAGTGTACAGAAGCCCTGGGACACTCAGGTTCAGAGGCGGGGACCTCAGCCTCTCCTGGTCTCTTACATGGTTCCAAACAGTCCCGCAGGCTCCCCCTCAAAGAGTGGATTTTCAGCCCGGACAGTTGCTCTTGTCCTTGGCTTCCTCCAGCTAAAGAGGGAGAAGGGAATAGAAGCCGGAGATGACATATTTAAAACTACATAAAGTCTCCTCTGAAAATGAGAACAGGAAGCTGCAGGCCAGACTCTGAGAGGCTGGGACAATGGAAGGGCCTTAAATGAGGTCCCTTGATTCTGGGGAGTGGATAGAGCTCATTAGACCCCATCATGACATCTGCCTTGAATCTTTCCAAGTTCAAAAAGCCGCAAGGTTGCTGTTGCCCTGCAAGCCAGGGTTGCTCCCCCAAGTGCAATGTCAGTTGCCCTATGAGGGGTCTCTGTGAGGCAGGAGGACCAGAGAGGAGCAGGGTCCTGCTCAAGGTCACACAGCAAGTCCATGGAGACCAGAACCTAGAGGTCCGTGTGCAGGAGATATGAAAAATGACAGAGAATGGTGCTCTCCCTCTAGACAAGCAGTGAAGGTGAGAGTCTCATGCCTCTGGACACTATCCCCGGCTTCCACTCCACAGCGCATCTAGCTGGGGGCCCAGGGCACTGAATGATGGCCGGTCTTGAGGGTTAGGGGCCCAGCACAGCTTCATGAGCTCATGAACCTGAGGGGTGGAGAAGAGACAACAGGGTCACATGGGAGTGGTAGAAAGGACAAGACTCCTGTTTGCAGTTTTAAAATATAAACTAGACTCCATCCCTCTCTTGCTCCAAAGCTTCCCATGGCTCCCTATGGGTCTTAGAAAAAGTCCTCCATCACCTCCTCTCGTGTTCCATGCAGCCACATCTGCCCCCATCTCATTTTTCAAATACACTAAGCTCATTTCCACCTCAGGGCCTTTGCACCTGTTCTGTACTCCACTGAAAATGCTCTCTCCCAGCTTTCCCCTTGGATGGTATCCTCTTCGTCCCTCAGGCACCACCTCCTCTAGGAAGCTGCTCCTGACTATACCTCCCTCATCTCTTTCTAGACATTGATCACCACCAGAATATTCTTGTTAGCTTCCGGTGGTTACAAGAAAGAGGGGTATTATCTGTTCTGACCTCCACTGGGTCCCCAGCACCCAGCACAAAGCCCAGCACACAGTCAGAGTTCAATAAATGTCTGTGGCCTGAGCAAATTAATTTGTGAGTGACCAACCACATGTCAGACACTTCCACAAAAGCTCTGATGAGAAACTGTAAGAATCATCATTTACTGAGGACTGACAGTATGCTAGGCTCTGAGATGAGCACTGGAGAGGTGTTAGCAAATTGGTTCTCCCCTACCCTATAAGGCATTGTTATTCCCATTTTGGAGACAGGTAAACTGAGGCTCTGAAAGTGTTTGTGCTTTACCATACAGTGAGAGAGCAGCAAAGCAGAGGCCAGAAATCCCCTTCAGCTTCATTCCCTGATCCCTGCTCTCAACCAAGAGATATCCTCGGTGGAGAGTAATTCAGAGGGATCAGCAGGCTTGCCCAAGAGATACCGTGGTGAATCTACAAAGTGGGAAACAGAGGCAGGCCCTCCAGAGCTCACCTCACTAGGACAGGCGGGAGGTGCGGGCAGCCTCTGGCCCTCAGCCAGCAGCTCCAGGAGGCGGCAGAGGGCTGGAACATCTCTCTCACATCCCATCATCCGCAGGAACTCCTGGAGCCAAGGGGGAGGGCCCGAGGTGGGGGAGGAGCATGGAGAGGGGAGGGGCCGCCCGTTATTGTGGGGGTCAGCCACAGTGAAGGGAGGAAGGAAATCACCCACCCGTAGTAAGGGAAGGAGGCGCTCCTACTGGGGAGGAGGAGTTGTCTATGATGGATGGGGAAGGGAGCTGCCTGTGTCTGGAGGGGAGGAGCGGGAGGTATCAGTCATAGTGAAAAGAGGTCCTCCTGGAGCATCTAAGGATGGGACCGGGTGACCCTCAGCACAGAGGACAGGGGTTGACCTGAGTGGGAAGAGGGTATGAGGAACCCAGGGATGCCAACTCACGGCTGAGGGGCTACAGTTCTTGTCACTGTAGGTGAAGAGCTCGTACAGGACGACCCCGAAGCTCCAGACATCCGACTGGCGCGAGAAGATGTTGTCCGAGAGGGACTCTGGGGCATACCTGGAGGGGGCCCGGGAGGTCTTGGGATGCGACAGTAAGGCAGAGGACAGGAAAGGGCGCAGCCCTGGATTTGGGTAGCTGGTCCCGGTAGGTGACTATGAGAAAGTCAGTCCCAGCCAGTTCTGAGGTCTCAGTTTCCCTGGCTGTGGGATGGGAGATTGCTCCAAAGCTCTGAGGTGCCGGGGCAGGGCCGGGGCGGGGCCAGAGCGGGGCGGGGCTGAGCGGGGGTGGGGAGCAGGGCCAGGGAGGGGCGGAGCCAGAACCAGAAAAGGAGCGTGATGGGGAGGAGCCAGGGCTATGGGGGCGTGGCCACAGCGGGCTCCCTCCCCGCGGGAGGCGGGGTGGGAACCGAAAAGCGCGAGAGGCGGAGCTGCCTGGGTAGTACGGAGGAAGGGTGGGGCTGGGAGGAGGTTCCTACCAGAAGATGGGGCTCTGGCCTGGCTCGCGGACCACGTAGTACTCTTTGTCGAGAGGCAGCAGCTTGGCGAGGCCGAAGTCGGCGATCTTGACGTGCGTCTCGCTTTCCACCAGGATGTTCCGGGCTGCCAGGTCGCGGTGCAGGCAGCGGCAGGAGCCCAGGTACTCCATGCCCTACGGGCGGGCGTGGGGTGTGGACCCTCAGGATGACTCCGCAGGGGCCCCAAGTCTGACTTGGAATCCAGCAGCAGCCCCAACCCAGATCCCAGGCCTAACCCTACCGCTGACCCATCTTGCACTCCAGTCCTCACCTTCTTATTGTTTTGGACCTACTAGAAGTGTTAGTTAGCCGCTCAGTCGTGTCCGACTCTTTGCGACCCCATGGACTGTAGCCCACCAGGCTCCTCTGTCCATGGGATTCTCCAGGCAAGAATACTGGAGTGGGTGGCCATGCCCTCCTCCAGGGGATCTTCCCGACCCAGGGATGGAACCCAGGTCTCCTGCACTGCAGGCAGATTCTTTACCGTTTGAGCCACAAGAGAAGTCCCCGACCTTAGCCCTAACTCAACCGCATTTCCAACCTAACCTGGACCCCAAACTTCAACCCTCAGCCTTCCTGGCGAATCCATGCAGACCCCGCCCATCAAGCCAGCTCTGTGGACGCGGCAGGTCCACGGTTGTCCCGCTCTCCTCCGCCCCGCACCTTGCAGATCTGTGAAGCGTAGAGGAGCAGGCGGCCAGCGTCGAGGCGGGCGCGGTGCCGCTGCAGGAAGTCGCGCAGGCAGCCACTGGGCAGATACTCCATGACCAACCGCAGGCTCTGGCGGCCTAGGGGTGGCGGGGGAGGCAGGGAGGAGTCACCACAGGGCCTAACTTCCTCTCCTTCCCTTCTCCATTCTTCTTCCCCGATCAGAGTGGGACCTTGTGTCCCCTCCGGGCCTCAATATTGCTTTCTATAAAATGGGAACGGCCACAGTGACACGTATCGCTAATCTATTTGAGTACTTTCTATAATATACATTAATTCTTTTTAACTTCATAATGACCCGTTTTTTTCAGGTGGGAAAACTGACGATGAGAAGGTAGTCTTAGGCTTCTCCAGTGGCTCTGCAGTAAAGAATCAGCCTGCAATGCAGGAGACTTGCAGGAGATACCGGTTTGATCCCTGAATGGGGAAGATCCCCTGGAGTAGGAAATGGCAACCCACTCCGGCATTCTTGCCTGGAGAGTCCCACGGACAGAGGAGCCTGGTGGGCTACAATCCAGGAGGGAGGTCACAAATGAGTGGGACAGGACTGAGTGACTAAACAACAAGGCAGATCTGGATAAACAAGATCAGTCAGTAGCGCCCCTGCTGGTGTTCTCAGACCACCTTCAATGGTCGTGCAGAAGGATGAGGGTGTGTAATTTGAAGAGCGGTTCACCTGGGCCATAGCTGACACCCCGGTACTTGACAATGAAGTCACTGTGGAGGGCTTTGAGGATCTGGATCTCCCGCTGGAAGTCCCTCTGCTGTTCTGGCCCACTATGCTGCAACTGCTTCACGGCCACCAGGGCCCCTGTGTTGTCGCCCAGCGGGTCGTAGCGGCACAGTTCCACGCTGCCAAAGTTGCCCTGGGGGACAATGGGGCTGGTGTTCACATGCATGAGTGCTCCCCCACCCACCCCAGCCTAACCCACCTCACCTTGCCCAGCTGTGAGATGTATTTGAGGTGTCTCTCTTCAAAGATGGTAGGGTCCTGGCAGGCGTAGAGCTGGGTACCATTCCAGAGCCCATCACGGGGCGCCAGGGTGCCAGGTGTGGGATCTGAGAGGAGCTCATAATCTGGGGGGCACAGGCAGTGAGTGAGGAGTGTATTGGGCCCTGGGCCCCCACTCCTAAGCTAACTTGCTGTGTGACCTCCATCTTATGCTTACCCTCTCTGTGCATTATGGCAGGGCCACTGCAAGCCAAGAGGTACTTTGTAGGGCTGGGAAAAGGTGCCTCTTGGCAAAGGCAGCCCTCTTATGCAGTGCACATGCTGCACACAGACAGAAAGGCATTTCCCAGACTTCACTGCCATGGGGTGACAGGGGAGAGAGATGTACTGGAAGCTCCTTTAGACCTGGCCCATGAAAACCTAGCGTGGGACCCTCAATACTCTCTCTCCTGTTTGCAGAGGATCCAATAGGGGCCTAAGGCCATAGGATGGGTGGAACCACAAAAGGAGAGTTTCTTGCTGACTTGGACACCCTCACTGAATGAGAGCCAAACATTCATTGAATGTGGCTTTGAACTGAGGGGCTTGTTTGTTACAATAGCTGTTGAAGCTCATACTGACTTTTACAGTCATCAACCATTCCAACCTTGCCTGGCATGCAGGGCAGGCTCCACATACAAATCTCACTCTTCTACTGGGTCCAATATGACATCCCAGCCCTGCCCACCCTGCCTGGCTCAAGTGGGCACCTGAAGTGATGAGGCTGTTCAGGTCACGGATGACAGCACGGAAAGAGGGCCTCTGGCCTGGCTCATAGGCCATGCACTGTTGGATCAGCAGGGCCAGCTCCATCCACTTAGGGGCAGGCAACTGCTGCCGTTCCTGGTAAAACTGGAGCTTCTAAAGGCAGGATGAAGGGCTGGTTACCCCCAGTTGAACCCTCAGAGGTACCCCCTAGACCCACCCATCCTCCCCAAGCTGGACTTCATTCTACCCTTCGGTCAAATGAGAGCTCTAGAAGCCAATGCTGGCGCTCTGACCTTGGCAGGCTCCAGGGTGCTGATGGGCACTGTGACACCACTGAACACCTCCCAGACTGTGGCTCCAAAGCCCCACTTGTCAGCTTCCAAGCCAAGTGTTCGGGCCTCCTGGAGACATTCAGGGGCCACCCAGGGGATCCTGTCAGTGAGCACTGGTGCAGGAGGCAAGGATGGGATCAGGGATCCGCTTTCTTGCCCCACTAGGTCCCTCCCTCCTTCACCCCTCAGCACTTACTCTCCAGGCTTAGCACAGTGGGGCTGACACCCGGGTCACTCAGCTTGATGAAAGGCAGGTTCCCATCAGTCCCCTCACGAGCCAAGAGCACCTTCCGGGCTGAGACATTGCCATGAGGGAGACCTTTGTCTTCCTAAGTGGACCAAGCACAGGGAAATGCCGGGGGTGGGGTGGGGATGAATGAATATGCTGGTTGGCGAACTCCTACACATCCTTCAAAGCCCACCTGGTACTGCTCAGACCATACTTCAACATCTTTCCTACACTACTGGCAATACACCTCCTGTGTCCCTCCTCTTCTTAAACAATGCTCCTTCATCCCATGGCTCCTTACTCCCTTCAGGATAAAGTCAAAGGTCCTTAGACTGGCACTCAAGGCCCTTCGAAATCCAACTCTTGGTCACTCTTCCCATGGGCTTCTCTCTCCCACATCTCCACTATGGTCTCCTGCCAGGTGAACAGACCTGATACACTCCTGGACAAGCAACACATCTAAGCTGAAGCCTTTGCCCAGGCTTTTCTCTCAGCCTGACATGCCCTCCTTCCTTTTTTTCCTTAATGAACTTCTAC